>NC_054835.1:75653462-76261541 GCF_018345385.1 Vulpes lagopus | reverse complement strand
GCAATACATAACAGAAGTAGCACTTAAGCGAGAAGTCAATAAATGATAATAGGCACCTACCAATGAGATAGCTGGAAAATTCAGAAGAGGGTGATATCAAGGGAGTCAATATTGTTTAGGAGAGGGTGTTCTGTAATGATAATATACAGTAAGATCAATAATAAGAAAAGGACTGAATAAATGCTTTTCCTTTTCATCAATTAAGTCAGTGGTAACCATGGTAGCCTTAGTAGAGACAGCCATGGGTGGGGCATAATGACAGTAAAATGCTGAAGAGCAAATGGGAGATGAAAATATTAACTCAGTGAATGCAGTTCAAGAAGCACATAGCTTGATATAAAGATATACTGTGGCCAAAGGGAGTTTGAAAAACATACTTTTTGCTGTGGAAATTGTCAGTACTATTTTATTTCAAAATTATGGAAACTAAGCCTTTTTAAAGTAATGATGAGTTATAAAACAAGAGAAGTTTGTTAAATGAGCTCTAAGATAATTAATGGGCTGTGGCTCTCTTAGAACAAATGGCATCCCCAGACTAGAGGAATATACTCTGAGAACATGCACAAAAGGGAACCCTTGACAAGATAACATTAGGATTTGGGAGAGATGAGACAAAATAGGAAGCAAAACTAATTCACAGTTTTACCTGGATCTCATTTTTCTTTTTTCTTTTTTTTAAACTAATGAGTGGTGCTACTCAGGGTCATATATAATGACTTAGGAACAAGTTGAAAGTAAAAAATACCTGCCAATCTAAAATGACTTAATGCTCTCATGAGATCCCTGTGTGCTAAAAAGTAAGAGATTTTTTTGTTTGTTCAGCCTTGGGTGGGCGGTATATCCATGATAAAATAGTTGTTTATTTCCAACTTTTCTCTTCACCTGACACATTATTTTGGTATGACGAAAAATAGAATGACAATATATAACAAATATGTTAAGCACTGTGGGAACATAGTGAATGAGAGATAAACAATTATGATACTGATATTGAGTAGTTGCACTTGAATCATGAGCCAGAAGAGTGGTAAGCACTTCAACCCATTTCTCTAATATTGTGGCTGATGAAAAGAATGCCAGTTCAGCACGGGTTTCATTTTGTACAGTTTATAAAGGGCATCAGACCATGAATATCCAGTTTCAGGACATTAAGATATAAAATTAAATAATAACATGGAGACATAAGAGACTACCTTAAATAACTGAAATTGAGATAGGAAAGCAGATAATAAATAATGCACAGCATACCCAACAGGCAAGTGACACTTCCTGCCACACACTTGAGTAAAAAAAAAAAGCAATCTTCTTTCTGTGAATATAGTCAAATATGTAGGCAGTTTCAGATATAAAACCTGTAGAGGTGAAAAAAATAGTACACTGTCTTGTCACCTATAAATCTCTGGCAACCAATAATGTGACACTTGTCATAATACTAGACAATTTAGTTTGAGGGAAATTTATGGTGGTCCTTTAACAATTACACTAACAAATTCTTGTGACTCTCCACATTTTTATTCTCTATGCATTTTAGGTAATGGTAAGAGCATGGGTTCTAAAATCAAATTACATAAATAAAATATACTATTTAGGTACATGGTATTTTGCCAGTGAAATATTAAAGCCATTACACCAAAACTTATCCCCAATATATTGTTATTTTTAAATTAACCTTGTGCTAGCAAGGCTCTGTTTTAGATAAAGTAGGCCATGAATATGTGCAGCATAAATAACTATTTACGTATCTTTTATTTCCCTTTATCGGTTCTTAACTCTTCCCTTGTTCATGATTCAAACTTTTATATCCTTTCCATTGAAGCTTTCAGAGCTCATAGTGACTTCTCTTTTCAGGCCAGACATGGCACAAGAAAATTCTCATTTACCAGGACGGGTGTACCTAAAAGAATGAGAAATAGCTAGATATTCAGAGAGTACTGGACATTGGCTCTGAAGTGACATTAATGTTGTGCCCAAGATTGCGAATCCGAGAAACCACCAAGGAGCCAATACTGATGCCAACACACGAGGGTTTATTTGCAAGCTTGGGCTTGGGTTCAAGTTTACCCGACACAGCGGAGCAGGAACTTGGACCCAGCGGTGGGTTTCAGCTTAGTTCTATGGGCTGGGCTAGGGGACCTCCAGAAGAGGTGGAGAAATTTCTCAAGTTCTGTTTACATTCTGATATGGGGCTTTTAAGGGCATTGAGCTCTGTTCTTATTCTAATATGGGGCTTCCTGCCCTGGGCTTGGGCTCTGTTCTCATTCTAATATGGGGCTTTCTAGGACGTTAAACTGTAAACTGTTTTCTTCCTGTAACTGAAGTAAGTAAATCTCAGCTCTTATTCCCAGGGGCCTGGGATGGCTGTACTTGTGCTAACACTGAACTTAAAGTGGAATGGCCTTAATTTTCTCGGCCTCCACAATTAATTCCTGGCACACAGATGCCACTATGGTGTATCAGTCAGATTAAAGACATATGAAGGTCAGGTGATTAACGGATTTTAGCAAGAATCTGTCTCACAGAGGGTACACTCAGTCTTTGAAATGATCCTATGGTTATTTTCTATTTCTAGAATGAATGCACAGTTGTAACAGATACAGTAAACAATCGCCAATCCCTAAACTAATATCCTAGCTCCATACATTTATGATGGTAAGAAAGCCCGACTGTAAGCTTTTATTACTGCCTCCATCTTCCAAAGCAGTAAACCCAAATGATATAACATTCCTGGAGAGCTTGCAGAGAACAATGTTACCATCAATGACTTAAGAGATGCAGAAATGGTGATTACTTCCATATCACTATCCAATTGGCCTATTTGGAGTATACAGAAGACTGGTGGAGGAAGATAATTATTATAGTTGAATTAGTTGTAGTCTCCAATTGCAGCTTCTCTACCAGTTGTGGTTTCTTTGCTATTGCCCATCAAAACATCCCCTGGCATAAGCACCTACTGACAGGGAATTATTTTTTTCCTATACCTATTAATAAACACCATCAAAGTTATCTATATATGTTCATGGCCCTATTCTCCAGTGCTGTTTTATAATCGTGTCTACAGAAACCTTGACAGCCTCTTCACAGGGCATCACACCAGTCTACCACACTGAATATATAATGCTGACTAGACCTGTTAAACAGGAACTAGCAGGGTTTTTTACATACCTTATTAAGGTACGTGTATCATAAAAAGTTCAGGGTCCTCATAACTCAATGAAATTTCTAGGAGTCCAGTTATATAATACATGTCAAGATATCCCTTAAAGGTAAAGGACAATTCTGTATCTGGCCTCTCCTCTCCTACCACCCCCAACCCCTGCCAAAAAAGGTACAAAGACTAGTGACCCTATTTACAGTCTGTAGGTAACATATACATAAGTTTTATTCTACTATCACAAAGATAAAACAAAGCATACTTTTCTTTCTTTCTTTTCTTTTTTCTTTTCTTTTCTTTTCTTTTCTTTTCTTTTTTCTTTTCTTTTCTTTTCTTTTCTTTTCTTTTCTTTTTTCTTTTCTTTTCTTTTCTTTTCTTTTCTTTTCTTTTCTTTTCTTTTCTTTTCTTTTCTTTTTTTTCTTTTCTTTTCTTTTCTTTTTTTCTAAGATATGGAATCCAACTTGCTCCTGGGCATTAGAAGAGGCTGAACATTTGATCATGAATGAGATGTTATCATGAAAGCAGTTTCCCATCATGAACTGTGATGTTATCTGACCTACCACCATAAATGTTGGTGTACACAGAAGTATTCCATCATTAAATGGAAGGAATATATACAATAATAGGCTAGAAAAGATCCTAAAGGTACAAGTAAGTTGAATGGATAGTTAGCTCTGATTCTAATAATTCTCATATTTCCTACAATTTCTTCCTTTCTCAGTTTTCTTTATGGCCTTATGGGAAGTACACTCTGACCAATTTGGGGGAATAATAATTCAATTCTAGTCTAGAGATGGTTATACACAATACACCATGTGTGTGAAAGGAGACAACTGCCTCATTTCTGCTTCACCTAGGAGTGACTCTAAAGAACAGCAATGAATGAAAATGCTCTCAAAGGGAGTTCAAGAAGACTATCTTGCTCATTTTTTCTTTCTTTTTTTTTTTTTTTTTTTTCTGGAAGAAAAGAAATCCAGAGGTAGGAGTCATCAGTTAATGGGCAGTAACTAATACTTTAGCTAAATTGTCAGGAAGTCAGGGAAACACAATTAGAAAACTGGCTAAAGGAAAGTTTAGGGACAAGTGTAAAATTATCAGTGCACCGTATGAATGTTTACCAAAGATCAACCTCAGTAGAAGAGAGTATTAATGAACACATAAATACAATGCCCCAAACTGTGGATGGCACTCAGCCACCTTTGCTCTTATCCAATAAATAAAGTGGCCATCACAGCAGGAATTGAGCTTAAGGTTGGCTTAGAAATATGGATTCTGTAAATCCTTAATTAGTGAAAACGTTAGCATATTCTAATCATTGCAATAAAGCAAGAAAAAAAGAAATGAAATGCATAGAGATAATGAAAAAAAAGATAAAATCTATATTTGCTGATATGATTATGTATGAAACCCCAGGGAAACTATAACTAAAAGCAAAAACTAAAATAAGACAAAGCACAAAATTCTCTAGAATTAATAGTAATTTCAGCAATATCACAGAATATAAGATCAACATGTAATCAAGCATATTTCTATATATTAACAATGAATATTTGGAAACTGAAACAAAATAACTGCTTACTATCATGCTTAAAACAAAATACTTAGGTTTAAATTTAATATAAGGCACATGTATTATGAAAATTATAAGTTGCTAATGAAGAAAAATCAATGAATAAATGAGGAGATACACTATATTTATGAATTGAAAAGTCAACCTAGTGAAGATATCAATTGTCCCTAATTGACCTACATTTTTAATATAATTGTTATCAACTTCCCAACAAGATTCATGTGGGTTTTTTTGTGCCAATATAGAAAAGCTTATTCTTAAATTTATATGTAAAGGTAAAGAACCTAGAAAAGCTAAAACAATTTTGAAAAAGCAGATTAAAGTGGGAGAAATCACCTTGTCCAATATTAAAGTCAACTGTATAGTTTAGTATGCAGAATATATGATATTGGTGGAGTGATACATAGATAATAAAATTAAATAAAGAATACATATAGACTCATATAAATACACTCAAACAATTTTTGACAAGAGTCATTTAAAAGAAGAGGACTAGTCCTTTCAACAAATGATACCACAGTGAATGGTTATACATAGGAAAAAAAATCAAAGTCAATCATAGACTTAAATGTAGAAGGTAAAGCTATAAAACTTATAGAAGAAAATGTAAGAGAAAATCTTGAGGATTAAATCCTAGTCAGAGCTCTTAGCCTTGATACCAAAAGCACTAGCCATAAACTGGATCTCATAAAAACAAACAGCTAACAAACACAAAAAGAAAAGTAAAAAAGGAAGATTTTCTTTGCAAAAGATATAGATATAAGGACGAAAAGATATTCTAGAAAAACTATTTGCAAACCACATATCTAAGAAATAGTGCCTAGAAAGTAAACCTGTATTTTTTAAAGTTATTTTATTAGTCATTATCTTGGAGATAACAATTAACATCTCAAACCTGTAACAACTTAGTTTGAGTAATACCAACCAAGTCTCAAAAGTATACAAACACTGTGCCCTTAGTATCTCCAACTAAAGAACTAATTTCTTAAAAAAAAAATTCATTTATTCATGAGAGACACAGAGACAAAAGCAGAAACATAGGCAGAGGGAGATGCAGGCACCTGTGAGGAACCTGTTGCAGGACTGGATCCCAGGACCCTGGGATCACAACTGGAGCCAAAGGCAGATTCTCAACCACTGAACCACCCAGGGGTGCCCCAAAGAACTAATGTCTAAAAACTCTTTGTAACGTGATTTTAGGACATCATGCTATTGATTTTCCTCCTACATTACTGGTGTTCCAACTTGGTTATTCTTCTGCATTACTAGTTGTAATTAAGGAACTAGTTCCTTCATCTTTCTCTTCATATTTTCTTCATCTTCCTGTTTTCTAAATCTTTGAGTATCCTAAGATTCAGTCTTTACACTTATCTTTTGTGTTCATATTTACTTTCCTTTAATAATTAAGCTTAGATATCATCTATATACTGAGCCCCAGATATGTAGATCACTTCTACCCTCTGCATCCCAGATAGCTGAATCCAGCTGCCTACCTAATATTGCCACTTTGATATTTAAGAGGCATCATAAAAATAGTATTTTTAATATTGAGTTTCTAATCTTCCCTCCAAAATGTCTTCTGATATTAGTTTCCACTATCATAGTAAAAAGGCATCTTTAGTTTTCCGAGTTGCTGAGAAATTCTCAATTTTGTCTTTGATTCTTCTTTACCCATCCATTCCTAAAAGTCAATCAACTAGAAATTCCTCTTAATTCTTAAAAAGATTTCAAATATCCCACCACTTCTTATTATATTCAATGCTACCACCCTACTGAATCCACCATTATATTCATTTGGATTCTTACAATAATCTTCAAACATTTTCTTCTGCTTCTGCTTTCTCTGGTTCTCCTGTTTACACCCAGTATATAGTGATACAGCAACTAGAGGAACCTTTTAAGTATAAGTCAGATATTTTATTGATAAAGACTTTACTTGCTTCCATATCTTGGCCATTGTAAATAATTCTGCAATAAGCATAGGGTGCATATATCTTTTCAAATTTGTGGGGGTTTTTTGAAGGGGTGTAAATATCCCTTAGTGGAATTACTGGATCATATGATATTTCTATTTCTAATTTTTTGAGGAAACTTCATACTGTTTTCCAGAGTGGTTGCACCAATTTACATTCCCAGCAACAGTGCACAAGGATTTTTTTTTTCCACATCCCCATCAACACTCATTATCTCCTGTGTTTGTGGAATTTAAGAAACAAAACAAATGAACAAACAAAAAGAGACAAAATAAAACCTGCCAAAGACTATCAAATATGGAGAACAAACAGGATTGCCAGAGGAGAAGTGGGGAAGGGAGGAAAGGTTGAAATAGATTAAGGGAATTGAGAGGTACAGACTTCCAGTTACAAACTAAAAAAAGTCATGGACATAAAAAATACAGCATATCGAATATAGTCAAGAAGATTGTAAAAAGCATTGCTTAGTGACAGATGATAACCACTTATTCTGGTAAACACTAAGAAATGTACAGAATTGTTGAGTCATATATTGTATACTTGAAACCAATATAACACTATGTTCAATATTATATATACATCTATTAAAAATTGTATTTTATCTCACTTTCCTCTACCCATGAAGTACTTTCCTCTGTGGGCATCATCATCTTATAGAATTTTTTTCTCACTTTTCTAATTTTTAAGTGTCTCTTTTACTTTTACCAAATTATCAGTAATGTAAGGGCAAAGATTTTCATTTATTTTTTCTTCGGAAATCCCCACATTTCCTGACCTGTAGTAGATATTCAATAAATATGTGTAAAGTGTATGAATTTTTTAAAAGATTTTATTTATTTATTCATGAGAGAGAGAGGCAGAGACCCGGACAGAGGGAGAAGCAGGCTCCATGCAGGCATCCCGATGTGGGACTGGATCCTGGGACTTCAGGATCAGGCCCTGGGCTGAAAGCAAGTGCTAAACCACTGAGCCACCCAGGGATCCCCCAAGTGTATGAATTTTTAAAATAAATCAATAAGATAGAAAATTGTCAAGACCTGAAAACTGTCTGCTAGTTATTCATAGACACAGAGAGAGAGAGGCAGAGACACAGGCAGAGGGAGAAGCAGGCTCCATGCAGGGAGCCCAATGTGGGACTCGATCCCGGGTCTCCAGGATCACGCCCCAGGCTGCAGGCGGTGCCCAACCGCTGCACCACCGGGGCTGCCGGGTGCTGGGATTTCTTATCTGAGTGACTGTGGAGATTAGTTTTTCCATTAAATGAGAGACTATGTTAAACACTGAGGGTCAGAGAAAGGCAATGATTTTGAACATGTTGGGCTTTAGTTATTAATATTAATAAATCAATATCAAACTAGCAATTATAATTTATGAGGGGCTCCTGGGTAGCTCAGTCAGTTAAGCATCTGACTCTTGGTTTCAGCTAAGGTCATGAGCTCAGGGTCAATGAGATGGAGCCCTGCAACAGGCTTTGAGTTCAGCACAGAGGCTGCTTGAGATTTCTTTCTCACTCTCTGCCATTTCCCCTTCTACATTCTCTCTCTTTCTCTCTCTCTCTCTCAAATAAATAAATAAATCTTAAAAAAAAAAAAAAGAATTTATTGTAAGACATAGAGTTAGCCTAAGATATAGATTAGCAAAAAAAAAAAAAAGTAGGTTTTTTTTTTATTTTCTTAAAATATATAAATTAATTATTTTTCTTTTCTGTTTTTTTCCCCCCTTCCACTAATGCATATATGATGAACAGATTTTACCTCCATGTTGTGGTTATATTTGGGATAGTTCCTTAAAATGAAGGTTTTGTGGTTTTCTTAATACCTGCCTTGGGACCAGACAAGAACCTCAGAGATTTTTTTTTAAGATTTATTTATTTATTCATGAGAGACAAAGAGAGAGAGGCAAAAACATAGACAGAGGGAGAAGCAAGCTCCCCGCAAAGAGTCTGATGTGGGACTTGATCCTGATCCCAGGATCACATCCTGAGCTGAAGGCAGAGGCTCAACTGCTGAGCCACCCAGGTGTCCCAGAACCTCAGTGATCTTTACGAACTTCCTCAAGAACAAGGTTCTGAGAAAGAACTGACAGGTACCTAGAAATCCACTTAGCTGATGAATAGGAAAGACCTATTAATATATGTTTATATTCTATGGATAATCAAAATGCACAGTGGTTAAAATAGGGTTTCTAAATGAAAGTTACAAAGACAGAAGCTCCAAATTATAGGCACTGATATGCAATCAAGCCAGTTCTCACATGAACAACTCTAAATGTGTGCCCCAGGGTAAGAAGCAGCAGAGATTTATTTATATTTGTTAATGATCTTCCCAGTAGGCCAGCCAGTAATTTAACAGAAGTTTTTGAAAAAAAAAAATTAATTAATTTGTAGTTTATGATATTTGGAGAAGCAGTTAAGTATCAATAACTAAGTTTGGGTTTCAGTACTTGTGGACAGATTTTGGTTAGTAAGTCACACCCATTAGAGTGTGGTTACATCATCTCTCTGTGGGTCTGGTCCCATCACCTGATGACTAATGCCCTCATAGATACACAGAAGGTTTACAGGGGGTATTTTTCTTAGGCACAATATGGTTCAAAACAACTATGATTAGTTATTATCCAACAAAATTATATTCTTTTCTTAAGCTGCTTTATGGAGAGTTTTTAATCAGAAACCTCTCATGTTTACAGAATTAATAAACCCAGGCTACAGACATACTACCTAGCCACTTAATTTACCTTTCTTGAATTTAACATTTCAGTGCTTCAGAAATATTTGATATCATACAGGTTGATCACCTACTTACATTTAACTGCAGAAAAGACCAAGTTACCTGTCCCACAGTAGCACTCCTGTTTAAGTAGTCAGTTGGTGTCCAGACTACATCTTTTCTCTTCATGGTAAGCAGAGGAAAGAAAGAAGAGTCAAATCTAATTAGCAATGAACATGGATTATGAAAACACTAAAGAATGCAGGAGATACTAATAAAATAAAAACAAAGCTACTATGATTCCTTATGACAATAATTTTGACAAAATAAACAATGGAATCCATTAGACCCAATTTGGGGAATTTGTTTTAGGGGAAAAAAATAAAATAAAAACATCAAATTCAATGCATAAGATTCACACTTGTCCCTAAATATTTAACTTATTTGTTGTGCATTTTTAAGAATGTACTCCCTTTAAAAATCACTTGAGAATTACATTTTTACTCAATAGTGCATAATCCAAAGCATAAATTTTTGGTTTTTTTGCAGATTATACAAATTAAGAAATAATTTAAAGGACTTTCCAATAAAAAAAATCTAGTATACAACTATATTTTAATACTTGATAAGAATCTTTGATTTGGCTTGAAGTCTACATTGTACGATTTATCTCCTTTTAATTTTAAGGTAATGAGAATTTTTGAGGCAATGATTATCAGAGAATGCTTTAAACCTTAAATTTTAATCTGCCACTAAATGCTAGGAATCTGGAATATATCAAACATTTGTAAATAATGATGTTTATTTTAACTGTATATCTACAGAAGAAAGAATTATATGATTTCCAGAGAATGAAATGCTTCACTCTGACCCCCTAGTTTGCCTTTACCTATATCTGTGAACTTGAACACACTAATTTTTCTGGTATTTACTCAATTACAACAATCACTGTCAAAATGTATTGCCGGGTATCAAAATAATTCTGATTATATGTATCAGAATATATATGGTTACATACAATGATTACAATAATCATTTCAGTCCCTTTAATGACTCTTATTCAATACAATCAATGCCTTTTTCAGTTATAAGTGAAGACTAAATGTTTAAATATGATACCAAAAAAGTGTTTAAGTTCTCCGAGATTATTTGTGGGAGTTGACACTATTTAAAAAATGATATCCCATCTTCCTTTTCCCCTGGCATTTCCTTGCATTCTCCATGCCTTCAAGTTGATGGTGATTTATCATTGCCTCAAAGGAAGGACAGAACATAGCACAAAGAAAAATATGTATCCTGCCTGTTTTCTGAGTGCTCAAAACCTAGACTTTTGAGGTGATAAGGTGGGGATGAAAGAATTTAGATTTGGAGTCTAGACAACTTGTTTCAGAGAAATGAAAAAAAAAAGACTTTTCTGGGCTGGAGTAACTATATTAACTGAAGAGAGGAGCCAGTTGTATTGGTCTAAGATTAAGATACCGTATCAAAGCTCCTGGTCAGAGTTCCAGGAAGTCATCCGGAGATCAGAGAGGTAATGGATATAGGGTAATGAATTCATAGGACACTCAGTAAAATTTCTATGCCCCACAAGAGCAAGAAAAGAACAAAAATACCTAATATCTACTGAATGCCTTGTCCTCTCCACAAAAAAAGGGCATTACTACTTAAAACAGATTTTTTAGCTTTATTATTTATTCACATTTATTTCTTCCCTTTCCATCCTTGCCTTGATTCACTGTATGTGATAAACTGTGTCACCGTTGCCCCATTTGTCTTTGGACCTGTCAGTGAGACATGGTTTGACCAAAGGAATGTGGGCAGAATGGAACTCTCTAGTTCCAAGCAAAGGCTTTAAAAGGCATCACATGTTTGTCTTTTTCCAATTGCGCTGTGCCATCAGTTACAAAGAGACCACTTTCCAAGTAGCTATCATTCCTACAACCTGGGTTCTAGCATGGAGACAACTTGATTTTACATGCAGCCTGGAGCTAAGTCCCGCTAAGCCAAATCAAACCCCAGCCAACACACAGCCAAGATACAGCCAAGATTCCTCTTACATAGGAAATCACTTTTGCTGTTGTGTACCATTAAAATTTTGATGGTTTTTAATCATACCAAAGATTAACCACTATAAGAAATGACAACACAGAACAGATTATGTTAATTTAGTGGATAACTACACAGGAAATGACTTAAGAATTGACGTTATCCACCCACCCCGTGATATTTAGGAACTGTCTTGTAAACTGTGTGGTGGAAATAGCAAAAATTGACCAAAATTAATTTCTTTAAGCTAATCGAGAAGATAGTGGTTAAGTGTAAAGAAGAGAGTAAAATGAGGATTAAAGAAAAACAGTGTGAGTTTTTTTAGGTAATAAGAGTTTAGAGATTTGCTGTCCAAATATAGTAGCCATTTGAAACATATGGCTCTTTAAATTTAAGTTAATTAAAGATACATAAAATTAAAAATTCAACTTCTTGATCACGCTACCATGTTTTAAATCTTAATAGCTACATGCGGTTATTAGCTACACTATCGTAGCACACATACTAAAAATTATTTTCATTATCACGGAATGTCCTCTGGGACCGTGACCATCCAGAGATCTCAGTGATTTATCCTTTATATAGATAACAACAGATAAGATAAAGTAACTCCCATGTTTTCATCTTGGACAAATAGAAAATTGTGATAGGTTGTATTAGTCTTACAAACATTCAATTTTGCCTTCCTCTCTGTTAATGTATGGCTTGGCCTTGTAAATTGCTTTGGTCATGTGAATAAGAATACATTTGACATGTGTCATGTCTAAGCAGAAGCTTTAAATAAAAACCATGCATGAGTGCATGGCTTATCTCCGCTCTTTGATCTTATCTTTTGACATAAAAATTGGCATGTCTCAAATGAGAGCTGTTCCTTATTTTGAGTACTGGAATGAGATGGCTTGTGGAGCAAAAAACAAGCTGGAGCGGGCAGACCTGCACTTCAGAGGACAACCCAGAAGCAACCTGTAACCCTCCTACAACATGAAAAATGAACATCTATTGTTATAAGTCACTGAAATTTAGATTATTTGATTCCTCTAGCCAATCTAATCAATTCTGTTGGTTCATAAACTGACCTCTGTACACAGCAGGCAGGGAAAGACACAGGAGAGGCAGACTATTTACTCCACATTGGTAGGTGGCATGTTTAATAAGCAAGAGAACTTACAGATAAAGCTTGTTTTGGGTGGCCACAGAATTAGTAGATCCCTGTACCCACCTGCCAGGATTTTAAACATTTGGATAAAGGTCATAACTGGGTTTAGTCACATGTACCATCTAAGATAGCCCCAACAACATCTTACTCTCAAGGCCGTGTCCTTGGAACAACTGTAATGATGGGCAGAATGTACATTCCAATGACAGAGGAGGAGGTGAGGGCCTCTCATTGCCCAGGTCCAACTAGCGGGTCAGCCAGTGGTTACATCTCTCAATGATGTCCTCCAACAAATACCAAAATGATTCAGAGAACCAGAAAATGTTGGAGTACAAAATAAAAGTTTAATATGTTGAGCTTGAGCTGCCAGTAATATGGTCTAATAAAGATGCCTGATAAGATGTCCAATAAATATCGGGTTCTGGTGCTCAGGAGAAAAATTAAGGCAAATCATATAAAATGTGGGCATAAACCACATAGAGATGATCATTTGCAACTTGGGAATGAATGTTATTATCCATGTAGAATTCATAGTACAAACAAGAGTCCTGAAAATAAAATATCATTACAGTAGATTATAAACCTCCAAATACATTTTCACCTTTTCATAGAAGTTGAAAATAATTGCATTCTGGAAAAAATGCTTCACTCTCTAAAATGGATTGACTAGGTTTTTAACTCTACCCGAAGACCCTGAAATGGGCTTTTTCTGACTACATCAATCAAAGTATCCTTTTGCCTTATACACAATGATCATTACCCTTCATAATCATGAGAGATGTGAGAAAGTATTTGTGAGGCTTCTGGGAAATAGAACTCTTTCCATATAAACAGGAATATATACTTATCCCTTGGTATAATGTGACAATGTGAAGTGTATGACTGCTATAACAATATGTGACTTGAACAGATTTCCTGAGGATACTAGAGTAAGAATGCCCTAGGTGGAGCCTAAAAAGGAAACTAACATCATGATGGAAAAGTGTAAAGGACGAAGGCATACAAGAAAAAAAATAACCAGAGTGCTCAATGGCATTATGTGAGCACTTTATACAGGCTCACCCTAAACAGCCTTACTGCTTGGCTCTTTAGTTATGGGATCCAATATATTCATTCTAGTGATTAAGTCCATTTGATTTAGGTTCTCTATATGTTGCAAGAGAGTCCTAGCTGTTGTACATTAAAAAAACACAAATATTTAATTAATGGACAGAAGAAGAGACATTTAATTAAGCCTTGAAATAACATGCTATAGAAAACAGACTAGTGTCATGGAAGAGTGCTTCAAGGAAAGAGAGATTGATCGTTCAGATACTACTCAAAAATACAGTAAACAAAAATTGTAACATTTTTAACTTTTTTTTTTTTTTTTTTTTTTAGAGAGAGAGAGAGCAGGATCCATGCTCAGCATGATCCCACAACCTTGAGATCATGATAAGAGCAGAAATCAAGAGTCAGATGCTTAACTGACTAAGCCACCGAGGCACCCCAACATTTTTAACATTTCTTTCTTTTCTTTTTCATTTTTAACATTTCCAATAAAAATAATAATTTACGAAGAAGAACACATTGTGGGATAAAAGCATGATGTGTCCTGAATGGTTGTGTCCTACCTCACAAATCCGTATATTGAAAGCTCAATCCCTAATGTGATAGTATCTGGAGATGGACGTTTGGGAAGTGATTAAGTCATGAGGCTAGAGCCTTCATGATGATATTAATGTCCTAATAAGAAGAGGCACAGAGAGCTTCTCTGTTCCACTTTCCTAACCCCATCATGTGAGGATATGTAAAAATAGTTATCTGGAAACCAGAAAAAGAGCCTTCACCAAGAACCTTCACCAAGAACCAAGAACTTCTGGCCTCCAGAACTGTGAAAAATGAGCTTATTACTTAAGCCATCCAGTCCATGACATTTCTCTTATAGTGATTCCAGCTCAGACAGAGCATAATGCTTTATTCAATGGTATGAATAAATCATATGGCAGAAGTAAAATTGAGATTTCCACACTTTGGGGAATGATCATGAATTTTGGAAGTAGAGTAAAAGTAGACAACATGGACAAAGATATTTGGTTATATAGGGGGAAAACAAGTACAATATTTGGTGAAGTAGTATATGAATTTGAGGCAAGCTCTTTATGTTTAAGCCTTTTAAAAATTTGTGTTTGTAAATTTTCATACATATGATCATTTGAAAATACTTGTTAAATAGGTCAATGCAAAGGACTGGAAAATTTAAAATATATGAGAAATTTGGGGTAACAAAATGGATCAATATCATTAAGAATGTGGGAAAGGGGGATCCCTGGGTGGCGCAGCGGTTTGGCGCCGGCCTTTGGCCCAGGGCGTGATCTTGGAGACCCCGGATTGAATCCCACATCAGGTTCCCAGTGCATGGAGCCTGCCTTCTCCCTCTGCCTGTGTCTCTGCCTCTCTCTCTCTCTCTCTCTCTCTGTGACTATCATAAATAAATAAAAAAAAATTAAAAAAAAAAGAATGTGGGAAAGGACAGGAGACTAAGCCTTATATTAAGACAAAGCATTATTCTCTTTATAAGATTTATTTATTTATTTATTTATTTATTTATTTATTTATTTGAGGGAAAGAGAGAGAAAGCACAGAGGGAGAGGGGAGAGGGGAGAGGGAACTCAAGCAGACTCCTCACTGAGCACAGAGTCCCAAGTGTGGCTCGGTCTCATGAGCCGAGATCAGATCTGAGCCCAAACCAAGATTCTGATGATCAACTATCTGCACCACCCAGGCACCCTGACAAAGCCTTATTCTAAATGTGGCACTAAGAAGTTAAAATATTTTCACTTGATTATTTCTGTTTTGTTGTTTTTTTTTTTTTAATAAAGTACAGAAACAAGAACTCCACCAAAAATAAGTGAAGAGGTGGTTGACTATGTGCTTGAAAAGAGTGATAAAAGTTTGCCATGGTCGGTAGCAAAGAAAGAAAATTCTGAAAATAAAACATTTAAGGGACAGCACTGAGGGCTTGTTTAACATTGGGACACAAGAATGTCTATTATCGTGTGTAGTGCTGGATATATAGTCCATTTGAATGTGGTACTCAACCAGAATAATGGCTGAATTTAGGGCAGAAAGGACTCATTCATGCTAGGTACTGCACTCCTCAGTAAATGGGAGGGAGTTATAATATACTTGGTAAAATAATAGTGACTAAAATAGAGTAGTTGGAGGAATAGGAACAGCCAGATGGCATAATGCTCAAAGGAACAGATGCTTTTAACATGAGGGTAGAGCAGTAATGATCCTGAAACTACATTCAAGAGGGAATTGGATGTAATCCCCATCTCCTAGCACTAATGCAGGTGGGATACCAGATAATGAGGAAGCTGTAACAGGAGTTACACTCTTAGCAGATAGATTTCAACCAGTGCAGTGAGATAGAGGCAAAGTATATGGGAAAATGTTCAAGTTGCAGAAGAGTTTTTTTAGCTAGGAATGTGAGTTCCAGAAGGCAAAATGACAGGTTTCAGTAAAGCGAGCAACGGGGGAAAAAAAAAAGAGTTGATATAAAGGCAGCAAAGTTATAGAATGAACCTTATGTTACGATAATAATACCAAAACCACTGAGTTGTACAGTTTGCAAGAGTTAAATTTCAGATAGTGAATTCTATGTCTATAAAAGTAACAATTTTAAAAGCATGGAGAAGAGAGAGGACTAAAAGTGCTTTCAGGATGATGATATGAAAAGGAAGAAATGATAGAATCATTTAGTTACAATTTTTCTGAAGGAATTAGCTCCATCCATATCTGAGAGAAGGAAGTAACTCAGGCTTCTTCCTATAAAGAACCTACAGCAAATGTTCAAAAGCAATGCACCATAGACATAATTAAAGAAAGAGACTGTGTTCATTCTTATCTGTAGTGGTGGCTCAACTGGCTTATAGAGAAAACTCCGAGTACTAACAAGCACTAGTGCACCTCGCCATGGGGACACAGAATAAACAGGGGAGGTCAGGGGGAAGGAAGAATCAAACACACACAAATGAAGTAACAAAAATATTATTGACACAGCACCATCATCTCCCCAAAGGTAGGTGAGCTCTTGCTCTACAAAAACAGAGAAGCAGACATTGCGGATCCTATGAAATACGTAGACTTCCTTTTTTTTTTTTTTTTCCTTTTGTCTACTATAGGTTTTTACTGTCCCACTGGAGTTTATCCTCCATAGATAGGATTTGAGTCAGAAAAATAAAATAAAGTAAAAAAGAGAAAAGAAGAGGGATTGTGATGTTCTTTATATATCATCTATTATCAGGAGAAGAAAAATGCCTGTTCTGTTCTGGGCTTAGTGTTGAATTGTGAGAGGTAGGAAAGAAAAAAAAAAAAAAAAAAAAAAAACAGAAAATGAAGGCAGCCTTCACTGACAAGTGTTCCACAGGAATAAATCTGAGATGCTACAATATGGCAATTACATTGATATAATAGACAACAAAGCCCCTTGTAACAAACCCCAGGGGCCTCAAGAGGAGGGAGGAACACTATGTTATTGTGGAGAGATTCACTTCATGTGAAATTCATGGAGTCTTATGAGCTATGTGTTGAGATTTGTTGTCATTCTAATAGAGCTATTTTTTTTTAGATTTGTTTTCTTTAAAACATTGTATTTTTTACTACAAAGATAAGAGGAAAAGATTAAACAGGATGATTTAAAAATAAAATGATAATGACAGGCATATTAGGGTCTGAAAATTGGGGAAAAGAGATTTTAAGCAAGAATACTTCGTATTTTAGTATCTTAATGTATTTTTCTGGACACCTGGAAGGAGCTGAACAATAGAAAATGTAATAGGGTTTGAGAGAAGAAGGATAAATAAATAAATAAATAAACATATATATATATATATATATATATATATATATATATATATATGAAAGAAATATATATATATTATATATCCTAGAGAAAAATTGGGCAGTTGGATTATGTCATTTATTTATCAGATTTGCCAGTTCAAAAATATGTAATCATGCAAATTAATAATTAAATTCATAATTAAGAAAGTCTTTGTCATTCTTATAATGTTAACAATATATAAAGGTTGTAAACTTTCCCTAACTTCTTATTTAATGTCACTGGAGTTAAGAGCTCGTGTCTCCCGAATTGATCAAAAGACTAACTTTGATTTTCTTGTTCTGTATAGTTAAATTATTCAGACTATGTTTATTTTTAAAGGTTGTTTTTTTTTTAATTTTTTTTAAAAATTTATTTATGATGGTCACACAAAGAGAGAGAGAGAGAGAGAGGCAGAGACACAGGCAGAGGGAGAAGCAGGCTCCATGCACCGGGAGCCCGATGTGGGATTCGATCCCGGGCCTCCAGGATCGTGCCCTGGGCCAAAGGCAGGCGCCAAACCGCTGCACCACCCAGGGATCCCAAGACTATGTTTATTTTTGATCCCATAGGAACCTCCACCATTTATAGGAAAATTTCAAAATTCCCCTCTAATACTACTTTGTTTACCTTCCCTATCTCTGGATATGCCTCGCTTTTAACAGAAAGAGCGATTCAGAATTCCCCATGTCTGATGCATTAGTACTTAGATAATAGCACAAAAAGCAAAATTTCAAGGATGCTATTTTCAGTCTGAGAAGTTTGATAAGTACCAAGCCCTTCATTCTTTTCTAATTTTTCAGGTGTAAACATTTTGAAGTGACATTAAGGATAGGACCCTGGTTTTCCATTTTGGGGAAAGAAAGATTTAACTTTCACACTTTTATGAAAGATAGGATCACAAGACAATGGTGTGGGCCTTTCCAATATAGAGATGGTTTAGCACTCCACCAATAGAATTGTTGATATAAACGAGGAAATATACTCTGAGTAGATTTTTAGTCACAAAAATATATATTGAAACTTTAGGAAGTTTTACTATTCTGAAATTATTAATAAACTCAAAAAAGGAAAAGAAATGCTGAAGCACACGTTTTTGACGACAAACAAAGTAGGAGATAATTAAATATAGGGAAATTGGAATAATGGTGAGAGGAGCAGAATTAAAATCATAGATAACTCAAAACTTATGATTAATAAGAAACTACAGTCAACAGTAATAGCCAAAGGAGAGAAACAATTCTGGAATGAATTCTTGTTAAAGTGTGGCAGGAAGCTGTGATAAGATAACTTTTTCATCTGAGCTCAACAGGCAGGACTTAATTAGGTATTGCCTTACCCTTTCTCTGCTTGTTCCCATCCCCAACAGGCTAAGGAAGAGACAGAAACTGTTAGTCTTGGTTACTATGGAAAGGAGGAAATAAAGGATGAGATGATAATTCATAGAGAAAAAAATTCAATTTATCAAAAGGGCTAAATGTTCACTTATACACAGAGAGAAAACAAGCAAATAATATGAATTAGTTGACTCAAGCATACACTGGGAGCCAAGGGGACTTTGAAAAAGAAAAGACTACAAGTCCTCACTAAAGGCATTGGCATTTAAAAGAAAATGACTATGAGGACCAAAACAGACCAATGAAAAGCAACAATAACAGAATGCATATGTGTGACCTGAGAAAAGTACTTGTGTCACCAATTTGTTTCTCCTTCATAAAGGGACAATAATAAATCATAGATTAGATCAGGACTGGTTTTGTAAATCAGTTAATGAAATAAATATACTTAAAGAAACTCTGTATCAATAAAAAGAGGGAGAGTAAAAATAAAACAAGTCTAAGAGTCAGGAAATATTGGCAATGTCTGCTCAATCACTAACTTAGGGGGAAGTTGCCCAGACAAATTAACAAAAATATCTTTTGTTAGGATTCATAAGCCAGTAGGTCAGAGACTAAAGTTATTTTGTATCCATATCATATCAGTTCCCCCAAGAAAAATAATTTGACCTCTCATATTTATTTTCCAACAGGAGAGATGTTAACAAGAGGCAATATAAAAGTATGAATTATTTTTCTCTGTATATCAAAAACAGATGATTTCAGCCAAAAGGTTTTTTTAAAAAAATAAATTAATTATTGACAAGGTTATACCACAAAAGGTACTTTATATATAGTAATAGGTATCTAAATGTGGGCATGAATGTTAAATTCACCTTAGCATTGTCTTTAGATAGCAAAATTGGGGAGAGTATAAAATGTGGCATAGTCATATGATAAATACAGTTGAAAATTAAAAACCAAAATGACTTCAGTCAACATAGATAGATCTTCAAAATGTATTTGTCAAGGATAGAAGGGATTTCAGCATTATGCAATCTCTATGACATTTATGTTAAAAAACACATAAAATATGCATTTTCATGGTTATGTTCTGTTTTTAATTTTTAATATCATTGCATATGTTTTAGTTCCTAGTACATGCCTCTCTAAAAAGGGGTAGTGTTCAAATAAAATTTTATTTTTAAAATAAAATTATTTATTACACAACAAAAGACTATTCTTAATATTTAAAGAACATATACAATCGCCTAAGTATATAAAATAGCAGAAATGTACATATATAATTCAACAAGGAAGAATTCAAATGCCTGATAAATACAGGAAAATTCAAATCACTTTATTTTTATTTTTTTTAAGATTTATTTATTTATGATAGAGAGAGAGAGAGGCAGAGACACAGGCAGAGGGAGAAGCAGGCTCCATGCCCGAGCCCCATGCAGGACTCGATCCTGGGACCCCAGGACCGAGCCCTGGGCCAAAGGCAAGCGTCAAACCACTGAGCCACCCAGGGATCCCCCAAATCACTTTAAGATATACTTTCCTTCATAGTAAATAAAGTTGACTAAAATCATAGGAACCTATACACAAAAGGCTGGTTTATAAAGGTCTAAAGCAGAAAAAGTCTACTCTTATCCTCCAGATAGAAGACTAGGTTGGCAGAATGAAAAATGTTGCTCAAATTTATCCCAACTCTAAAAGTTAATTGTCTTGACTCAGAAATACTACTTCTAAGAAATTATCTCACAGAAATAGTCTGAGAGGTATGTTTTCTTCATAGTCTTATTATGTAGACATTGGAAATAAATTATACAGAAATTAGGAAAAAAGAAAATAAGCATAAGAGAATTTAAAACCTTTATAGTAAAATTATCCCCAAACTTTGCATCTAGGTAAACAGGTTATAGATGACATTTTCTGTTTTTATGGTTTTCTGTTCTATAATTAATTTGATATTTGGACAGTTTTTTTGTTGTTTTGTTTTCTGTTTTTGCTTGTTTATTAGTAAGAAAAACTGAAGAAGATAAAGGATTGGGAGATGTAGCATACAGAAATTAATAAAACCTGATTTTCTTCAGGCCTTGCAGATCCCCAAAGATCAAAAGCACATTTTAGGAATAATTACACATTACATGACCTCCTGTTATCTACAGAGTCTACCCTTAAATTTCCCTTAAATTTCCATTCAAAAACAAGGTCATTATTAAAGGATCTGCAGCTGATAGAACATAAGAGTTCCCTGTTGCTGCTATGCCTCTTCCCTTTTTTCAGATGCACCCTCCCTAATCCATGTGCCTTATCAGTACTGCCTTGTATCTGTTTCAATGAGATCATATCTGTTCCTCCAGTATAGCTGTCTGGGTCCAATGTTGCTATTCCAAGTTATTTAGCCTACTCCATAGTCTCTTATTTCTTTACTAGAATTAGAAGTTCTTTGGGCAACAAATAGAATTGGAACCCAAAATAGATACAACCCAGAACCACGTCCTCTGAGATATATATATCTATAGATATATCATATCTATATATATAGATAGATCTGTGTGTATATACTATATGTATATAGTAGAGATTCAAGTGTGATACATGGTGAGACCTTCCATCTAAGGTATTTCACTGTAGAAAAGAAGCTAATTTTATTTCTTTTGGGGGGCAACGATATTATTTTCTAAAGCTTTTTCTTTATTCTCATATATCTTCTAGTCAGCATCTAAGTGTTCCCATGAAAAATAACCAATTTATGGTTACCCTTCACATAGAGAAAAACATTCCAGATTACAATCTCCCTTGAGAAAAAGCAAGGAATAGACATTTTCTTACTCCATTATTGTTGTAAAATACGGACACTAAGCTAGCAAAGAGGGAAAATCTTTATATTAAATGTGTTACTAAACTTTAGATTTAGATTGAACTGAATTTCATAATACCTAAATTGAGAATGCTCTTATATTCCATATTGATTATAAAAGCTCTGGAACCTTGCAGAAATATGATCCAGTGGTAGTGAAGAGAAAAAGCCTGGAATCCAGCTCCAAGATCAAAAAGGTGATCAATAGGTGATCAAGATCATCAGAAGATCAATAGGTCAACACAGCAGTCAAGATCAAGATCTGGAATGACTTTGTTACCCTGAACCAGAAAGGCAATGGTGCCTAAGCATAGAGGAAAAAGTTATATATATATATACATATATATATGCATGTATATATATGTATATATATATCATATATATGATATGTGTAGATATAGATATAGATATATAGTTCATTGAAGAGTTCAAATATTAGGTTTCCCTCCCAAGTTTATATTGATCTTTTCTATCTCCAGCTCTGTAAAATGCAGGAATTTTCTTGACTTATAGATGTAATAATAGTAGATATACCGGGATCCCTGGGTGGCGCAGCGGTTTGGCGCCTGCCTTTGGCCCAGGGCGCGATCCTGGAGACCCGGGATCGAATCCCATGTCAGGCTCCCGGTGCATGGAGCCTGCTTCTCCCTCTGCCTGTATCTCTGCCTCTCTCTCTCTCTCTGTGTGACTATCATAAATAAATAAATTGACTGCATTTCCAAAAAGAACACAATCTCATAAACTATAGATGTCTTCACAGATTTATGGACATAATATATCTTGCTTGCCTAATGCTGTGATATCTGATTTTTGGCCAAAATGAATGTCCAGAAAGAATACAAATTTCTTCCTTTATCCTTTTTATTTTTTAATTTGTATCGTTTGTTCCCCATTATGCTATCCTTTCCCTCTTCTTCTTTCCTTCATACTCTTCAAATTTATAGTCCAATCTTAAACTTTTATTTTCTGCTTTATCCAGAAGTACTTTAGTCAACTCTAGGTGCCAGTCACACACATATTTACTCAGTGAGCAGAGTAAATCTAAAGACTCAAGACTTGTGTCTATGATGAAAAAATGTAAGGCAAGAATTTTTAGATGAAAAAGAAGATGAAAGATACTGAAACATTATTTATAATTTATTTTGTTTTCTTTCCTTTTTTTTTTTTTTTTTTGAAAGAGAGAGAGACAGAGTATGCATGTGCTTGATGGGGAAGGGACAGAAGGAGAGGAAGAGAGAGAATCTCAAGCAGGTCCATGCCTAGCACAGAGCCTGGCATAGAGCTCGATCTCACCCTGAGATCATGACCTGAGCCAAAATCAAGAGTCTGACTCTCAACCGACTGAGCCACCCAGGTGCCCCTAATTTATGATTCATTACATATCTACTTCAATAAACTAGGGACACTGACTTTATTGAAATAGAAGTTGAAAACCTGGGGATCCCTGGGTGGCGCAGGGGTTTAGCGCCTGCCTTTGGCCTAGGGCGCGATCCTGGAGACCCGGGATCGAATCCCACATTGGGCTCCCGGTGCATGGAGCCTGCTTCTCCCTCTGCCTGTGTCTCTGCCCCTCTCTCTCTCTCTCTGTGACTATCATAAATAAATAAAAAAAAAAATTAAAAAAAAAAAAAAAAGTTGAAAACCTTTATGTGTGTTTCCTTGGGAACAAAGAGAAAATTACCTTTGGCAAATTATACAAAAATACCTTTGTAGAAAATGTGAAGAATTTAGAAGTAGTATATCTTTAAGAAGTTCATTTTGTGTTTGTCTACATTGAAATTTTTCCTTGATAACCTTCAAAGAAGTCTTAGTCAAGTCTGGCACTGGACTGCTTTCATTTGAACATCGAATCTTCTACACACAAGCTGTTGGACAAGATAGTAGGCCATATTTCAACTTCATCACCTTTAAAGTGGGAAAAATAGCATTAACCTAGGTCATAGTATTGTAGTGAAGTAAATGAATTTTACATATAAGTGTCTTAGGAGATTGTCTGGTAAAGTAATAAGTACTAGGTAATACTATCATTATGGTTGCTTTTTGAAAATCTAAAAACAATCAGATTGTCCATATCATTTATAAATTTTCCTGGTACTAGAAAATAAATTGATTATGTTCAAAATTTTTCATGGATACTGATTAGTTAACCTTAATGCAAATGGAAATTAGATATCTAATGAATATTAGATAATCTAAGAAAATTAAACTTGAAAGTTGTTCCTATTTTTCTTCTACATTAAGTCAAAATAATAATTTAGTTTTACTGTGCCAAACACATAGATTTATTGATTCTAGAAATTCTGATTTAACCTGGGGGTCTGGAGTGAGGAAAGTGTTAGGTAAAGAACAAAGCTCTATATTTTATTCTGAGTTTCTAAAAATCAAGGAAAAAGAACAAATATTGTCAATTACTGATCCATTTATTTTGAGGAATAAAATGGTGTTCTAATTTTTAAGTAAAAAATAAGTTCCATGCTCAGAAATTTATTTTTAGTAAGATATTTTTCCAAGACAGTTTTTCAAAGTATCAAATTTTCATGAAACAGTGAATCTCAGGAGGTTTGGTTCAGTACACACAGCAGTTGTTGCTTAGTGAAAATCTTAGTGAATGAAACATACACTCTATTTATGAAGAAAATAAAAAAGATAAAACATCACTCTCAAACCAAGTGTAACATCAAACATTAGTCACTCTTTACTAGTTGTAAAAATTATATACATATATACTCACACATGTAAAATCTTTATTGTTATATATTGCAACATATAAATATATATATATATATATATAGTCTTCTCGTGGTTGTGTACTTTGGTGTCAAATGTATAAGTTTTCAGAAAATGATGCAATAACCAACTTTTAAGGATACTATCAAGGTTAAGTTAGTCCAGAGAGTTTTGAACAAAATTAGAAGAATCGCTGAATACATACAGAAAATTAGACTTTCAAATACGCCTAGAATCATTCTCTGATATTGGATTTCAAATCAAAGCTTAAATTCATAGGTGTTTCCCAATTTCAACCATAAAATATCTAAGAGAGATTTGCCCTTGAAAGGAACTCTTCTCTGTTCAGTTTTATTGCATGTGTTAAATTCTCCATACCTATAAAATGTCTTTTGATAAAGTTAAAGATGGGCTATGGTCCTGTTTCCCAGCACAAAAAATTTCATCTGAATAGAAACAAGAGTATTTCAAAGTAATATGTATTAATATATTCCACAGCCACACAAGTGCATATTGATACCTAGTTACATTCATTGCTTTCCTAATATGTGATTAGTGTTTTTGTGATTATGGACTGAAAAAAGAGAGTATCCCGCTGTTCCTTGTAGGCATCAGAGGATGTTTCTTTTTAATGAGAGATACTAAAGTTTTATTGTCAAACAATCAAATTTATCAGATTACGTATAAATGACCATAGCCTTAAAACGCATTTCAGGTGATTTATATTTTGTATAAATTTGAAACAAATTTATAGAAAATTATAACTTAATCATAATATCAAGTGATTTGTAATAAAAAGCATAGTGGATTAATTATTAGTAAGCAAAGATCTCCTTTCTAGCCTCAAGGTATCTGGGGGATCCAATTAACAGCAGTAACATTGTCTTATTAGTATTTTGTTGAATGAAGGTAGATAAAGACTTTGTAGAATATTTCTGCTCCACTGAAATTAACCCTGTTTGAGTATAAACAATCTCATGGCATTTATCTTATACTTTTAATATCAGTATCAAAGTATAATATATTATGGCCATATTCCCAATGTTTTAGAATGAATCTGTTTTAAATATTTACCTTCCTTCCCATCAATGCACTGACCTCAAGCATTTCAGTAGGTTAATTGTAATTAAATAAACATTTACTAAGCACAATGGATGACTTCTTATTCAAAAAAATAAGGTCGATTAATTAAAACATAAAATCAGCTAAAGCTGGAAATGATAACATAACTACAAGACATTATATATTATAGACTTAAGTATTTTATATTTACTCATTTCATTCACCAATGCTTTACTGCAGGTACAAGCTATTTTCTTTGGGCTTAGGTCTACCAATTGTCATTTGTGTTAACTTCTTTCGTATACTTTACCCATAATGTGTCATCTTCTATTTTTCAATAACATTTTCTTTCAAAAGAAGAAAAAAGAATGCCAAACCTCTATCAAACTAATGCAAACTGTGATAAAGGTAGAATAAAGAAGGTTCCCCAGGAACACATAAGAGGAAGTACTTAACTATGATTAAAGATTCCAAGTCTTCCAAATGAGCATGTATTTTGAGCAGAGTGCTGAAAAAAAGACTTTTCAAGGTCAAAGTAAGAAAGTCATTCCACTCAAATGACACAGGATGTTCAAACACCTAGGTGATCAACAAATATATTGAGAAAGCTGTGTGATATATTTCAAATACCACCAGAAAGTTAGCTAGGATCTATGTTGTAAACATTGAGTCTTATCTAGAAACAAAGAATTCATTGTAGGACTTGTTGCTGTTATTGGAGGACTTAAAGGAAACAGGTTTTTGTTTGTTTAATCAAATCTGTAGTATAGATAAAAGCTTCACATATAAACTCAATATCTAAAATATGGAAATAGATAAAGATCCTACTTTCAAAGCTATGTTCTGACACTTTCTAGTAGAATGATTTGAGGCAAATTTCTTCAAGGTGTTCTGCATATTAGCAGAGATCTTACTGTCTTTCCTTAACCCCAGATTTTAGGCAAAACTATTCCAACAAGATTATAGTCAAGTTAAAATTCTATGGTAACTGACAGCCTGGATATCTGTCTCTTCCTTCTGAGCCCCTTCCTTATCTCACCCTGTTAGGCATGCACAAGCATACTGACTATAGGATAGCACCCTCTAGGAGAAGCATGGTGCCTGCAGACCAGAGCACCCTTGGTGGTGGGGTTAAGGTTTCCTCATCCTTGTTTAATATCTCAGCTCCAAAGATCTTGTAGCTCTGTGGAGCTTAGGATGCTTATATTGACTGCACAAAGTGGAAATGGACACAGAAGATATTTTAGTCAATTCTTATACATTTTAAAAATACATTTTTTTACATATAGAAGTGAATGGACATTTAAAGAATCAGTAACAACCACATATTTCATGGATGTCCTAAAACTTTACATATCTCAAAGAAAAAAAAAAAAGGCTTGTACTTAAAATTTCTCAGCATTACAGAATAGTATATAAGCTAGACTATACAGGTTTCTTTCCTTGTCTTTCCCGCTAGCATTACAAGATCCCAACTGTAGTTATTTGCCTGTGTCTAAGTATCCATTTACTATCTATCACTTATCAATAATATCAGTTAAATATTTATTTCTCCTCCCACTTTTCTCTGACTCTTGCTCCTACCTACAATGGAGAGTAGCCTCCATAAAAGTCCTTTCTATGTTGCTTGAAGATGCAAATGAGCCTATTAATGAAAAGTCTTAGGTTTAGTTATCATGAGGCATCTATAATTTTTTTCCCTTTGTCTCTTGACCCTCTTCCACTACAGATAACATACCTGGGTAAATGCCTGCTCCTCTTAGGCACACTTCTGCTTCCACTGGTATTAGTTTTTTCTGTTCTTGTTGTTGTTTTGTTTTGCTTTTTTTTTTTTTTTTTTTAATGTATTTATTTATTTGGGAGGGGGCAGAGGAGAAAGGGGAAGAGTGTCTTAAGCAGACTCCTGTGCTAAGCACAGAGCCCAGTGTGGGGCTGGATCTTATGACCCTGAGATCATGACCTAAGCCGAACCACGAGTCAAAGGCTTAACTGACTGCACCACCCAAGTGCCCCATATTGTTTTGCTTTTGACCAGGTTGTGGCACTTCACTGGGATCACTGTCACCTAATTTGCTGGAGACTGTTTTATTTATGCAGTAGAGTAGTTAAGCCAATGAAGCATTAAAATGAAGGTTTTAAAAGTATTCTATGTTTCCTGTAGAAGTCAGGCAATTATTTTCTTTTGTGTTGTAATTACATTAGTACCACAACACAAAGCTTTTGGGGAGGAAAAACACAACTCCTGTGGTTTCATATATACCTTTTAACAACCCCTCTATAATTCTCTGAAGTGCTGTATAGAAAAACCACAGGATTCTGCATTGGATGAAAAATCCTAGTGAGACATCCAGAATGCTGCATTCTCAAATCACACAAAATCATATTTCTGTCAGGGAATAATACTGTTACCTGACCATGTACAAATTCCTTAGGAGAATTTTCTCCAGGAAGCTAGTGAATCTCTTATCTTAATTAAGTATGACAGAGCTTCCCTATCAGGTCACCAAACATTGTCAGATACGACTGAAGCACAGCACTGGCTGTGCTTAAATCACCAAAGGTTGATCTAAAACTCCTCTCTGAAGCTCAGGAGCTACAAACTCTTCTCGGAATAATATCAGATTATCCTATGTGCTTGATCCTCGCTATGTCTCATTTGTGACTTATTTGTGACCATTTTATATTTTCTTACCTAACATTGATGGACGAAACTTACGGCTGCTGTATATACACTTGGCTATCCAAAGGTAAAACAAAACCTATTGCGTATGTTTGACTGTATGTAAACAAATGCATTTGTATGTGTTGGGAGAAGGGGCTTGCAGGGCACAGGAGCTCTTCAAAATATAAAACCCCCAATGGGCTTATTTACTAAAACAGTTCCATGCTCCAAAATGAGCTACCTTAGTTAAGTCATCTAAAATCACTGTAGCAAGGGCACCTGGGTGACTCAATGGTTGAGCGTCTGCCTTTGGTGCGGGTCGTGATCCTGGGGGCCCTGGGTTAAAGTCCCACATCGGGCTCCCTGCATGGAGCATGCTTCTTCCTCTGCCTGTGTCTCTGCCTCTCTCTGTGTGTCTATCATGAATAAATAAATAAAATCTTCATAAATATAAAATAAAATAAATAAAATAAAATAAAATAATAAAATAAAATAAAATAATAAAATAAAATAAAATAATAAAATAAAATAAATAAAATTAAAATAAAATAAAATAAAATAAAATAAAATAAAATAAAATAAAAATTGTAGGAAAGAACATTTTCTAGGTGAAATACAACAATATTTCCCAGAAATATTAAGCATGTTTTCCCGGTCTTCCTGCCCCTGAGCCTTAGTTGCTTTGTCATATAATGTACTAGAAAATTTTCAGATGTGTTCTTTTCTACTTGCACATTCCAAAGTATTTAGTATTTGGGCAACTACACGCAAAAATGCTAGTACTATCTGCCCTTATATAGCACAAGACAGAACTGCAGTTCTTTGCTCTTTTCTATAAAATTAAAGAATATTTTGAGAGAAAGCAAAAATTTCTGTATAGAGACTTAAAGATGAGAAATGCAAAATGGCTAGATAGAGTAAATAAAACCCAACCAGACAGTATAATAATTTAAAATGGAAAAAATTAGAGTTGTTTCTTTACAACCATAAACCTCTACCTAAATCTTTTTGGAAATGTACTTGGCATTACTATCCAGACTCATACCTAAAAGATATGATCTAATAAGATAGATTTAAGAATGTGGAGTTGATATTATAGAATGAACAAAAAAATGATAAAATTCAAACATGGAAGAAATGAATAAATTAGAAAGTATCACAATAATTTTAAAATGAATGGTAGTGGGAAAATTACAAATGGAAAATATAATACAATAACAATAAAAATAGGGGCGCCTCTGCTTTGGCTCAGAGAGTGATCCTGAGTCCTGGGCTGGAGTCCTGCATCGGGCTCCCCGCAAGAAGCCTACTTCTCCCTCTGCCTATGTCTCTGCTTCTCTCTCTGTGTCTCTCATGAATAAAAAAATAAAATCTTTAAAATAAAAATAATAACCTATGAAAACCAGTAGAAAAAACAAAGGTTTAAAAAAAAGCTTTAAAACCCAAAAGCCTAGGTATTAAAAAATATTCAAATAAATATTTCCAAGTAAATATTGTATAGCAGAACTATACCTATGGTGATAAAAAAAAGCCTGCAGTTTTTCTACCAAACAACATGTGGTATAACAGAATATCATCAGATTTAGATTATCTCAAAAAGAAATGGATACTCATGCAACACAAATTAATAACCTAATTTATACATGTGTAGCTATATATTTTTTCATTGCCATGATTATAAATAAATGAATAAAATCGGATATTTTTCTTAATCTACTGTATTTTCTTTTGTGAAGTAAGTGATCCGATTCATTAACATAAACATAAGCAATTATAGTCAAGAGTTCCCCAAGAAAATAAGTTAGAATAAAATATTCTAAACAAATGTCTGTAGTCATTAATCTCTGACAAGCTGAAAGGACAAAAAATTATCTTGCCTCAAAATACACTTTATTTATCAGTATGCCCATCCAGTCCACAGCAGAAAGGCTCAGCAGGGCCATTTTAATCCTCCATTTGAATGCAGATTTCTAGATGTCAGATTTAGAATATCTCAGGGATGCTAATTTTCTCTACTTAAATATCACCTTACATTCTTAAGTCTCTTTGTGATTTTATAACTCCTGTGAATGGAGCAATCTCTTTACTATGACTTTAAAAATAGTTCCTAAAATAAACATCTGAAATCTGAACCTTAAAATTCAGACTTGAAGACTTATTAGTATTTATTATTTAAAAAAATCTTCGAATCATAGATTCTCTATACATCATAAACATGCTTTTCTGGATAGGTTAAATGATCAAAGTCACACAAAAATATTGTAATCTGCTCTGCAACTGTCTTTAGTAGCATTCCACTTTTTTTTTTTTTTTGGTAGCATTCCACTTGGCAGACTTTCTTGGCTCATAACTCCTCAAGATGATAATATTTAAAATTAGATGTAAAGAGTTAAGTTTCTAGCATAACATACTGTTTACATGTTGTATCACAAAGCTACTTACATACGTGTAACAGATCTAGTATCAGTTTTAAAATGTGAGGTAAGTAAACTAATTTCCTTCCTTCCTTCCTTCCTTCCTTCCTTCCTTCCTTCCTTCCTTCCTTCCTTCCTTCCTTCCTCTTTCCTTTTTAATAAACATCCTTTCTAAAATGCCCTGCAAAGAAGACAAAATAACCAGGACACAATACTCAAATCACAAAAGTGAGAGTTTTCTTAGATGCTTCCTTTTTATTTTTGTATTTTCCCTTCTCTGTCCAGGAACACTTGCCTACTCTGTACCTTTGTGATACTACATTCACCAAAATATCAGCTGATTTTGATGAATCAAGTAATCAAATTACTGATGATTAGCATTCAGGTGGATGAATATAGGCAGTAGCCAATAAAATCTTAATGTGCACTTTTCATAGATGTTGTATGAAATTTTCAATAATATAAGAAAGAAATATTTAATTCTGAAACCTGTAAAAGGGGCCAGGGTAAATATATTGGTATCCATTTATGGGTGAATTGTCTGCCTCAAACGGATATATTGAGACTAAATTCTCAGTATTTATGAATGTGATCTCATTTGGAAACAGGGGTTTTGTGGATGTAATCAAGTTAAAATGAGGTCATACTTGATTAGTGTGGGTCCTAATCCAATATGACTGGAATCCTTATAAAAGAAGAGTCATAAGCACACAGAGAGAATGAAACAGAAGCAGAGATTGGAATGATGCATCCACAAGTGAAGAACACCAAGGTTGCAAACAACCAACGGAGTCTTGGAGAAGACTCCCCACCTCTGCGCCCCCAAAGGGAACCAATCCTGTTGACATCTTGATTTTAGACTTCTGGCTTCCAGAGCTGTGAGAGAATATTGTTCTGTTGTTTTAAGTCACCCCATTTGTAGTTATTTGTTATAGTAGCTGTAGGAAACCATAGAGTGACTCTAAAGAAAATGATTTGATAAATACTGCTGCTCCATGGAGGCCCCCTGGAAAAACAATAAAGGTACATGTTGAACAAGTTACTAGTCTTAGAGTTAATAAATGGGGATTATGTTCATAAACTAAAAGGTCCCAATAGCAGTGAAGTGTGCATTCCATTTAGCATGTCATAGATTATTATTTTGATGTCCATCCTGTCTCTCTAGGTGTTGATACAAGCTGAGGCTAGTCTAACATTTCTCTCACTATTCTTATATGGGACAACCTGACTAAAATCATTTTAGAGAAAAGGGTTGACACTTAAAGGAAAGTCCATGTTTGGATTGGGTAGTTCAAAGATGAACTGGCATTTCCAAAAGGGGAGCATATGTAAGTTACCCAGGAGGTGGGAGGCCCATGTTTAGTTTGCAGATGTGTTAAGTTTTCCAAGTCCAGTTTCTTCATCTGTAGAAGGAAAATTTTGACAAAGAAGACACACTAGGCTTTGATGTCCCGCCTAATTCTGGAGCTAACCAACCCACTCCTAATGTAGACACTTTTTAAACCTTCTTTCAAGTCAGGAATATAGGGAATAGTTTATCTTGACTTGTTTCACCTTGAAAAGACAGCTACCGGCCACGTGCTTTGAATGAGTTACAGTATGAGGATGCTTATTCAAACTACATCATAACTTTAATTTTATCCAATTACCAAATCATTTATCTCTCCTGAGGACTTAATTTTTATTTTTATCTGAAGATTTAAAAAAACATTAACATCATCTTTTTTTGTTGTTGCTTCTCAAATGCTGTGATTTTACTTTTTATCACTTTCCAGTGAGAGTTATCTCTCACTTTTAACAAGGACAAAAGAATACCAGTCTTCTCTTCATAACGTTTTTCTGAAAGGCTATTTTGGGCCTCTGTGAAATTTCCTTTTATGCTTTTGATTATACTCCTGAAACATATGTCTTATTATCTAATATTCCCCAATTTCACAAAACAAACTGACTCAATATATTCATTAGTCATTGGTCGTCTCTAAAATAACATAATTCCTGCCAGAAGAATGATATCCACTTAAAACAATTATTGAATTTCACAGTTTAACACCAAAGTCAAGGAGTGGTGAGAAAATAAGAAAGAAAAAACTTTTCACTGAATATCTCCCATTGTTGCTTCTTGTATTTACTTCTCTCCAGTTTAAAAACTAGAACTAACATAAAAACGGCAATTTATCTCATAGCATATGTGAGCCCTGAAACTAGCACTTTGTCATGTTTCTAAATATTCTGGCAAGTATTACTGTCTGCTAGGAATTACTTTCTGATTGCTATGCAGACAAGAAGTTTACAGAGTCTTTTTCTTTCTTTTCTTGTGTATTGTCCCTTTTGGACATTTTTCCAGGATTTTGAGTCTCTTCTCTCTGATATCATTAATCAACCTGGCAAGCTGAGCCTTTGTTCTTATGGGATGAATCTCATCTCTGTAGGACTCTGGAAGAGTTTTAAGGTGTAGGTAGTGTCCTTCCCCTTGCCATCTTATCTCTTAGCCTTCACAAAGTAATGTACCAGATTATATAGCCAAAATATAACCCAAATTCCAACACTAGAGGAACAAAGATGAAATTTCGCACTAATCTGAACTTTTCTTTGAACTTTTTTTTTTTTAAAGATTTTATTTATTTATTCATGAGAGACAGAGAGAGAGAAAGAAAGAGGCAGAGACACAGGCAGAGGGAGAAGCCAGCTCCATGCAGGAGCCCGACCTGGGACTCAATCCTGGGTCTCCAGGACCAGGCCCTGAGCTGAAGGCAGCACTAAACAGCAGAGCCACTGGGGCTGCCCTTCTTTGAACTTTTTTTTTTTTTTTTTAATTTTTATTTATTTATTATAGTCACAGAGAGAGAGAGAGAGGCAGAGACACAGGCAGAGGGAGAAGCAGGCTCCATGCATGGGAGCCCGACATGGGATTCAATCCCGGGTCTCCAGGATCACGCCCGTGGGCCAAAGGCAGGCACTAAACCACTGAGTCACCCAGGGATCCCCTTCTTTGAACATTTTTAAAGAGAAGATCCTGAATGCATGCTTCAGCCATTGGGAATTCCCCGTGTAAGGTTTCCTCTGCTTGTCCACCCGCCCTCAAGTTCAAATTCTCTCCTCCATATCATAGATAGATTCCATTCCACATCTTTCTCTGTGAGACTCTCAGGAGTTTCTTTTTCCCTAGAAGAATGATGTCTACTCTCTCGGGAAGAGAGTTTTCTTCCTAATTCAATCCAAAGCTTATAATGTGAAGTACTGCCCAGAGGGTCAGCTAATATATCAAAATTTGCTGAAACTCTATTTCATTTACATGGAGGAGATGGCTTCGGGCCCATGAGCAAAGATGAAGCATTTTATTTTTACTTATTTTCTTTTAATATTTCTGCCAAAAAAGCAGCATGCCTTTGCATTCTTTTGGTTGTCAATCAACAATATCAGTTCTTGTCATGTATCAAATAAGATGGTTCACCATAAGTAATGGAAACCCTGATTGAAAATGGTTTATAAAATAAATATATCTGTATATAACAGAAAGCCTTGAGATAGGGCAAGTTTCAGATTTAGCTGATATAGTGGCTTTATGATGTCATCAAAGAGATTATTTTCATTTCCTTGGAATATCATTATCAATTTTATTTTATTCTCTGTGCATGGAGAATAAAAAGAGAGAGAGAGATCTCTTATTTTCCAGAAGACACTTAGCAGACTTCCCTCATGCATCATTGGCCTGATAGGAGTCACATGCCTTTTCTGAACCAAATACAAAGAAGGGTAATTGGCTTCCTCTTAGACAATCAATGTCCCATCTGAGGTGAGTTGGGAGGATCAACCTCCCCCGGAGACACTAGCTAACAAAACTGAAGTTCTGTTGAGGGGAGAAAATGCTATGTAGACATGAATTATTGCATTAAAGAAAAGTTTTTTTCCTCTCTCTCTCTCTTAGAAAATGATAGTCCTTTCTAAATTCAACAGCAGGATAAGGTACAGCTTTTCTTAAAATTTTCACCTCGGTAATTTCCAACATAGTGAGGAGAATGCGTGAAGGAAATCAGAAATAAAATTATGTCCTCAACATATTAGGACTCTCTCACACCCTCAGAAGTGAAAAGAGATACTTAACAAATATCTTACTGTCTTATTTGGAAACAGTAGCATTTTCCCAAACAGATAAAGAGCCCTCACCTTTACCCAAAGAAACCAATTTTCTTTCATAGCATGAAGGCCAGCAGCTTATTTGAAACTTCTCAGACTAAAATATTTTCTAAGTGCTGTGCGGGCTTGAAAGCCTTTGCTTTGCAATTCAACTTTGCAAGTCACACCTTCAATCTCTTTTGATCAATGTTCCAAAGACTGAGCAGGCATCTGAGAAACCAGTTCAGGGTTCTCTTTTCTAGTGTTGCTTCAAGTCCACTGCCTGGATTCAGAAGTGGAAAGTCATTCTTGCCTACCATCTCCCTGAAAAAGAAATACCTAATTTGTTTGTGTCCTATTTTTCCTATGTTTTATAAACAGCATTCCTGGACTGATAGCTGATAGTTGGCAGCCTTCCACTGTATTATTGAAGCCAAGTTCTGAAAGGACTGTACCTCTTTTCATCAATTCTGGAACTCTAGAATAATGTTGATAGTGCCCTATCAATGGCACTGCAGAAACAATGAAAAGGACCAACATGTTTTTCACAGATTATTTCTTAGCTTAGCTGCAATTTGACTAATATAATTTGCCATCCCATCCACAGAAACTACACCAAGATTAATAGACAATCTCTAGATGATTTTAGTTATTTATGGAGATGCTGATAGAAATTTGAATTTCTCACTCTAGCATCCACTCACTCTGCCTGCCCTGTCTTCACCGGTTGCCTACTGAGCATCTCAAATGCAAACTATGCAAATGGTTTCCTAGGGATGCTATTACAAAATCCCAGAAACTGGGGGCTTAAACCACAGAAATTTATTTTCTTATAGTTCTAGAGACTAGAAATTCAAGATCAATGTGCTAGGAGGGTTGGTTTCTCACGAAGTCTCTCTCCTTGGCTTAGGGTTAGGTGCCTTCTTTAGCTCCTCACATGGCCTTTTCTCTGTGCACTGGCAGACCTGCTATCAATCTGCAAGTAAGAGATCAGTCATAATGGACTAGGGTTCCCCTATATCAGCCTCATTTTACCTTAATTGCATCTTTAAAGGCCCTATCTCCAAACCTGGTCATATTTTAAGTTACTGGGGGTTGGAATTTCAACATACAAATTTGGAGGGAGCACAATTCAGTCCCTTACACTGTAAAACAGACATCTTGATTATCCACCCGAAACTTCTTTCCCTAGTGTTCACAATTCTAGTGGCACCATCATACAAGCTGCTCAGTGTCTGTAGCCTTCCCTGAACTCTTCTCATGAACTCTCCATCTACTACCCTGATCCAAGCCTCTGTTACCTCCAGTATGGACTACCAGCTTTGGTATGACTCTCTTTGTCATTTACCAAACTCCAGCCACATTTGCCACATCTCTGTTTCTTATATGATTGATTTAATTCTGCAATGATTTGAATTTTCCTCTGTCTAGAATTCTCTTCCCACATCTTCAAATGTATGGATTTTTGTAACCATTAATCTTTTCTCAAATTTTTTTTCCTGACCATCCTATTCAATGTATCCCTCCTTTTATTTTTTCTCCAATACCCCTGCTTTATTTTTGTAATCCCTCTGTGAAGGTATCATCTTCATTATTGGTTTGTTTATATTCTCCCTAAGCCAATTTATATGCATATTCTTTTAGAACAAGGGGCTTTTCTCTTTCATTCACAACTTAAATGGAGCCTGGAAAGTAAGAGAAACTTAATATAGGACTTATTTAATACATGAAGCAAAAGAGGTCTTCAGGAATGACACTGATCCATATGACAAATTGTAGATCTAACCAAAACCACTCTGCTTTCATGAAGGCTATAAAAAAAGACACTATTTCATGCTAGGCCTACAACTGCTTCTTTGTTCTCCACTTCCATTTTTCAGACAAAGAATAATTCCTGAATATCGCTGTGACATTTCCTCTGCTTCTACCTCATGAGGTACCAGTGAAGGAAATAAAGCATAATATTTATTTCTGAATAATGAGTTATTTCTGAACACTCCCTACTGGTATATACACTAGTACATAAGGATTATCAGTAGAATATAACTATATTCTAAAGTCCAGACTGTGACACTATGGCTAAAAGTCTCAAGAAAGTCAGAATTATTCTGATTGAGAGAGCTATGTGAAAGAGCCAGCACACACTAATCATTTCCGACATGGAACTCAGAGACACAATATTGCCTAGCTCATCATATAAATATTGAAGTCACTCTAAAAACTGGCAGAGATTAAGGTTAAGAAGACTATGAGATTGGTTTCAAAATTGTTAATAAATCAGAAAGATTGACATGAGGTCCATAGATGATTACAAAGGGTAGAGAAAGAATGGCAAAACTGGATAATATATGCCTCAAATAATCAGATGTTCTTTTGGGTAGCAGAATAATGATCCAGTATGGCAAAGGTAGGCAAGGAAGACCCTGACCTCACCTTTTCATCTTTGTACTATACATAATAAAGGAGAATTGACTAAAAGGTGATTTTAGATAGGATTTTCCAAGGTAGCTATGCATATATTTAATAAACAATTATGGTCAAATTTTGAATTATGGAGTTATATATAATAATGAACATTCTTAGCTACAGAACATTCTCTTTTTTTAAGATTTTATTTATTCATTCATGAGAGATACAGAGAGAGACAGAGACATAGAGGGAGAAGCAGACTCCTCACAGTGAGCCCGATGTGGAACTCGATCCCTGGACCCAGGATCATGCCCTGAGCCAAAGGCAGACACTCAGCCACTGAGCTATCCTGGTGTCCCAGCTACAAAACTTTCTTAAAAGCATTTGACATATCTATAGGTGTGTTAAATAATTGAAAATATACTAAGTTGTTAAGCAAACTAATGTGTTAGTTATTTCTAAATGAAACTGTGAAAGTGTAGCCTTTATTAGAAAGCTCAAATTCAGCTTTATTGATTATTGAATATAGGAACAAAATCACAAAATGATTAAAGCTGTTTTGCAAGGAGAAACCCTGATGAATGTTTGAATTTTAACACTAAAATATCAAACTCAATATAAGACTTAATATCAAACCAAAAAAATGACCTTAAACAGACACTGTCTTTAAGAGACCAACTTTAAGATGTTTATTTTCTGAAGTCTGTATTTATTGTAAATTAATAATTTTTAAAAATGGATTTTTATTGGGCAGCCCGGGTGGCTCAGCGGTTTGGCATTCCCTTCAGCCCAGGGAGTTATCCTGGAGACCCGGGATCGAGTCCCACGTCGGGCTCCTTGTGTGGAGCCTGCTTCTCCCTCTGCCTGTGTCTCTGCCTCTCTCTCTCCTCTCTGTTTTTCTCATGAATAAATAAATAAAATCTTTAAAAAAAATGGATTTTTATTGCAGGATGATCGCCACAGTAAGTCTGGTTAATATCTATCATCACACAGTTAATTTTTTTTTACTTGTCATGAGAACTTTCAAGGTTGAATCATCACACTATACACCTGAAACTAATATGCTACCATTTCTCAATTACATCTCCATAAAACCTAAAGAAATCTTAAAAATATATAAATTAAACAGTTACTTAATGAACACAAAAGACTACAGGATAATCATAGCAGTCACTGTTACATCCTTTCACAGTTCAGAGAATTGGGGCTGAAAGGGATAAGAGAATTTTCTCATCCAAGGTCACACAACTGGTAAATGTCAAGTGCAACTTGAATCCAGATTTTCATACCTGTTATAATCTCACTGTCAGCTAAACTTCAATGTAAATATACTAATAATATTTGCTAAGAGGAAGAAATATTTTTGAAATGCTCTTAGCAAGATATTCTTGGCTAGAGGATTAGTAATACTGAATTAACCCAGGATCTATGGATTTATTAGCCAGGGCTCCTTTTACTGGTATCAACTATTCAGTCATGACAAGAATCTATGAAATGGTTACTGAGGAAATTGGGGTTTAGATTAATTAAGTTATTTGGACTAGGTTCATGTACTAGGTGTAGAGCCAAGATTCCCGTCTAGTAAACCTGACTCTGGATCATATACTCCTAATCACTACTTTCCAGGTCTCTCTATTGGACACAGAAAAGACAATTTCTAGAAATATTCTAGCAAACTTTTCAATTTCTGAAAATGTATAATTTTCCAAAGTATTCTGACTATGAGGTTTTTAAAGTTCATTTGATGTGGGAATATAATTTGGTATAGCCACTGTGGAAAAATATGGAGGTTCTTCAAAAAATTAAAAATACGGGGCAGCCTGGGTAGCTCAGTGGTTTAGTGCGGCCTTCAGCCCAGGGCCTGATCTTGGAGACCCGGGATCGAGTCCCATGTCAGGCTCCCAGCATGGAGCCTTCTTCTGCCTCTGCTGTGTCTCTGCCTCTCTCTCTCTCTCTCTGTCTGACTCTCATGAATAAATAAATAAAATCTTAAAAAAAAAAGATGTGAGATATATATCTTTTATATATATATATATATATATATATATATATATATACACATACCATATGATCCAGTAATTCCACTATTAGGTATTACCCAAAGAAAACAAAAACATTAATTTGAAAAGATATATGTATCTGTATGTTTATTTCAACATTATTTACAATAGTCAAGATATAGAAGCAGCCCAAGTGTCCATCAATAGATGAATGGATAAAGAAGAGGTGATATAATATATAACATAATATTAATCATTCATAAAAAAGGATAAGATCTTTCCATATATGACAACATGGATAGACATAGAGTATGTTATGCTAAGTGAAGTAAATCAAAGATAAATATTGCATAATTTCACTTGTATATGGAATCTAAAAAAACAAATGAACAAACAAAAAGAGCAGAAACAGACCCATAAATACAGAGAAAAAATGGATGGTTGCCAAGGTGGGGGATGCTAAATGGGTGAAAAGGAGTGAGAAATACAGGTGTCAATTATGAAATGAATGTCATGCAGATGAAAGACACCTCACTGAGAATATAGTTAATGGTACTATAATAGCATTGTCTGGTAACAGACAGTAGCTACACTTGCGGTAAGCACAGCATAATATTAAAATTACTGAATCACTGTGTTGTACACCTGAAACTAATGTAACACTGTGTGTCAACTATACTTCAATAAAATATAAATAAATTCATTTGCTGTGACATTTTATATTCATAAAATGATGTTTTTCTCTTTTTTTTTTTTTTGATGTTTTTCTCTTTAAAAAGATCCATAGCACTAGGAAAAAATACATCACATTAAATTATAAGAACATACATGTATTACTAGAATCCAAAGAGCATCTTTGTAAATAAGCTAGAAGAGCACTTACCAATCAGGATTTCATTGTTCTGGATTAATTAGAGGTTTAACAACAACAAAAGCGATTTTTCCAATAATAAGCTCTGATCCATATATATTGTTTAACAATTGGCCTTCAATTTTCAGAATTGGCAATAGATATTTCTGATTTACAGTTTCCATATTGGCTGTATTTCCAAAATTCACAGAAACCACTGTTTACTTTTTAAGAAAATTGCAACATTAGGTTCATGAACTGAGTTTTTTTAAAGTGTAAACCAGTAAGAACTTCATTAACTGTAGCTCTACAAAATACACAAACACACATTTGATTTTCCTTTTATAATAGTCAATTCACCCCTGGTTGATAGATCACAAACACATGGAGCACCAGGCAAGGGAAAGGCAATGCAGAATCTACAGGGAAATTTTATCCCGAGGCAAGTGAATGCATGAAACCATAAAAAAGCTACGTTTAGGCACAAATTGTTCAGTTTGGTGTCATCATCATCATGACTAAAGTTTAAATGCTGCTGTGGACTGATTCCTTCCCCCACTCTCCAATTCTTATGTTGAAGCCCCAGACACCAATGTGATGGTATTAGCATCTGTGGTCTTTGAGAAGTAATTACATTTAGAAGAGGTCCTGAGGGCAAAGCCTCTAGGATGGGATTAGCGCCTTTATGAGAAAGAAAGACTCCAGAGTTAACTCTCTGTGCCTTAGGAGGATATAGCTAGAAGGTAGCCAGACTGTGAGAGGCAAATGTTTGTTGTTTAAGCCAATCAGTCTACCATATTTTGTTATAGATAGCTTGTGGCGTGGGCTACTAAGACAAATGGTCGCAATGAATCAAAGGCTTTGCATACCTCATCACTAGTCTAGAAGATGCTCATCATGAGTCTCTGTGAGGTCAGAAATATCTGCCATTTTTTGTTTCCTGATCCCATTCTACTACCTAAAGCAGCACCTGGCACATGTTAGACTTGAATAAATATGTGTGGAAGGGAATAATAGGCCACTGAACAGCGGGATGGACAGATTTACATAAATTAAAAGAAAACATAAATTAAAAGAAAAGTAATATGAAACCAAGCGATACATAATGAAACATCTACTCTGTACATGAAATACCTCAGCCAGATCATGGTAGATGAGTTTCACTAGTGAAAAAAAAGGAAGAAAAATCATTTTAATCTAAAGAAACATAATGAAACAAAGTCATGAAGTCATCCAAAACCACAGGCTAATGTAAGTGAAATATAAGCATGTCTGTAGTATGTATGCATGTATGTATTTTTATATTTATTTATTGAATTGCAACATTTTATTTTTTAATTTAAATTCAATTAGTACTTGTTTCCAATGTGATGTTCAATAACTCATCAGTTGCGTATAATCTTGGGTTTTTTGTTAAATTGTAAAGCTCCCAAAGGGAGAGAAGTAGTGATAAGGTGGAAAGCTGTAAAGGATATGAAAGAAGATTATTTCAGTCCTCCAGTGAGAGGCAATGAGTATCTAAAGAAACTGTGATGTTGGGCAGCTGTGTGCTGGTAAATGTTTACTGATATTGCTTTGAAAGAAATATTTTTTATGGGATTGGATGGGCGGGGGGGGAGGGGGGGTTTCTGTGTATGTGTGTGTGACCAGGAAAATGAGAACAGGGAGAGAAAATATAATATTTTGAAGTTATTAGCCAAAAAGAAAAGAGAATAGATTATAACTTCACGATTATTTAGTCCTGAAAAATTATGAATAAGAGGATAAAAACAATACAATTCTTGTAGCAGATAAAACCAATAATTTACATCGATTTTCTTGCTACTGTATCATATTACCTGTTTTAACCAGTCACTACTCTAAATGTTTCTTTAAAAATGCAGTAAGTACCCATACACAGACTGAATGATACAATATACCTGTAGTTATAAGACTGTGAGTGGAGATATATATGCACACACATACATCCCTTTATATATTTAGATATATATTAATATGTTTGTATTTATTTACATATATATATATAAATTTGCAAGAAAATCATTAGAAAATGTTGGTTGGTCAAGGCAGGGATTTCTTTCTGTATCTGTCTTCATCTAAATCATGTTCATGAACCCTTGGCCAAAAATCACATGATTTACCTAAATTCAAGGAGGGGGAATTTTACTCTTTCTCTATGTCCCCAAAAAGAGGAGGCTAGATGAGGGTGAACATTCAGTTAGTTAGTAATTATTGTCATTTCCCTTAACTTTTTTTTTTAATACTAATCAAATTTCTAACATGTAGAGCATGGGGTTCATCTTCCTTTTATTAGAAAATTTGCTCTGCAGAAGTTCTGAGGTTGAAAAATTAAATATGTAATATAATCTGAGAAAATTTATGCTGGTGGGAAAAGATGGATAAATAGGTAAACAGAAAAAAAGCACCTAAAACACAACATGAATCTTTGACTGTATCCAATATATTTCTGATTGTTTTGTTTTCTTTTTTAATAATTGATACTCAGAGAGTAGATATGTCACATTAATGGTGCAGATTGATTCCCTGAGAAGATTCTTGGATATCTGCAATTGCCATTAAACTCTGTGAAGTTACCTCTATTTCATGCCCAGTTGAGGCCTGGTTAATCTATGATTTTCACTGTTGAGCCCCTACAAAATATATGTGTTCCTTTTGGAAACAAACTTTCCCTCTTCGTGTGTGATCCTTGCAAATAAAAGAAATGGTTTAACTAATGTGTAATGAGTCTTTAGTTTCTATCTGTACATACTAAATTTGTAGAAAATTCTAGGGTTGTGTTCTAAAAACAATTGACTCAAGACACCCAGAAAAGGGTAAAAAGACTCTATCAAACATCTAATTTCCAAACTATTGGAACAATTTCACATCTTTGAAATATGCCATATATTAAAAGGTGGACACAATTTAATAATCCCAAGTATTGATTGTGATATAGAGGTTTTGGGTGTAATGTTGGTAGTAGTTAGCTTTTTGGGATTCTAAGCATGATGGAGGATAATATACTGAAGTTCAGGTTGTCAAAGTTATAGTAGAGATGGGAGAAATAGAAATAAAGCGACATAGAATACAGACCCATGGTTACTGTCATCAGTGGATAATTAAAAGCTATCTGTAGTCAGATGACACAGACATTCAATGCCATATATTTTAGTAGTCAGCAAGGGTACTTTGTGATGCTTTAAAAGTAAATTGCCACAAGAACATATATCTGTCACCTTTTCATTGGATTTTGGTGTTATTTGTGAAGTTAAAAGAGAAGTGGTAGGGGAGGAAAGGTGAAAAAAAAAGTGAACTTTCTTTTGGGGGAGGAGTCTTTTCAGAACAATTCTAGTTTAAGTCAAGATTTGAAAAGAGGAACTAGCATTGGTGGAATAAAGAGAAGTATGGTTAGATTAAAACAAAGAAATGACTGGAAGGACTGAGAATTACATTAGTGAAAAATGTGACCGGCAAGCAACTCAACCTGTCCCAACTGGTTGCTGTCAAACTGTGGGTACCCTGTCTCCATCCCTCCATCCCTCTGATCTTATATACTGTAGCTTTGTGCCCCTCCCCCAGCACCTATATTTTGTTTTGTTTTTAGATAGAGGGTACCTACCTGTGACTTTCTTTGAGAAGGTGCCCTCAGGCTTATAGTAATGAATTTGCCCCACCTGTAGACACCTCAAGTGCCTGAAAGCCAAGTCTCCTGAGGCTGCCCTTGACTGATATCTGATTAGTCCAGAAGTCCTGAAGCCCTGGAGTCCTGAAGTCCTTTGCTTACAGTTGGATCAATTTCTGAAGCATAATTTACAGAGTTAATCTAGAAGGTCAGGCTCAGCCTGGGGCTTTGCCAGTGATTGCACTTTGCTTGAATTCTTTACTCCCTCACTCGTTTCTCCTGGGGGCATTTTCTTAATAAATTATTTGCACAGGAACCCTGAGTTTATGGTCTATTTCTGAGGAATGATTGGGATTGAGGATCAATTCTGATGGGTTTGGAGGTTTTATTGTTGTTCTTGTTTTAGTTTTTGCTTTTGTTTTTTGCCCTAAGCAGATCTTGGCTAACTGATAAAGAAAATTGCATTGTACAGGGATCTTAAAAATTGAAAAGGTTTGTAACATGTTTCACAGTGAATCAAGAACTAAGAACCATGTCCAAGAAAAGTATAAGTAATTGGAAAATGTTTGGAAATCATAATTTTTTGTTAAAGGTGAAATTATTAAAAGTAAATTTCTTATAAAAATATTTAGATTTTTTGCTAAATGATGAAGAAAAATGAATGAGACAAAGCAGAACTGCATTATTGATTAGACCAATATCTGCCAAGTTTAAGAATGTACTTCTACATCTTAAATTCCAGCATCTTGGAGCACCTAGGTGGCTCAGTGGTTGAGCGTCTGCCTTTGGCTCAGGGCATGACCCTGGGGTCCTGGGATCGAGTTTCACATCAGGCTTCCCACAAGAAGCCTGCTTCTCCCTCTGCCTGTGTATCTGCCTCTCTGTGTTTCTCATGAATAAAAAAATAAAATTTTAAAAAATTCCAATCTTTTTTTTCACATGCTTCAAATTTCTCAAATAGGGACTAAACTAGAGAAATGCCTAAAACACAAAGATACTCCAGGGCACCTGGGTAGTTCAGTCGGTTAAACCCTCTGCCTTTGGCTCTGGTCATAATCCTGGAATCTTGTGATAGAGCCCTATGTGTGTGTGGGTGGGAGGAGGGGTCCCTGAGCCTGCTTCTCTTTCTGCCCCTCTCCCCAGTTTGCGAAACGTGCTCTCTCTCTCACAATTAAATACATAAAATATTTAATAAAATAAAATAAAACACAAATATACCTTAAATCAGAAAAAAATACTTTGGGGCAAAATAAAATATAAATAATTGATATTAAATACAGCAAATACTGTGATAAGTAACTCCTAGGGGTGGACCCAATGTTATCTCCTCCACTCATTTACAGATTTCCGTAAACTCTTCCTCCCTAAGTAACTGACTTCTAAGCAATAAAATAACCTGGGAAGAATGCCTTTTTGTGGTTAGATTATGAGACATTGTAATTTTGGTTTTGCTATCAAATTCTCTGAGTGCCTGAGAACAACTAACAAGAAACTGAGGCTCTAAGGCTAATGATAGGAAAGTAACAAAATCCTGCCACCAACCAAATGAGCTTGGGAGTGAACCTTTTCCTAATCAAACTTTCAGATGAGACTCCACTTCTGGCTGATATGAATTGAAGCTTAATGAGAGACATGGATGCAGAGGACCCAGGAAAATTGTGCCTAGATCCTGATCCACAGAAACTGTGAGATGATAAACGTGTTTTTAAGCTGCTAAATCTGTGTTCATTTGTTGTGCATTAAACAAAAACTAATGCACCTATTGGATTTCATGCTATGTGGAAGTTACAAAGGACAAATAATCCCCCACACCTTCAAATTACAATCTGGCTAATGAATGAAACCACTAGAAAAACACTAGGCAGTTTGACAACAAATCTTACAGAATGAAGTTATTAATGAAAGACTTGGCATTCAGGAGAAGGAGGGACAGAGAGAGCACAAAGCAAGAGAGAGCAAGAGAATATTTATTTTAATGCTAGATTTTTCCCCCTTAATACTAATGACTGAAAGATAAATTGACAAGTAAAATGAATATTAGTCTGCAGAATAATGTTAATTTAATACTAGATTCAAGAATTGACAGAATGTATTCAAAGTAGTGGCTCACTGAGTGGGCTGTGGAGAAAATTAAGATATAAAATGTGATCCGATAAGGAAAGATTTCAAACATCATCATCATCATCATCATCATCACTATCATGGATTTTATTCTATGTGTAGTGGTGCTTTATCAAAGTTTCAAAAATGGTGATAGCACAGATTTCCTTTTTTGTATATTGTGTTTGACAAATGAGAAAATGGAGAGTACCTGGGTCAGAGGAATAAGAAATAAAAAAAGATGTTTCAAAAGCATAAAGTATTGGTACAAAGATAAACTTGATCAATTGCATAGTTTTGTTTAGAGCTAGTGCTAAGTTCTAAGCAAGAGCCTATGACTATTTTTTTTACAGGTTGTATTCCAGGGTCCTATGAATCCTCAGAAGAATAAAACCACACAGGACTTCAATTATGTGAAATAAAATTCCATAATTATACATGTAGTTCTAGACAACGTCTTATTTTAACTAAGGTTGAAGACCAAGGGGATATTAGTTTTCCATTTATAAAATTAAGAAACAGGGATCCCTGGGTGGCGCAGCGGTTTGGCGCCTGCCTTTGGCCCAGGGCATGATCCTGGAGACCCGGGATCGAGTCCCACATCAGGGCTCCCAGTGCATGGAGCCTGCTTCTCGCTCTGCCTGTGTCTCTGCCTCTCTCTCTCTCTCTCTGTGACTATCATAAATAAATAAAAATTAAAAAATAAATAAATAAATAAAATTAAGAAACATTGTGAAGTAACATTAAAATAGAACAAATATTTCATAAAATTGTTTCTTAAAAAGATTTCATTTCTTTATTTTGAATCCTATCATTTTCTCTGGAGATTAATTTATTTTAGTTTAATACTCTACACTATTTTGTCAATGGAATTTATTGCAAAGTTCTGAAGTCTTTGTGTGGGAACAATTTATTTCATAGGACATTTTCCCACAGAATTTCTTCGAAGACCTTGCCAGTAGGGACTGAGACACCTGGCTGTTTCTTTGCTCTCATTTATTTTCCTGTTTAATATTACAGAAAAACATATTTTGTGCATTGTCTCATCTCTGGAAAGCCTAACAAGAAGCCTCCTAAAAAATAATTTGGCATGGGCCAAGAAACTATAAATAAGGCAATGTGTCATAATAAAGAATAGAAAGAAAAAAAGAGACATAATAGAGTTCAAAATATTTTCTGGCTTTGTGTATATCCACCTGAAACCTAATCTCATGAAATCTGTCTGAATGTCTTAGAACATTACAAGTAGGTCTGATTTGTCTTAAGCCAAGTTTGTTTCATTTCCAGAACTTACAAAATCCTCACTATGACATAAACTCATTTAGATGTTATTTGTTTCTGTGAATTTCTGCCAAACTCCATTGAGATCTGGCCCTGATTTCTATACTTTGAGATAGTTTATTTGAGGAAGATATACCCAAATGGACTGAGATTGAATACTTGCATTACTTACAAAGACTCCCAAATGATGAGTCATTTTTTCCTTTCAGTATATAATTCTAATTCCAATTGTTATGAGAACCATAGTCATTCTTGATAAAATTATGTTTCCTAAATACATAAATATACTAGTCTGTCCCATTCTACATTTTTACATTTAGGGAATTCTTCTATTCATTTTTGCCCTTTTAGGAAATTCACACATTAGTTCTCTTTTTGTCACTTTGCCTGATCCTTCCACATACTTGACAATGCAATATGATTTTTTATGCTTGTTAGACTATGCATAGATCCTAAATACACATTTGTCAACACACATAGCCTGTGACTGTATGTATGTCAACATACGGTTGACAGACTATATTATTGTTTTAAAAACATCTTAGAAAATTCTTATCTGTTTTTTAGTGTTAAATCATCATTTTGAAGACAATATAGAATACTGTTGAACTTCTCAAACACAGTAACATATCACCACACTTTCTGTCACTGCAAAGTCATGTATATTATTTTTTGATACTGGTACAGATAGTCCTAGTATCTCCACAATTTTGTGGAACATCTGCATAGTAATATTTAGAATGCCTTCTCCAGAGAACTAGAATTCCCTGAATTTACAACATAGCCCACATTTTGTAACATTGCCCATTTGGGAAAGCATATAATCAAATATAGTCAAATTATTTTTATTTATACTATTAATTACATTCTTAGTATAAATGTTTTTTATTTGCAAAATACTATCCTATGCATATTAAATTGGATTTTATAATAAAATGATTGTTTGTAAGTGCTTTTGTTTTCTTATCCCTTTGCTATTTTGCTGATTATTACAACATATCTATCATATTGGGCAAAAGGGAACAATCCATTAATACCGCCTTGCAAAATTATACTTGCTTTGAAATTCACATTCTCCCTGCAAGTGCAATCAAAATAAATTACCCTACTTAGCCTATAAGTTGATTTTTGGACCACTTTGGAGGATTATATCTCTAGGTTTTTATCATTGACTTTACAAGAAAAGAGCATTGCATTTCGATGTTATAGTCCCTGTCTTTACTCTATGCAATTAACACTCCCCACACCCACATCGTGTATTCTAAATACCACAGCACTTCACTTTAATAACACTTCACTTTAACATGGCTCTTCATGGTCATTGAGGGAAAATGATTAAATTAAATCAGAAGTGCACAAGTAATCCTATAAACTATGCTAAACACAAACCATTTGGTCTTCAAATTCTCTTTAACACATGAAAGTAAAGAATTTCTTTTTTTTAAATAAGACATTGGTGTTGACCATACAAGTCCATTACATTATAGTGTGTGGAAAAAATGAACTTAATATATAGTTTTTCTCTTCATTGAACTGAGATAGATAAAATATAAATGATTTAGCATAGCAAAGCAAAAATAATTTTGAATAATAATAATAAGCATTTACAAAATTGAATTGTCAGTTTACTAGGGAAAGTAGAATTTCACTCTGAAAACAATAGCTTTATTTAAACAGTCACTGAAAAAGACTGTGTTGGCTGATTTTAATTATGGATTTTAATTTTAATTACTCATTTGATCTTTGTACTATTATTTCTCTTTAAAAATAAAATCCTACCAAAGTTTCTTTGAGCATTTATAATAGTAGAGTCTCAGTGATTCCATGAAAAGTGATTTTATAACAGAAAGGCTATTAGAAATAATTGTATAAATGTATTATATGAAATCTTTTATTTTAATTTCCAAAAGTTTGGGAAGCAATAAACTTGGACAGAATAAACTTAAGATAATATACATTAGATACCATCAAACACATCAAACACATAAAGAAACATCTGATATATAATTTATAATCTAACTTTCCCAAATTTAGTAGCACTAGAAAATTAAGCATTCAAATATGGACCTATGATTAGCCCTAGATAGAGCGATTTAGGAATAAATCATTGTCTCTACATACTAGCCATTAAATATATATATATATATATATATATATATATATACATGTATATATATATATATATAATATCTCCTATTTTATTATCTGTCCTACTTTCTATGTAGACCTAAGTGGAAAAGATGCTGAAATTATAAAACAAATATGATTTATAACTTTATAGTCTTTCCCACTAAGAATAAGTGTCTTAGAAAATCAAGGAATTAGTATAAACCTTTGAAATGAGGAGACCTATGAATGTTTAAATGAAGTGATCCTTTTTCCTACTTAAAAGGAAGTTTCTCATGACCTTTGCCCATGCCATGGTATCTGGATTAAATTTTTCAGTTTTATTGTTTTATATTTTTTATTTTCTTGTTAGTATAGTGGAATCATTGTTCTCTTAGTCTCCTAACCTGGAGATATAATAATTAATTAGGAAGTCTCTAATAATCACAAACAAACAAAATTTAAAGTAGGGATATTCAAAATAAAAAAAATCTATAACACATAAAATTGTATTTACTTGTTAATAAATGTTGAGGACATCTTTCTATCTGTACTGTCAGTGATGACAAAAAAAAAAAAAAAAAGCAAAGCAAGCAAGAAACCATAAAACACTCAAACTAGTAATCCTTTTATTTTTCTATAAGTAGTTTTAACCTCCAGACTCATTCCAGGACTAACTGTGAACACCTGTAGATGGTTAGTACATCTTTTTTCCATAATAATCACTGCTATTCTCCACATAAAAATTAGGTCTACATATAGCAGAGAGAAACTAAGGTATAAAAACATTCAACTACTTTTAGATATACTTAATAAGAAAAAATTACACCTCAAAAAATAGTCTCATAGATAAATGGGCTGACAATTATCAGAGAGCACAAATACTCAATTTATAGATTAATTTTGTAAGTGATATGTCCAATATGAAGTATTATTCTAAATAAATCTAAAAATATTACATTTTGATTATTGGTCAATGTTCTACCATGATAGTAGAAATACATCCAGAAATTCTTGAATGAATCCATATTGTGATTTAATTTAAATCGTAGACACAACCACCTCTAGTCTGTAACATGATGAAATTGCCACTCCAGATCTGATGATCAGTAGTAATGAAATGATTAAACAGGAAAGAAACAGTGGAAAAGAGATTCTGGACAACTAAATGTTAGGGATTCTCACTTTTTCTCTTCTCCTTAAGCTTCAAACGATGAATTTTGGGAGGATTCCCCAAATATTCCCCAAATTTTCAATTTTGGTTTAGATTGGCTTCCTTACTTCTTTCACACCTTTGTGACACATAATAACCAAAATTAACTGTAACATGTTTATATAAAACTAATTATCACTACATTGACTATCATCATTACAAAGTATTGCTAATTTCACACAGTAATATATAGTTTTCCTGAATTTCCCAATCTCCAGAAATGGAGATGAGCACATGAGTGGGGGGATGGGGGAGGGGGGGAATCTCAAGCAGACTCCCAACTGAGAGAGGAGCCCAACATGACACGACATTCGATCTCATGACCCTGAGATCATAACCTCAGGCAAAATCAAAACTTGGATGCTGTACCAACTGAGCCACCTTAGTTCCAAGAAGTGTTCTATATTTTATCTGATTTCTGACAAAATTTACCAAAAAGACTTTGATATAAATCAATATTTTAATCTATTTAATACAAACATGCCCTATTCATTTTAAAAATTAGCAACATGTTAAAGAAAAATAAGAAAGTAGTTTAACTATATTGCTAACATGCTTTTAAACACTGATACCTCCCAGAGATTGTTTTTTGATCATTATTAACTTAGGTTAAGATAAATTGATCTCTTCATTTTGTTGCTAAAAGAGGATCTTTCAAGGGAAAAGTTATTCATTTTGATAATATGGTGCAATAACTAGTTTTTACATAAAAGACATTATGCAAAAATGGAGTTATTAAGCTAGAATAACTTAGAAGTAAAAGTTCTTATAATAAGTTAATATCATTTGGCTTTTATCTTATGATTTCTAGGTTTCATCTTTAAAATTTAGATACATGCATTAATGTTCTTGAGTCACAATTTTATGAAATTTTCCTCTCTGGGCAAAATAATAAAATATGGTTATTATAATTATGATTTCTAATTTTATTCTATTCACTTTCAAATATATCTCCTCCGATACCATCACATGTTTAACCTGTTCCAGAATATAAAAATACTCACTTACTCATATAGAAATCTATAAGGCATGTTCTCCCTTCCCCAAACCTACTTGACCTGTACCTTCCATATCCCAGTTAATGGCAGCCCAATTCTTCTGGTTTCTCAAACAACAGAGTCGTCCTTGTTTCTTCTTTTTCTCACTCTTCATATCCAATCTATGAACAAATCTATTTGTTTTATTTTCAATATGCATCTACATCTTAATCATTCATCACTCTTTCTACTATTACCCTTTGTGCAAGTCCCAATTATCTCTCTCCTGGATTATTTCAATAGCCTTCTGACTAATGTTCCTGATCTATATCAGGTCAGCAGCCAGAACAGTACTCTAAAATACAAATCATTTCAAATCATTCCTTGAACCAAAACATGTCTTAACAATTCATTTTTCCAAGAGTCAAAACTACTCAGTTGGACTCCTTTACATCTGTGACATCATATCCTACACAACATTGCTTAGGGTGATCCAGCCACCCAAACTCCCTTCTAATATTTTTAAGTATTTTTTTTATTTACTTATTCACGAGAGACACACACAGAAAGGCAGAGACGTAGGCAGAGGGAGAAGCAGGCTTTCCGCAAAAAGCCTGATGTGGGATTTGATCCTGGACCCCAGGATCAGGCCCTGAACCGAAGGGAGATGCCCAACCACTGAGCCACCCAGGTATCCACCTTCTAATTTTTTTTTTTTTAAGATTTTATTTATATATTTGACAAAGAGAGAGAGAGGAGAGCCAGAGAGCACAAACAGGACCCCAGGATCATGACCTGAGCCAAAGGCAATAGTGCTTAACTGACTGAGCCACCCAGGAGCCCCCTCTTCTAATTTCTTGAATAACCAGATACACATTGCCTCAATCTCTTCCCTTGATATTCATTGAACTTACTCCCTCCTCTCTTTCAAGTCTTTGCTTCAATACCATTACCTTCTCAGTAGACTCTGCACTAGTTGCCTTATCTAATATTGTACCTTTCAGTCTTAAGCTTTACTCCCTATGCTCATTGCTGTTTATCATCTTACATAGATAGCACTTGCCACTTCCCAAAATAATGAATTATTTACCTATTAATGTTGTATACCATTTCTTTTTGTCCCTACCAGAATATAAGAATATCTAGGGAAGATAATTTATCTGTGGATTTCTTGCAGCACAGCACTAGGAGTAAAATTTAGAAATTAGTACATGAAAATGAATGAATGAATGAATGAATACTCAGGTAATTAATCTCATCTCTGTCTTTGATATAGATGAAACGTGTAATTAAGTAAATTATTATCTATGTGAGGTAGCATTTCAGAGTCAGCAAGGATTCTTTGAAAAGAGTCCATTTATTGAACTCACTAAGAGAATATGACTGTAAACAAAGAAGCACATATATCAAATTTATAGATCAAGATGTTGATATATGTAGTCTGGGAAGGTAAAGCTTCAGATTTTCTATTCTCATTTTATTTCCTTTAAATGTTTTCTTTATACTTTAATACTTTGATTTTTATGAAAAATGATAATTATTTGATAATTATTTAATAAACAGGAAAATCAAAATATATTATTTTTGTAAACAGTGACCAAATGAGAAGATAAGAAGATGAGAGAAAATAAGCTTACTAAGGAAAGTAGTCTTAAAGAGGCCATTCTAATAACAATCACCTAAACTTAATTTTTACCTCTTCTATCTAAAAGTTGTACATAAAATCTTCCTTATATTAAATACATTATAAAAGTCATAAGTAAATTTGCTGTTTACGAGACCTTTAAACAATTATTTTGTTTAAAAAAAATCCCAGTTTCCATACAAATAATCTTTTTCATTTGTTCTATGGTCAAATGTTTTAATATAAAGTTTATTTAAATTGAGGTGGCCATTAGACCTAAATGTATATGGGTATAAAATTAGCATTATAGGAAGTTATTTTTTAAGTGATTTTTTTTTCCTCTTTCTCTTAAACATGTTAGACTCACTACTGGAGGAATTTCTTTTTTCATCTCATAGTGGAGGGCTTCCAGCTGGGATATCTAAATGAATATATTTTAATAAACTGATTACATTTCTATAGGATCCTTCCCCTTTACACACAGACTACAATGCAATATTTTCACATAAAATATATTTCTAATAAATTATGTTAATGATATCCTACATATAATCATGTTAGTTATTTGTAAGAACAGCATTACTCTCAAACTAGATTAGTTTTAAAAGACCCCTCAAACTGTGGTAGTTCAGGGGTCAAGTGAAGCACATATGAAGGGTCAAGTGAAGCACATATGAAGCCTGAAAGTGGGATAGACTCCTGAGAAATATACATACGATCATTTATTGATAGACATTGCCTTGAAACACACAGTGGCAACACAAGTCCAGCACACAGAGTTGGCACAACTCATTCCTAGAACTCTTGGTTCTAAAGTGCTCTCCTTTAATTTCTTTAGAGTATTTTAACAGGTTAAAGGGGCCAGTAAGTGAACAGGGATCTAAGAGCCTCACACATCCTTCACTGTGAAGCTTCAATTTCATTTCAAAAAAGAGTTTCACAGATTACAGAATGTTTAAGAAACACAATATGATAGAACTTTGAATTGACTTTTCTACTCTACATACTGGTACTAAGAGCTCATAGATATCAGGGATAGGCAAGTTGGAATACATATTTGTTTGTCTTTTGTTTTCAGGCATGACAGAAAGAAAGCAAATTTGCTAATGAGACATAGAAGAAATTTAAAAATAGTGAGAATGAAAAATCACCAATATTTCAAACCTAATATAAGATGATTTTGGTGTGGCCTGTCATAATGTCTATTTGGTGTAATGCATAAGATTAAATGCTTTTTAAATTTTTCATAAAAACCAAATACTCAGGTCTATATGCTTAATTTTGTGTCAATTCTTATTAAAAATATTTTAGTTATTTAACAAAGCATAAGCTCAAGAAACATCCTACAAACTTTTGCTCCTAAACATATACAACCTTTTTCTTAAACTTGCTGAAATGTTTTGTCAAATGTAACAGATGGCATCTCTTAAAACATACCTTTGTCTACTCAAACATGAACAGTGACTTTATAATGTAATTATTTGAAAAGTCTATTTTGCTTTATCAAACTCTTAGCATGTCAAGATAAGAATAATGAAATAAACAGATGGTGCGTTATTATCAAGTTTTCTCAATACTCAGGGCATCTGTATTTTTTATTAATCTCGCTTGATCCTCTAACCATATTAGGAATGATATTGTTGAGTGTTAGTATTGATGTAGAGAGGTTTTTAAAAATAACTTAAAGTAGTCCTGAAGGAGCTACAAAATTTGTCATGTTTTCCTTTTTATGAAGTAATCAAATAGATAAAATAACTGTGGAAGGAAAACCAAATGCCACTGAATATATTTACAGAAATAACTACAAGTAGATATTTTGAGATAGATTAATAGCTTCAGTATTCTTTCTATGACATCCGGATTTCAATTCATCTAGATAGTGGGTGGGGGGGGGAGAAATGTATAAAAAGATTATTTTAGTGCATATATATGTATGCTTACCCAAAATGAAGACAGAGCTTTGTTAAAATTACTAAGATTTATAATCTCTTTTCTTTTTTTAAGATTTTATTTATGTATGTATTTGACAAAGAGAGAGAGTGGGCACAAGCAGAGGAGTGGGAGAGGGTGCAGTAGGCTCCTCACTGAAAAGGTAAACTGACATGGGGCTAAATCCCATGACCCTGGGATCATGACCTGAGCCAAGGGCAGACCTCAACCAACTGAGCCACCCAGGTGGCCCTCTTCGTAATTATCTCATTCAAATGTATTCTAATTATTCAAGCCCTTGGTTATTTATTCCTTACTTGATTAATTCTTCTTCCACATTTTAAAAACCCTGGACTTATATTTACTTCTTACATAAACATCTCCATTCCAACATGGCTTTTCTCTAAATATCCATAGTTAATAGGGAAAAAATGTAAGAAATGTAACTATCATTATAAAAAAGATTTATTCCTATAAATTATTACATATTTTAGTATAATCTGTGCTAGGTTTTCTGTGTTACTTTGTTTTAAAGTTATAGTCAAAAAGTGTGGAGTCTCAGCTTATATCCATTTTCCTCCTCACAGCTCTTAATAAATGGTTCATACATATGGCATCAAAAATGAAATGATAAACCAGTATTAAAAACAAACATGGGTAAGGAGTCTTTATTCCATGTTCACTGTAAATCATAAAACATTTCTGTCACTGTATATTATTTCTAGTCGGTAAATTCATTTCTAAATAAAGTGATTATGACCTCAGGTATTTTGCTTAAATGTAGAGTACACCATTTTGAGATTTCATGAACTGAACATAATTTTAACATCAGTACCACTCAAAATTACAAATGTATTATTCAGAATTGCATTACTGAAATGACAGAAGCCCTATTCAAAGGATCTTAGAGAGCAATGGGAATTTATTGGAAAAATATAGGATTAACTTACATACCCACGAATAAGGCAATGTCTAGCTTGCGGCCTAAAAAGCCACTTAATTTGCTTGTATTTAACTAGAACTAAAGGAAGAAATTAAGTCCCTGAAAAGTGAAGTTCAGAAACTAGTAGTGGTCATATTTCTGACCAAAAAGAGGAAGCATATTTAGGGATTGATGGAGAGAGGTGAGTGGGGGAATAAGCTAAATGAGTATTAAGGAGAGCACTTGTTAGGATGAGTACTGAGTATTACATGTAAGTGGTGAATCACTGATTTCTACTTCTGAAACCAGTATTACACTATATGTTAACTAACTAGAATTTAAATACAAATTTGGAACAACAAAAACAAAAAAATGAATACTCATAATGAAAATTTGAAGAAATATCAGACAAAATCTAATTGAAGGGTGTTCTACAAAACAACTACCCTGTGGTTTTAAAGAATCAGGGTTACAAAAAAAAATCATCTGAGATGTTTTCTATTGAAGGAGACTGAATGATATCAATGAAATGCAAAAAAGTAAAATTAAAAATTAAAAAAATACTGGATTATAATCTGGACAGGAATCGTTTTCTTTAAAAAAGAAGGAAGAAAATCTATACCACTTATCTAAACCTGTAGTAATCAAAAGAGTATGCTATTGACATAGAAGCTATTGACATAGAAATAGATAAATATATCTAGAATAGAATCCAGAAATGTACGTTTGTATATGATTATTTACTTGACAGTAAACAAAAGCACTGAGGATTTCACTTTCATGGGGAACTGACAATCTTTTTGAAAAAAAAAATTATCTAGAACTAGGTATCCATTTGGAAAAAAGAAAAAAGAAAAAACAACCCATGTTGACCTCTAAACTCACAGCTTTCACCAAAATTAATTTGAGATATGTAATATATCCATGCACATAAACTAAGTCTGTCAAGCTTCCGGAAGAAAACAAGAGCAAAAATCTTCATAACTTTGAGGTAAGCAATGATTTACTATTAAGATAAACACTGAGCATTTCCTTACATTTTGGTGCAGCACTACTTATCAAGCTCATATTTTCCTTGCCTATCCCAGTTCTGGGATCAGCCATTTCTCCCAGGATTTCAATTTCCATTTAGTAGAGAATGGTATTATTGGTTTTAAGCTCTTGCTCTTCATATATGTTTATTTTAATAGGTTTATTCTGTCTACTTAGATTGAATATTATGCCAGTATAATTCCATTTCTAGTCTTTCCCATTTTTTAATGCAGTCATATATATTTATTTCTACATATCTCATTAATACAAAATACAATTTTATATTTTTGACATGAAATCACATTTATCTCTTACAGAACTAAGAGATAACAAATAAAAGTCATTTTGTACTTTAAAAAATTTACTCACATAGTTACTTTTCTAGTGCTTTTCATTCTTCTTGAAAATCTAAGCTTTTACTCAATATCATTTGCCTTTAATTATTACTTATGGTACAATCTGATTGGTAACAAATTTCCTCCCATTTAATTTATCTGAAAATATCTTTATTTTAATTCTGAGGAATACATTTACTGAATATAGAATCTATGATGACAGTTTAGTTTGTTTCAACATTTTGAAGATGCCATTATATTGTCTTTTGACCCTCATCATTCCTGATGAGAAGTTAGCTATGAATGTATCACATTTCCATTTATGTAATGTTTTGTTATTTCGCCCTCTGATGGATTTGCAATTTCTCTCTATTTCTGGCTTATTACCATTTAATTATAATATACACTAGTGTGATTTTCTTAGTATTGTTTAAACTTGGTATTAACCATGCTTTTTGTATCTGTATTTTTTACCGTCCTTGAAAATTTTAAGCCATTGTTTGTTCTAGGTTTTTCTTTCCCCCTCATAATACTTCCTTTCTTTTAGAACTCTAATTATATCATACAAATTGTCCTATAGGTTACTGAGGGTCTATTCACAATTACTTTTTTTATTTTTTCTGTTCTGCTGTGATATAGCTTATGTTGATCTGTGCCCAAGTTCACAGTTTTTCTCTTTATAATCTGAAATCTCTGGTTAAATCTATCAAATGATTTTTTCTTTTAATTTCAGATAATATAATATTCTATTCTAGAACTTCTTTTCTGTTCGACAGTCTCATTTCTCTGCTGACATTCCTTATTCATTTCTTCGTTATGTCTCCTTATTCCTTTTATTCCTAGAATATATTTATAATGGAAGATTAAGTCTTTGTGTGCCAATTATAACAGGTAGGTCACATTGACATGTAGATTATGGGCCTTATTTTCCTGCTTCTTTACATGTATAATAATGTGTGATTACATGCTGAACATTGTATGACACATTGAATAGAGTCTGAATTGTGTGACCTTCCTTTGAAGAATATTGAATTATAGTCTTGTAAGCATTAAACTACTGGTGGATTCTTTCAATATTTCCAGGTATTTATTTATTTATAATTTATTTAGGTGTATTTCTGTTTGTCCTTAGTCCTAGGTACACAATTCTTTCTCCTAAAATATGGCTTTTTTGGAATCACAACTAAATGCCTGGGATACATGTAATTATGCTCTCTACTCTGAGAAGTGCAACATACCCCAAGCACTGTGCAAACTTGGGTGTCTTCACTTACCCCTCAGTTCTGTAATAACTGTTGTGCCCTAAGAATTGGAGATTCTGTGTATACATATTCCAAACTTTTGTGAAAACCATACAGTGTAACTCGCACAGCATCGGAGGTTTTCTGCTTCACAGTTCCCTTCTCAACAATATGCTGCTTCACAAATTCTAAGCATTTTAGCCACCATCTCTGCCTCCTCACCTCAGAATACTACATGCTCTGCTTAGGTTTTATCTTCATGTACTCTGAATGTGTCTCCAGGAGGAGTCGAAGCAAGCCCATAGCTGTCTCCACAAAAATACAGTTTATTACTTCTTATTTCCTAATGTCTAAAACAGTTGATTCATATTTTTTACCTAGTTTTATAGATGCTTCAGAAGGGCATGTCTGGTACCAGTTACCTCATCATGGCTACATGCAGATTACTTTTATTTATTTCTATGGTAAAAAACAAACAAACAAAATAAGTGTAAAGTGAAGGGATCATTTTCTCCCATGTAAAATCCTAAATAAAAAAAAATACACCTCTGCAATTTAATAATATTTAAAAATTAAATCTGGAAGGGTGAAGATGGTGGAATAGAACAACTCTAGGTGCATCTTGTCCCATAAATACGACATAACCATCAAATCATCTTAAACATTTGAGAAATCAACCTGAAGACTAGCAGAAAAAACTCTGTAACTAAAAGTAAAGAGCCCACATCAAAGAAATTAGGAAGTGCAGAAATATGGTTTAGGGAAGAAATAGATCCTGGAGGGAGCCATGGTCATGGAGAAGAGAGAATGGAGCACACAAGACACTATACAAAGAAAACATTTGCCCATAGCCATTGACTTGGAAACTGGAAGTGTCGAATTTCATGAGCTCTTGCAAACAGTGGAGCTTAAAGACTGGTTTTAAAGGTCAGTGGACTTGGCTAGGATAGAGCCCCAAGGGCACTGTGATGCTCTTGGAGAGAAGGTAGGCAAATAACCTGGGGGCATGAAATGTAGAAACAGTCATCTGGAGAATGCTTAGGGCGCTCAGTGGGGAGATTATTTGCTCTTTTAAGAGCATATCCCTGAGAGGCAGCATTCACAAAGACACCTCTCTAGTGACAAAAAAGCTAGCCAGTGTCATTTTCCTCCCCTGTGCCTCAGCAAAACTGAACCACCTATAGGAATCAATGCAGTGTCACAGTGGCTGCCTAAATTGCTTACACTGAGCCCCACTCTCATGTGCTCCAGTGGAACTGCCCTTCTCAGTCACATTTACTTCAGTCCCAATGTGGCAGCTCCTCCTCCAGAAGACCAGAACAAACCCATGCCCACACCTTATCTCCCAACCCAGAAAGTTATACAGGGCCTTGCTCCAGGGGAGGTGTTGACAGGTCTCATTTCATAAGCAGACCAGAGCACACATAGTTAAAAATCACCACCTTTAGGCCAAGGACCAAATACTGCCCACAGAGGGCAAGGAGAGCCTCTGCAAACAAATGACCTGAAGGACAGAACAGTCAGAACATAATAGCAGAGTGGATGCAGCACACACAGGAGACACCCCCTGAAGCACCAGCTCCTGGGCACTATATGACTTCTTCATAGGCCATGACTTTCAGGAGCAGGAACTAGAACTGGTTTTTCTAACACAGAGAAGAAGGCAGAGACTTAGACAAAATGTGAAGACAGAGGAATTTATTCCAAATGGAAGGGCAAAGTAAGGCCATGGCCAGAGATCTAAGCAAAACAAATATAATAAGTAACATACTTGAGGGAGAATTTAAAGCAATGATCATAAGGATACTCATTGGGCATGAGAAAGAATAGAAGACATCAATGAGACCCTTACCAGAAATATAGAAGAGTTAAAAAAATTAATCAGCGATGAAAAGTATAATAAATGATATTAGAAACAGGTCTGATGAAATGAACAGCAGGCTGGAAAGGTAGAGGAATGAATTAATGACATAGAAGACAAAGTAATGGAAAACAATGACTGAACAAAAGAAAGAAAGAATTATGCAAAATGAAAATAGATTTAAGAGATCTCAGTTACTCCATCAAACATAGCATAGTAACATTCAGATTATAAAAGTCCCAGAAGAGGGAGAACGGGGGCAGAAAATTTATTCAAAAAATAATAGCAAAAAGCTTCCCCAATACGGGGAAGGACACAGACATCCAGAAGGCACAGAGAACTCCCATGAAAATCAATAAAAACAGGCCAAACCAAGATATATTACAATTAAATTTGCAAAATATGACAACAAAGAAAAAAATCTTAAAAGCAGCAAGACAAGTCATTAACTCACAAGGGAAAAATCCATAAGGCTAGCTGAAGATTTTCAACAGAAATTTGGGAAGCCAGAAGAGAGTGGCATGATATAGACAAAGTGCTCAATAGAAAAAAAACTGCAGCCAAGAATATTCTATCTACCAATTCTTCATTAAGAAGAAGAGAAAATGTTTTTCCTAGATAAACAAAATCTAAAGGAGTTTGTGGCTGCTAAACCAGCCGAGTAAAAAATATTAAAGGGAACTCTTTGAGTAGAAAGAGGAGACCAAAAGTGACAGTATAGAGGTAGGAAACACAAAAGCAGTAAAAATATATGCAGAAGAGGTTATCTAAAAACCTAATGGCAACCATATACCAAAACCATTAATGAACATGCAAAAAATAAAGAGAATGAAATCAAAATATATCACTGAAGAAGATCAGCAAAACATGACGACAAGACAGAATCAAGAGAAAATCTCCAGAATCAATGACAAAACAAATAATAAAATGGCAATAAATACATATCTATCAATAATTACTTTGAATTTAAATGCACTAAACACTCAAATCAAAAGATATGAGATGACAAAATAGATAAAACAAAAAAACAAACAAACAAAAAAACCAAGATCCACCTATATGCTGCCCATAAGAGACTCATTTAGACCTACAGATATCTGCAGATTGAAAGTGAGGGGGTGGAAAATATTTACCACGCAAATGGATATTGAAAGAAAGCCAGAATAGCAATACTCATACTGGAAAAACTAAATGTTAAAACAAAGACTATAAGAAGAGACAAAGAAGGGTACTATATAATAATAGAAGAGACAATCCAACAAGAAGATCTAACAATTGTAAATATTTATGCACCCAACATGGGAGCACCCAAATAAATAAAACAATTAATAACACACATAAAGAAATAAAGGAACTAATCAATAATAGCATAATAATAATAGGGGACTTTAACACAACCACTTACATCAATGGACAGATCGGCTAAATAGAAAATAAAGAAGAAAATATTCTTTGGAAGTTCACATGGAACATTCTCCAGAATAGACCACATTTAGGTCACAAAAATGGCCTCAACAAATTCAAGATCAAATTCACACTATGCAGTGTGACTACAGTGCTATGAAACTAGAAGTTAACCACAAGAAAACAATCTGGAAAGACCACAAATACACAGAAGTTAAATAGCATGCTACAAACAATGAATGGGTAAACCAGGAAATGAAAGAAGAAATACAAAATTAGGAGGAAACAAATGAAAATGAAAATACAATGGAAACAAAACAAAACAAAACCCCAAAACTTTGGGACACAGCAAAAATGATTCTAAGAAGGATGCATACAGCAATACAGGCCTATCTCAAGAAGAAAAAAAAAAAACTTAAATAAACAACCTAATCTTACTACCTAATGGACCTAGAAAAAGAAAAACAAAGGATGTCTAAAACCAGCAAAAGAAAGGTAATAATAAATATTAGAGTAGAAATTTATCATATGAAAATTTAAAAAACAAACAAAACAAACTAGAGCATATCAATGAAACCAGGAACTATTTTTGAAAAAAATAATAAAATTGATAAACCTCCAACCTGATTTATCCAAAGGAAAAGAGAAAGTACAAAAATAAATAAAATCAAAAGTGAGAGAGAAATAGCAACTACCACCACAGGAATATAAACAATTAGAAGAAAATATTAAGAAAACTATATGCCAACAAGTTGGATAAACTAGAGGAAACGGATATATTCCTAGAAATAAATAATCTAACAAAATTGAAACAGGAAGAAATAGAAAGTTTGAACAGATTGATAACCAGCAAAGAAATTGAATCAGTGATCAAACATTCCCAACAAACAAAAGTCCAGGGCCAGATGGCTTTACAGGCGAATTCTACCAAATATCTAAAAATAATACCATTCTTTCAAACTATTCAAAAAATAAAAGAGGAAGGACAACTTTCAAATTCATTCTATGAGGCCAGCATTACACTATAATAACAAAACCAGATAAAGACTCTATTAAAAAAAAAGGAACTACAGGCCAATATCTTTGATGAACATAGATGCAAAAATCCTCAACAAAATATTAGCAAATCAAATCCAACAATACATTAAAAAGAATCATTCACCCTCACCTGGTGGGATTTATTCCTGGGTTTGCAAATGTGGTTCAATATTGGCAATGTGGTACACATGACATGAATAAAAGAAAAGATTAGAACCATATGATCATTTCAATAGATGCAGAAAAAGCATTTGACATGTCAAATGTACATGTCACATGAACATCTGTTCATGATAAGAACTCTCAACAAAGTAGGTTTAGAGGAAACATACCTCAACTAAATAAAGGCCACATACAAAAATCCCGGAGTTAATATCATCCTCAATGGGGTAAAACTGAAAGTTTTTCTTCTATGGTCAGGAGCAAGACATGGATGTTCACTCTTACCACTTTTATTCAAAATAGAAATGGAAGTCCCAGCCACAGGAATTAGACAACAAACAGAAATAAAAGGCATCTAACTTGGCAAGGAAGAAGTAAAAATTTCGCTATTTGTAGATAACATGATACTGTATATGGAAAACCAAAAATACCACAGCATTTTCCACAGAGCAAGGAAAAACAATCATAAAAGTTTTATGGAACTGCATAGTACCTGGAATAGCCAAAGCAACCTAGAAGAAGAAAAGCAAAGCTGAATGCATCACAATCCCAGAATTTACAAAGCTGTAGTAATCAAAGCACTATGGAAAGAAAGAAAAGAAAAAGAAGGAAGGAAGGAAGGAAGGAAGGAAGGAAGGAAGGAAGGAAGGAAGGAAAGAAAGAAGAAAGAAAGAAAGAAAGAAAGAAAGAAAGAAAGAAAGAAAGAAAGAAAGAAAGAAAGAAAGAAAAGAAAAGAAAAGAGAAAGAAAAGAAAAGAAAAGAAAAGAAAAGAAAAAAAAAGAAAAGAAAAGAAAGAAAAGAGGAAAGAGAAAATATATGGATCAATGGAACAGAATAGAAAACCCAGAAATGAACTTACAATTATATGATCAATTAATCTTTGACATAGGAAGAAAAAACATATGGTGGGAAAAAGACAGTCTTTTCAACGATTGTGTTGGGAAAACTGAACAGCTACATGCAAAAGAAGGGTACTGGGCCATTCTCTTTCACCATACATAAAAATAAATTCAAAGGGAACTAAAGACCTAAGTGTGAGACCTAAAACCATAAAAAATCCTTGAAGAAAGCCCATCTCTGACGTTGGCTGTAGCAACTTTTTTTTCTAGATAGGCCTCTGAGGCAAGGTCAACAGAAGCAAAAATAAACTATTGGGACTACATTAAAAAAAAAAAAAAAAAAACCTTCTGCATGGCAAAAGAAACAATCAACTAAACTAAAAGACAACCTACTGAATGGGAGAAAGTATTTGCAAATAACATATCCAGTAATGGGTTAGTATCCTAAATATAACACTGAACACCCAAAAAGTAAATAATCCAATTAAAGAATAAGTGAAGACATAAATAGACATTTATCCAAAGATATACAGATGGCCAACACGCACATGAAAAGATCCTCAATGTCACTCATCATCATCAGCTCATTCATCATCAGGGAAATTCAAAACAATACCACAATAAGATATCACCTCACACTAGTCAGAGTAGCTAAAATCAACAACTCAGGAGACAACAGGTATTGTTGAGGATGTGGAGGGAAGAGAACCCACTAGTACTGTTGGTAGAATGCAAACTGGTTCACCCATTGTGGAAAACAATATGGAGTTTCTCAAAAAGTTGAAAATAGAACTATCTTAGGAAAAAAAAAAGTAAAAAAAAAAAAAAAAAAAAAGAACTATCTTAGGATCCAGCAATCATACAATATATTTACCCAAAGAATACAAAAATACTGATTCAAAGGGAAAAATTCACCCTGACATTTATAGCACCATTATCTACAATAGCCAAATTATGGAAAAAGCTCAAGTGTCCAGTAATTGATGCATGGATAAAGGATAATGGTATATTTATACAATAGAATATCACTCAGCCATAAAAAGAATGAGATCTTGCCATTTGTAATGACATGAAGAGAACTAGAGAGTATTATGCTAAGCAAAATAAGTCAGAGAAAGGCAAATACCATGTGATTTCACTCAAATGTGGAATTAAAAAAAATGCACAAAGGGAAAAAAAAAGAAAAGAAAAGAGAGGTAAGTCAAGAAATCACTCTTAACCATAGAGATCAAATTGATGGTTACCAAAAAGAGAGGTAGATAGGGGGATGGGTGAAGTAGGTGATGGGGATTAAGGAGGGCACTTGTGATAAGCATCACTTATTGTATGGAAGTATTGACTCACTATATTGTACACCTGAAATTAATATTACTCTGTATGTAAACTAATTGGAATTTAAACACAAACTTTAAAAAAATTCAAAAACTAATAACTTCATCCATCCCCTCTTCATTTTCTCAAATTTAAAAAAAAAAAAAATGTTAGAAGGAAGCAATATAAATAATTCTACAAATAACATTAGCATGCGAATTCACCAGTTACTAATACTTGCCATTTTCATTTCCTGTCTTTCTAGATAATAAAACATAGAAATGTGTGGTTCAGGAGGTCTGGGTGACTCAGTTGGTTGAGTGTCAAACTCTTGGTTTCAGCTCAGGTCATGATCTCATCAATTGTGGAATGAAGCCTTGCCTTGGGCTCCCTGTTCAGTGGCAAGTTGGCTTGAAGATTCTCTCCGTCTGCCCCTCCCCCACTCCAATTAGATAAATAAATCTTTAAAAAAAAAAAGAAATGCTTGGATGTACTTGGTTAGTCCTTTGAGAGTACTGAAAGCCACCGTCCCTCTCTCTATAAAAAAAGAAAGTACACATACACAGACACATATAACATTGCCTAAAATTTCTTATAATGGATTACATAGACCCCATTTTAAGCACCCTGTAGGCAAATTATCTAGGCAATTTGACTCAAATCTCTCTTTTCCTGAAGCCATATCACGAGGGCAGAAAACATTTAAAAAAACGCTTTAAGTTAAAAAAATATAAACTACTCTATGAAGTGGTCTTTTTGTAGATTTCTCCTACTGTCAAAAAGTTTTTCCTTTGCTTAAATAGAAAGTGATCTCCCTATATGCCCCATCACCTATTTCTATTTATTGAGATCTTAAAGATTTAGATTTAATTCCTCATTCATGGCATAGTCTTTCAAATACTTGAAGGCATCTCTTGGAAGTCTCATCATTAGTTTTTATAATTACTTACATAATACTACAGTAATTTACCTGTTTGTTCTATTTATTTGCCAATTGGTATTTTAATTCTTACAAGTGGAATCTTCACAACTGATTCCAAAAATCTAATAACATGTTATAAGTATACTCCTGTGTTCTGGAAATACTGATTAATTTTGTTTGGCTGGGAATACATCCTCTACGAAGGGGAATAGTAAGAAATGAATCTAGAAATTACATTGCGGTAAGCTCCTGAAGGGGCTTTCATGTTTCCAAGTACTTTATATTTTATTCTATGTCTAATAAGAAACTGTTTTTGCTTTAAACAGGATTTTCTTATGATTACAGCCACACTTTGGAATAATTACTTTGACAGTGGTATGCAATTTGGACTGGAAAGTTTAGAGAAGGCACTTAAAAAATGCTGAATGAAGAAAGGCAGGCAAAAGTTCAATTAAGAGGCTCATATAATTGCATTACTGGAAAACAATAAAGTTCTGAACTTTATGTCAGTGATGATAGAAATATAAATTACACACATGATGGAGCTATCAAAGAGGGAAAGTCAATAATAGCCAATTACCTGGTTGGAAATTTAAAAATGAAGTAAGAAATAATTTCTTTTTTGTGTGTTTTTACTGACACCACCAACAGAAAAGATAAATCAGAACAGGATTTGGGGCACTTGGGTGACTCAGTGGGTTTAGCATCCAACCCTGGATTTTGGTTTAGGTCATGATCTAAGGATCCTGGGATCAAGCCTCGTGCTGGTTCCACACTCAGCGAGGAGTCTGCTTGAGATTCTCTCCCTCGCCATCTGTCCCTCCCCCTACTTGTGCTCTCTCTCACTCTCAAGTAATTTTTTCTTTTTTAAGAGCAGGATTGGGTAGAGAGGAGAAAGATGATAACAATTGTAATCATAATAACAACTATGTCATTAATATGCTCAAACATGGTTCTAAGTATTAAATCTTGTAAATTTTACATTTTACTGTATGATAAATACCATTATTATTGCCATTTTACAGATGAGGAAACTGACACACATGATTAGGAAATCTGCTGAAGTTCATTCAGGCAGTAAGTCATAAAAGCAAGATTTTAAATCGATATAGTCTAGTGCAAAAGTCTGTACTCTTAACTCATTGTGCTATATACTGCCTCTATATGACAGTCCAGATTATTATTCAAATAGTTCTTACAATAATAAAACCCTCTAATTTTCAAGAATATATTTAAAGCCTTTAAGAAAATTATTATAGCCAGAACATAAAATTATAATTAGAAGCAGCATTTCTCATAGCGCACCTCTGGCTCAGATCTATGTCTCTCTTTAATCAAGGTTAGTAGGTAGAGATTAACCTCTTCAGTGATGTGTGTCAAGTAGCAGAATGGAGCTATGCTGGAAAGCATGAAATTCTCCTTATCCCATGCAAATCAGTGAGGTATTATTTCTGATTTTATTAACATTATCCACAAAATATTAGTCCTTTTTTATTAGGTATATTATTAATTTCCTTTTCCCACCAAATATCCTAAAAATATTAATACCAGCTGATGACTAATACTTTCCAACTTTCTGAGCCAGTACAGTGACAGAGCTCTTGCCAAGTGGAAAAAACAAAACAAAAAAATTATTGGAAATATGTCTCAGACCAAAAGAATACCTCATGAACTATAATCAATGTTAATTCAGTAATATGTTGGTCTCATATTTTATATTAGATCTATGTCAGCCCCAAATCTCTATGAAACGAGGTGTAGAATATTTTACATGAGGTAAGAAACAAATAAATGCATATTTGAATAAATAAGCTGGCTAGAACTAAAACTTCTCACTATTTGGGAATTGAAAGGAAGGTAAGAGAAGAAGAATTTAAATAATGTTAAGTATATGGCTATATGGCCAAAATCAATCACAAACTAACTGCTTAATTAGTTAAATTTCAACCCTCAATTCATTTCTCAGTAATTGTATGTTAAGTTCATTACATGCAATATCTCATTTTATGCCTAAAACAAATGATTTATGAATTATTAGCAGTTTTTCATTGACACATGATGTGAGTGAAATTATTTCATCCACATGAGACCCAATATTAAAGCAATATAGTGAGTCATGGAATGCACAGAACTCCTAATGAAATATATGAAGTTAAAGGGGAAAAAACTCTATTTCTTCTTTTTCAATGTTGATGAGGGCTCTCTGTGACTGTAGTTGCTACAGCCACAATTCAGGTCAAATATTTATCCCAATATTACAAATTTTATATTATCACATATATTTTTTCCTGTACTTTATATTTGTACAGAAAACCTGTTAGGGGATCCCTGGGTGGCTCAGCGGCTTAGTGCCTGCCTTTGGCCCAGGGTGTGATCCTGGAGACCTGGGATCAAATCCCACATCAGTCTCCCTGCGTGGAGCCTGCTTCTCTCTCTCTTCTCTCTCTCTCTCTCTTTCTCTCTCTCTCTCATGAATAAATAAAATCCTAAAAAAAAAAAAAAAACTGTTAAAGTTTAGGATGATGAGAAATGTAATCTCAGTTAATATTTGAAGGTTAGCTTTTTTTCTTAACAACTGAGAAAAAAATATATTACTCCTACCTCAAATGTAGGCAATTTCGGAACTGAGATAAACATATGGGATAAAAGTTAGAAATATTAAATAATAGTATATAGCATATTGCAGTTTAGAGTTTAAAATGCCACACTGAGAGCATCTAGGTTTTCAGGAATGAAGTGTTATAATTACATTATATATAACAATTTTAAAGACTCAAGGTGAATAAACAAAAAGTCTACTGTAATATGGGTACTGAGTAATTGAAATAATACTGAGCTATAGTATACTACATCTTCAGGAACTTATAGATCATTTTGTTTGCGTCTCTCTCTCTCTCTTTTAAAAAGATTTTATTTATTTACTCATGAGGGACACAGAGAGAGAGGCAGAGACACAGGCAATGGCAGAAGCAGGCTTCTTGAGAGGGAGTCTGCTGTGGGATTCGATTCCAGGAACCCAGATTCACGCCCTGCACCAAAGGCAGATGCTCAACTCCTGAGCTACCCAGGTGTCCCTGTGTGTGTGTGTGTTTTAAGTTTGGTTTATATTTTAACTCAAAGAGAAGTTGCTTATTCTGTACCTAGATTTTCTAAGAGAAATTTCAAGTCAACTCTTTTACTTCTGCTTATTTTAAAAATCCAAAATTCCTTCTGAAAAATGCACCATGTTTATTTGCACCTATGAGCATTTCTTTTCAACTTGCATTATTCAAAAGAATATTAAGTCAATTTATATGATTAATTCATCAAATATAACTTCATATTTAACAGAACTTCAAAGTATGCAGCATTATAAGAAAAAATAAAAATTGTAAAAAGCCCTACTCTTCACCTCCCAGGAATCTAACTTGCATAAGTACTCAAAATTTTATTTTCTACTGCCTATCTACCTATCTATCATATTTCTCTCTCTTCTTACCTACCTATTGTCTAACTATCTTCTCAAACATATCCTTTAAGTTGGATTAAAAGTGGAGAGTGACAAAGCCACTATCAATTCTCCCAATTTTCCTATTAAACAATATTGAATTTAGGTAGACAGAAATTGATCTAATTAAAAATTCATTTTTTTTTTCCAGGCCACTGTGTTCCAGGGCCAGAGAGGTTGAGGAAATGAGGAATATGACATAATTCTGGCTAATGATATGTAGCAGACTATGTTGGGTATTTCTGTAAAATCTTTATTTGTTAAAAGTTGACAAATGTAAAGATTGCTTTTTCTCTTCCTATTTCCCCCTCCCCCACCCCTTCCCCTCCTCTTCCTTCATCTTCTTCCTCTTCTTCTTCTCTCCTTCTTCTTGCATTGAATATGGATATGATGGCTGGACCTACAGCAACCATCTTGAAATCATAAGGGAAAGTAGTAACAACCAAAATTATAAAAAGTAAATATTAAATAATAGCAGATTTTAGGCAAAGTAATGAAATACTAGTCAGATACATATCATTTATATGAAAATATTTTTGGCAAGGACACATTATTTTGCAAAAGTTTTAAATGATGTACAAAATATTCACAAAGGTAATACTGTTTTGTAAACACATAAAGAGGGAAAAAAATGTAGAGAGTCTGAGTATTCCCTGGGAGTGGAATAAAAAAATAGGGGTGATAGAAGTGGTTTATACCTGATGCAGCCAATAATGGGTTGTGTTCTTAATTATAGGTCTTAAAAACAGTAATAAAGTTAACCAAAAGCTAATAAGTGATTTATTGCTAACATGTACCAGCTTATTTTTGTTTGTTTGGCAGAAATGATATTTTCAAAGGATAGAAAACTGGGAAAATAAGAATATAATTTTACAAATGTCATTTGTAATCATCCCACCAAATTTTCCCCCATTTTTGTCATACCACTTCAAATGAAGTGGCTCAAAACAACAATTTGTCATTGTTTCATTTCAATATTATGTGGGTCAAAAATATGAGCAGGGTCCATAGGCTTATCTCACCTCTATAACATTTGAGGCCTCTGCAGGGATAATGTGAATGATGGGGCTGCTGGAGCTTCTCTCTGTCTCTGTCTGTCTCTCTTTCCTCCACGCCCCTCATGACCTCTCTCCATGTGGTTACTTTGCACTCTGTATGACCGTCACATGGAATGATCCTACTTCTTAAATGAAAGTTAAGGGCTTCCTCCCCACCCCACCACAAAAAAGAAAAAAAAAGGAAAAGAAACTGACAGACCTCTTAAAGGTTAGGTCCCAAACTGTCTATATGTTTGAATAACTCAAACATAGAGACTTTGTCATAAGGCAATACCTATAACAACACTGTAGCTTGGAAAGAAGGGTGTCTGGTTAGTCAGCCTGAACCACAGAACCAACCCTGTGGCTAGAGAGAAGGGGCCATGTAATTTTATCGCCAGCCCCATGAGGTGAAACAAGTATATTTCAAAAGGATGCATTAGACATTAGTTCTTATGAAAATTTATGTTCACATACTTTAAAAGGAATATAGGTATTGTAATAATATTATCAACAATAAAAGATATTTTAACCTTCTACATGGATTTCCTGTTTGTATTATTTGTATTCTGAATTAATACCTGCTATTAGGTAGAATTATAGTTATTTTAAATATAAGAAAATTAACAGTACTTATTACAGCTTAAATAACAATAACTGTGACTTGAACATATGCCAGGGAAATGTATCTCAAGATTTTACATAAACTAATGATTTTCAAAATACCATTATAGCTTGTTAAATATGCACAGAGAATTAAATCATAAAGATAGAGAATCACAGAGTAGAAGGTAGGTATCTCCCCCATCTGAGCATTAGCCCAAGCAGCCAGACCAACTACTGACTTTTTTCTAGGTCAGCCTTAAATAGTTTCACTAGAAGGTTAAAAATCACTCCCTGTCAACCATTACCCATCAGCAGTAACATCAAGCAGAGGAGAGATGATAGTCGAAATGAAGGTCTTCAGATAGAACAAAACCTACTGCAACATGGATTATTCTCAATATCTCCCCAGTTGGAGAACTTTAAAGCCCATGGGTGAATCAGGCTTCTGAGTCCAGTCCAATTAGCACTTGTGTGGCATTCACTGTTTTCCACATCAAGGAGACCTATGTGCTAGGGAATTTCCAGAAATATCTTTCAAATGAAGTGAGGTTAAGAAATAAAATGCGGCATACCTGAATTTGTCCCCATAACCTATACACGGGTATGCTTCAAGAATCTGACAGTTTCGATCAAACACAAATTTAGGAATAGTAGTGAGTCTCAAAGATGATGTTTTTGTTAGTAGTTAGTAGCTCATAAATGGGATTATATGCTGTTAGGATGATGCTGGTGAGAGAAAGAGTAAATTGTAATGATTAGAAAAGAACAAAAAAGCAGTTCTAGGAGTTGAAGAAGATGTAATTGATGAAACATGTCATATATGCCATTACCCAATTGAAAACAATCTTTAATAGTCATTTAGATCAATGCTTTTCAAACGGTGCTACCAGCGTCCAGGGCTCTTCAGCTGTTGAGATAAGTCAAGAAAGAGTGTACTGGGTGATTGGAATTTTTCATATACACTTAAAAGTCCAAAGCAAATCCATGTGGATCAAAATAATTCTGTTTTTTATTAATGTATGTGGGTGGATGTGAATGAAGATTTTATTTGAAGGGAAGAGTCCATAGCTATAAAAATATAGAAATTACTGAGCTAGACCAAATACTCTTCAAATATTAATATGGATTTAGTTATAAATGCCATGTCATTGTAAATACTACATTCATTATGATGAATGTCTATCAGAGATTTTTAAAGGATATAAGACATATTTCAAATTTACTTATTGTACAAGGTTTTAGGCCTTATTAAAGTATTATATTAATAATATTTTAATGAAAAAAATATGATTGATCTTGCAGGTTTATTTCTGACCATTTTTATTTATAAATTTGTGGCTTAACAATTTGAGCCTTAATACATTTTACAACTGTCTTTTAATAACTCTCATTCCTGAAAAATATACATGAAAGCTGTATAGGTCTAAAAGGAAGACCATTGATAGCTGTGATAACTTTGTGCTGGTCAGCATATTTATCTTAAACAACCAAGTGTTCACAGATTTTTTTGACATGTTGCAAATAAATAATAGACTAATAGAATGTTCGTTTGTTTTTAAATTGTTAGTAAACTGGCTTAAATATCTCCTGAATCTTTTCATTTAGATTTTTTTAAAGAGATAAGACACTTATATTTTCAATAATCTTTTTTATTTTTATGTGCATTATATAAGAGATTTTAAAGGTATTATTAATCTTATTATGACAATAAAATCACATAACTGGCACAACTCCAAACACCTGTTTTCAAAATGACACTGTCCATTGCATGAATTTCTTTTTATTTATTTTTTAGTTTAATTTTTTTTAAGATTTTATTTATTTATTCATAAGAGACACAGAGAGAGAGAGAGAGGCAGAGACACAGACAGAGAAGTATTCTCTATGCAGGAAACCTGATGTGGGAATTGATCCTGGGACTCCAGGATCATGCCCTGGGCTGAAGGCAGGTGCCAAACTGCTGAGCCACCCAGGAATCCCAAGTTTCTTTTTAAAAGCATTAGCTTTCTCATTCATTGTAAAAAAGTCACTTTTATGTTGAAAGAACAGAACTTTTATACTTATTCTCAGTTATAATAGCTCAATAGGTTATTATTAATAGTCCCTTGTCATTCCACAAAATGTCAACAAATTCAGAGCAATATTTTTTTGTTAAAGAAGAATACATAATTCATATTTAACTTGGCAAGTTGTCTTTTAGGGACTACACAGAGGTAACTAGTAAAATGTTGGGCTATATAAGGTTTTTATGATATCTTGATAGAAATATAATACAATTTTATAATTTAAATGTGTTTTATTATAACACTAACCACATTTAGGAAATGTTGGTATACAAGTATAGTATATTGAATAAGCTGAAAGTGTATGCCAGTGAAAGCAAAGTGGCACAGCCTTTGCATCCGTGAGAACACATGCTCTATGAAATGAGCGAGAGTTCCGATGAAAGCCATGTATTAAATTGTAAAAACTGAATGCTGTCATGATTTAGGTAAAACATATATAAATATGATCCTTTTTTAAAGGTTTTATTTATTTTATTTGAGAAAGAGGAGGGTGGAGAAGCAGGCTCTCTGCTGAGCAGAGAGCCGATGCATGGCTAGATCCCAGGACCCCAAGATCATGACCTGAGCTGAAGGCAGACACTTAACAGACTGAGCCACCCAGATGCCCTAAATAAAATCTAATATTTCTTTCTATACTTATACAAAACATATAATAAATACACTGATGCATATGCTTGCCTCTGTGCAGACAACACTATTCTGTCAACAGTCCATACCTATTTGATTGCTGTGAGAATTCAGCCTATATGCCATTAACAGAGAGAGTAAATCTCATTAAGTTGGAGCTCAAAAAGCTTTATGTGCTCCCCCTTGGCTAAAGATAATGTGCAGATGACTCACCATAGCAATCATGGCTCCTATTTTCATATCTAAATCAGCCTCTCCCCGTGACCTTCCCTAGAAAAATTAATTATATACATCGGTCATATCCAGAGAGTTTTAACTGGATGTGGCCTATGTTTTCCCACCTTGGGGCTGGTGCTATTTTAATTCCTTCTGGTCTCTTTTACAATCATCACTGCTTCTACAAACCCTACTTCCCTCAAATACACCACATATTTTCCTCATTTTTGTTCCCCTGAATTAGAACTGCCAATTATGTGTATGTTTATGTATATGTGCGTGGCTGTGTGTGTGTTTTAACAACACAGAGTGCACTGTCATTAGTTTTATATGACCATGGGAATGTGTCCTTTCTCTACTATATTAAAAGGGAGGATCATGCCTTGCTCATGTTTATGTTCTAATATCCCTGGATTAGCAATAAGTAAGGAATAGCTTGTCAACTTCTTAGCTTTCTAAGAAGCTGATGCCAGTTCAGCATCAGGAACAATATTAAATTGTCTTTCCGTGTTATTTACTTTTTAAATAACACTGTTATTTTATATATAATTCTTTTGCATGGCGATAATATTGTTTTTATAAAGTTAGGATGACTATTTTCCTAGATGAATTACAGTTAACATAAGAAACTACAAATACTATTGTAATAATGTAAGATCATAAAGGGAAACTGCATAAAAATCTTTAATTACAGAAGGAAATGCTCTAGTATTTTTATATATACAATGAGGGAAACATCCTGTACCATAATTATTAAGCATTGATAGGTACAATGCCCAATTTTACTACTTATCCAAGCGCATAAAATAAATAAACCCTGAACTTGACATTCCAGAGACCTACTTACAAAATCTTGGAAGATAATAATGTATTTTTAAAGTCATTTAATAAGCATTCAGCTACATCTCTTTTTTGAAATAAGATTTTTCCAATTAAATTGAAGAAGTGAAAATGGTTTATGCTTTTATTTGATGTGATAACCCCACATGTCAGAGTTAATGGCATACAATTCCAGATAACACAAAGAAATAGACTAGCTTTAGGGTATTTTTTTCTGATATACAGTTTTTTTATTATAATAAATATTTCTTTATTAAAACCTCATGTTATCTGTTGATTTAAAGTACATTAGATTAACAGCAGACATTGAAAGCACTAGATTTTAAAGTGGGTTGTTACAAAACACTTCACTGACATGAGTATTGAATTTAGAGAATTGCTTGAGAAACCCATTGGGGTAAAGATGTGATATGTGTGTGTGTATACACACACACACACACACACACACACACACACTGGAAAATAATCTTTAAAAAATCTTTTAAAAATCTAAAAAATATTCTTCAAAAATAATCTTTAAAAAATCTTTAAAAAATTTCTGTCATCTCATAATATTATTTATTTATTTATTCTTTTTAAAGTTTTTAAAAAATGTATTTATTCATGAAATACAGAGAGAAAGAGAGGCAGAGACACAGGCAGAAGGAGAAGCAGGCTCCATGCAGGGAGCCTGACGTGGGACTTGATCCCATGGCTCCAGGATCAGGCCCTGGGCTGAGGGCAGTGCTAAACCACTGAGCCACCTGGGCTGCCCATCATAATCTTTTATTTAAATGGTACATTTTATTGACTATTACTGTTATTGCCTATTGACTTAGTATTCTAACATTTTGAAAAGCAGAAACATGAATAGGAATGAAATATTTGGTCTCAACAATGGAATGGAGTTCTCCTAGTTAAAGATTATCAAAATGTTTGTTTGACCAGAAAAAAAGAAAAATGATTTGTTCAACATGAGCAGTTGTCTCTTGGATTCTTGAATCATTGGTGACCTTACAATGAATCTTTGGTGGATTTACTGCTCAGGATAAAAAATCTGAGATCTAAAATCGTGGTTTTAAAAAAGGCTTCACCTCTCAACACTGAATGTGCCTGTCTGAAAAAAGAATATCCCTAGAGATATTAGTAAGTGAATAAGAAGGCTCTCTAAAGCTGCTTTAAGGGCATATGTTTTGAAATTTACCGAAGTAATTTATGGTGGAGGCAAATACTTTAGTTTCTCTCAATTCTAAAGAGAGGATTAAAGTGTACAATATGAAAATGGTGAGCATGTTAGTCCCATTCTCCTATTCAAGATTTCAAAACATTTATAATGTATGTAGACATTCTGCTCCAGTGGGAAATATCAGAAACATTTTCTGACTTGACTTTTTCATTTCTTATCTTTTAAGTAAATATCAACTGACTGTCTAACATATGTTAGTTACGGGGCTTAATTCGAAGATAAGTCTCATGACCTAATTTCAAGGAGCACCAATCCTAGTAGAGGAGATAAATGTAATGATCACAAATGTGTACAGAGTATGTGAACAGGAAGAGGGAACAGGGATTCCAAACTGAAGTTAGTTAGAAACAGCTTACCCAAGGAAATGCCAGGCTGAATTTCAGTAGGTGAATAAGGATTATTTATTTAGACCCAGAGAGAAGACGATATTCCAGAAAAGAAAAAGATAATAATGTTGTATGGAAGTGTTGAATTACTATATTGTACATCTGAAAGTAATATTATAATGTTAACTAATTGGACTTTATTTATTTATTTATTTATTTATTCATGAGAGACACACACAGAGAGAGGCAGAGACATAGGCAGAGGGAGATGCAGGATCCCCATACGGAGCCGATGCGGGACTCAATCCCAGGACCCCGGGATGACGACCAGAGATGAAGGCAGACCCTCAACCACTGAGCCACCCAGGTGCCCAACTAACTGGAATTTAAATAAAAACCGAAAAGGAAAAGATAGCAAATGCCAATATATATATATATATATATATTGCATATTATACTTGGGAAAAACCAAATAGGGCTTCAGAAACATAAAATGTAAGGCACCACATGATGGGTCTGAGAAATAGCACATCATGACCACCTTTGAATGTTATGTAAATTGCCTTATAAGTGGGAGAAAATCATCGCCATGCTTTTAAATTGCATTTGTGAATGATACCTTGTGGCTTTGTAAACTGAATTTGAATGGAGAAAGGAGAAAGCAGGAAGACTGCTAAAACGGAAAAATAAAAATAAGGCCCTGGGCTGTGTTGGGAAGGCTGTGTGTTTGTTTCTAAAGAATTGGTCGTTGAACAATGACCAGCACATGACTGGCTGTATTCCACTCGTGACATACAGACACGAGTGGAATAAATTTATTAATAAATTTTCAGAAGTAAAAACAGACAATGTGATATGATACTCTTCTGAAAAATCTGCCCATGTGGCATAAAACCGCATTCACGCAGTACCAGATTAATTGACGACACGTTGAAATCAGCAAAAAGCATGCGTGTCTTTAGCTAAACTAAAATACACATAAATTTTCAAAATTTAAAGGGCTTGCACGTAATCTGTAAAGTGATGGCTTTCTCTTTGGAAATTACTGCCTTCAACAAGGACAGAAGTTATTTGCGGTCATGCTTTCCTATCCAGGGACCTCTACTCCAGTCCTGTCATCTATGTCTCAATACTGGGAACAAATTTCTCTTTTTTTTTCCCCAGAGGTTGTCTTATGTCAAAACCACCTTCAGAAATCTCTGCATAAAAAAAGTGTTATCAAAAAGGAAAAAAAAATGTCAGTGACTTAAAAGGCACATACGAAATGACACATACATAATTTGGTGTTTATCATTCATACAAATGTTTTAATACCTAAACTACATAGGTATGTTTCTATGAACAATATCTAGCATTGCACTGCATACTTTTTAAGCTTTATATAAATTATGCCATACTTAAGTATCCTGGGGCAATTTGATTTTTTCACTCACATTCTGCAAGATTTTTTCTGATGACATCACAATTTATTGATTCACTTTCCTATCATTGGACCTTTAGGTTGATTCTAATATTTCTCCATTACAAACTATGCTCAATTTTTTTGAAGATGTTTTCCCATGCACATGTATGAGAATTTCTACATAGTTGATGGTAGAATGTTGATTTCTAGGGTTTACAGATCTTATATTTAGTAGCAGCTCCTCTCCAAAAATTATATTTAAGTAAAAAAATGCAAATGTTATATATCAAATGACAAATAATACATGTATAAGTATGCCAGTTTGTGAGATACTATGTTACATGCTGTGTTAATGTTTTACATATTATCTCATTGAATCCTCCTGAAAACTAAGGCTCAGAGTGATGGTGACATGCTGGGGGCTTCACAGTCTAAAATTGGCTGAGTCATGATTGAAACCTAAGTCTGAGATCCCAGACCTCTTTCTTGTCTGCCTGTCTAATCTGCCCTAACATTTCCTACACTAAGTATCTTTGGAAAGAAATGAAAGAGGAGAGTCATTTGAAAATCTCACAAAGTACAAGAAAAGAATACTGATATAGAAGTGAATATTAGAAGAGAAAACTGCTTTTAGGAGTCAGGCTCTGGTTTTAGAGTCAAAGAGCACTGGTTTTGGAGTCAGACAGATCTTAATGAAATGTTCTGCTCTATTAGTCAGATGCACTGTGTGAATAAGGGGAAATTAGTCATTCTGAGCCTCAGTGTTGTCCTCCATAGCACAGTTATGAGATTAAATATGAAATTGCCCGTAAAGCCTCGAGTGCAGACTCAGGTTCTGAGTGCTTATTAACAGGTTGTATTGCTCTTGCTGAAAGATGAACCAGAATAAGAAGAGAAGAGAATGAAAATACCAATATTGATTTCGCTCCCCGAAGCAACTTGCAATTGAGTCAACAACAATACTTTCAGACATGAGTTTGATGTCTTTCACTAAGTAATTCTTTGTTTCTTATATTTATTTTTAGTATTAGAAAAGGTTTGTTAGAAAATTCTCACCCTGAACTGGTGTAGCCTGTGATGTAGTACTGTCATTTATTAAAACCCACTAGAAGTAGGTTTGTTTCTAGAGTGGTCCTTGCACAAAATGTATAAAAAAGCAATTTCTGGTATGACTTGTGTTCTGTCCCTTGATATGCCAAAGTATCCCACCAGTAGCTATGGGTACTCGCTTTACAGATGGGGAAACTGAGGCATCAAGATGGCTGTTGCACCAGTGGATATACAGTGGACTGGTTGTTCGAAACTGCCTTTCTCTGCCTGGCCCAGGTGGGAAGTTATGGAGGGGGAGGCTGATGGGATGGTGGGGATGAGTCTGGTCAATGTCTCCCCAAACCCTGAATCCAGGAAGGAAGGTGCTCCAGGAAGGACTAGGTTGTAAGTAGGAAGCATCTCAGGAGTTGCTGAAAGTCTAGAAGGGACAGTCCTTGGGAGATGCCATTTCCACTGCAAACCTGGGATGTAGGTTAGGTGAAAGGCCTGTGCTGCTGGTGAGGCGGCCTAATCTGGATGCCTCCTGGGAGACTTCACTATGTAACCCTGGACAGCAGCCAGGGTTATCTATCTTCCAGCTGGCTGTGGGAAATTCGAGGATTTCCAGTAGCAGCACCTGGGCCAGAGAGCTGAAGCCGCTTGGGAGCAAGAAGCCAACCCAGATCAACACCAAGAGCTCATCCATACATTCTGTTCATCTTCTTCAGCTACATCCCCCTGCGGTGCAGCTGTAGCACCAGGAGGTCCACCTCCTTCTCCACGCTCAGACCATCAGGCTGGGCCAGCTAGAAGAGGCAGTGGTGGACGGGGTTCATCTGGCCCATCAGGTGGGATGTTGTTCACCCTCAGGTGGTCAACGATGTTGCAGATAAAGGTGACCTAGCCTCCCCATCCCTGCAGGAACCGGCCTCACAGCTCTTCCCCAGCCTGTACTCCCGCTGCAGTGGCCAGTTCAGTCCCCACCAGATGACACTGTGACCTTCTTGCTTGCTCTTGGCCTGAATGATGTTCCACTTCTTTGCTGAACACAGAGTCCTCCAGAGAATGCTCCACAGTCATGTTAGCCACTTTCTCCAAGTCTAGGGCACCCGGAAGATTGGATTTTATAGTCCTCTCTACCAGCCTTCCCCATGACCATCTAGCCCAGGTGGGACACCCATGACAGCACCTGCAGGCCCAGTGCCGCACCCACTTGCTGGGAGGCCTCTGGGCAATGGGCGGGGGGTGGGGGCAGTGGGCTCCCCACACTCTAGCTGCTCCTGCAGCCCACCTCGCCTCCCCTCACCTCAGCTTAGATCATTTTCCCTCACAGTGCCAAGACTGTTGTACATATTTTTATTTTGTTTTCTGCTTCAGTTATAAGCCGAGGCTCCAAAGGGAAAGAATAAGGAAATGAGAAAAGGATAGAGAACTGACCAGCTCTATCTCATGCTAAAACAACCAGTACATTGTGACTAAGGTGAAAACAATGTAACCAAATCAAATTGTAACCCATCATTATAAATCTGTACAGCGTATGTGAATATTAAGGACACCGTTTTGAAAATTAGTGAGGAGAAAGAGAATGAGTAGGTGTGCTATTTGCAAAATATTAGACAAAAAGAGATATTCTTGCTTTATATTAGCCCACGCAAAATGAATTTGTGGGAGTGAACTGTAGAGTGGAAGCAGTATGGGACAAGAAAGGAAGTGATTAGTATGACCCAGTATCTTCTTCTGCCCCCAAAAAATGATCTCAAAGGTTTAACATTCTGACAAATGCTTTCACTCATACCTCACAGCAATTAATCATTCCTGTTAGAGGTGGTACCACTGTCACTTTCCCACAGACAACACTTCTCAGGTCATGTCAGTGTCTCCAGGCAACACCAACATCACTTGTTGGTTCTCTTTCCACATTTACAGCAATGAACTGAGGGTAAAAGCAAGGCTACTGTTGATAATTGGCAAGATATATTCAAGACTCAGAAACCTGCTTTCTGGATTAAGACATCCATCAATGTCTTAGCCATCCTCCCCATCTGTCTCCCACTGGAGATAAAAAAAAAAACAAGTATCTGAGAGGGAAGAACTTTTGATTCTTTGATATTTAGAAAGTTACATAATTCACAGAAAATCATTTTAATCCTTTTCCCCTGATTTGTCATTGAAATTTTTTAAATGAATTAGCACGTGATTCTGAAATTTCCACTTCATAGAACTTTAATTGGCTGTTTAATACTATTTACTATTTAATTCATTATTTAATATGTTTCTATAGAATAATAATGGATTCATAAAAATGAATTTTTGTTCTATATATGTAAATCATAAATCAAATGGCCATAATTTTATCAAATCCTTGAGCAGTATACAGGAGAATTTCATACTTGTGCCCTATTATAGTAAATAATAACCACATACATGGGCACTCACATGGACAAATATACACACAGTCATGAGAATGTAGTAAGGGTTTTCAAAAGTGTCATGAGGCAGAAAGTTTCTTTTTAAGGACAGAATATATTTGAGTAATGCTCTTGATTAAAACATATTATTGTCATTGATATTACTATATTGACTGAGAAGGCAAAATAGATTTCAGTATTTTCACCTAGTTTTTTTTTTTTTTTTAAGATTTTTTATTTTTTCATTTGAGAAAGAGAGAGAGAGAGAGAGACAGCATGAGCAGGGGGAGGGGAAGAGGGAGAAGCAGACTCCTGGCTGAGCTGAAAGCCTGACATGGGACTCAATCCCAGGAGATCATGACCTGAGCTGAAGGTAGATGCTTAACCAACTGAGCCACCCAGGTATCCCTTTACCTAGCTTTAATAACAGTAGTGCATATTATTTTTATTGAATTTTATCATGCATAAAATATCTTTATAAATGTCATTATTTGTGATCCTCACAGCAACTTGGAAGTAGGCAGGGTAGGGTTACTCTTCCTTATCTACTACACATAAGGAACCTGGGGTTTACACAGTCATGTGGCTAGTAGGCAGTAGTGCTGAAATAATAATCCAGTCCCTCTGATTCTCATATCACTGCTCATTTTCCTTTATCAAATAATCTGTTAAACTACAGTGACCTTTAAAAATACTTAAGTCAAAATACACAATATTTAAAAGAATGAGAAAATTCAACATGTCAAAACAAGAACATGTCAAGCACTAAATGAAACACCTGGATCCAAAGATGAGTGGAATAAAATTCAAGCTCTCAGTAACTTTAAGGTCTCATAGAAGGGAAATTATATTTCAAAAAACAATTATAATACAACATATTTAAGAAAATATCGCTATATAGGATATGTTTCGTAGTGTCAGGAAATGAGGATTGATGCATAGCCAGATCTTAGATCCTGGAAAGCCTTAAACGACAGTGCGAGGAATTGATTTGTTTTTCCTTACAAGTAAACATAATACAAATGAAACGTGAGCAGTATAGTGACAAAACAAGACTTGCATTTGGAATTTCATGCCAGGAGTAGTGTAGAGAATGAAATGGAGGGATATGAGAGAGTTCAGAAGCTATTTGAAAAATATAGAAGAGAAGGGAGAGAGATTAAATAGGTATGAAAAACACAAAAGGGGGGATTTACATACCATTAAATATTAGAAATAATAAGTGCTTCCAGAATATTTATAGAGAAAATTATGGATGAAGGTACCATTCAACAAAACATGAATGGATGATAACATACAAGTCTCATGGGAGGATGTGAAGGAAAGGTGTTTCATGGCATCTGAACACTATGAGTTGTTGTTGTTTTTAAGGTTTTTTTTAAGGCTTTATTTATTTATTCATGAGAGTGACAGAGAGAGAGAGAGAGAGAGAGAGAGAGAGAGTCAGAGACATAGGCAGAGGGAGGAGCTGGCTCCCTATGGGGAGCCTGATGTGGGACTTGATCCCAGGATCACACCCTGAGCCAAAGGTAGACGCTCAACCACTGAGCCACCCAGGCATCCTGACCACTCTGAATTTGAAGAAGCATAGAGACAGTGAAGCACAAACCCCTAGTGAAACTAGGGAGAGAATGATTATTGAGAAAATGGCTTTAATAAAAATAATTGCAAATCTGAAAATCAACCAGTTTCTAGGGTTTGTGTGTGTGTGTGTGTATGTATGTGTGTTTTAAGGTAGAAAGAAAGAAAAGAATTTCAGCCAGATTCCTCAAATGTCAAAACTACTTCTCAGTTTCAAGTTAACCATATTTGTATCTAAAGCTATCATTTAAAACACTGAATAGAACACAATGGAGAGGAATCAGTTATTTAGAATCTTTTTAAAAATATATTTATTTATTTATGTTTTATTTTTTTATTAAATTCAATTTACCAACATATAGTATAACACATTGGAACATATTTGTTAAGGAGAAATATAATTACACACTTAGAAAATGTGAATCAGTATTTCCCTACTTCCTTTGGTAGAATTTGAGTTATCTGGGGCTGATGGGTGACAAATGAAAAACAATGGATGAACCTTTCTTTACCATAAACAAGTATTTAAATTTGCAACATTTAATGTTTACACTATGGCAAAGTAGCCATCTATTATTGTCACTAAGATACCCAGTAAAAAAATTGAAAAAGCATGACTTTTTGGATCCTTCATGACACCAATTAGAGATGGATGAAATTTCCTTTTCATTCTCCCTACTCCAGAACCCCAAAAGATCCAATTTATATTAGATGAATCTGTTCGACTATACATTAAAGCAATATCATACAACTGTAATTTTTTGCTATCTAAACAAATAATATACTGACTACCATATGGTTAGCTTTAGATGGTAAAATGTAATTCTTTCAAAGATGGAAATATAATTACATTCTAGGACTTTAACTGGTTAAAATAAATTTTACTTTAAGGGCACCATTAACTCTCTATCATAGTGGGGATAAGTTATCTGCCTGGTAAAGTTACAATACAAAGAACTTGAAGTAGAATCAAAGCAGAACCATGTAAAATATACTATATAAGTGCATTAAAAAAAGAGGAGGGGAATGGCCTGCAGGGGCCTACACTGAAGGACCTATAGCCCAATGTGTTATAAGGAAGACTGATTAATTGTAAAAAATTGGAAACACCTCAGATTTTCTATAAATATAGGTAATTGGTTTCAAGCCTGTTATCAAAATGACTAACATGATCAAATAAATGTATTAATGTTTTCTACCTTTCCAATTACAATACATGGAGTTGCAAATATGATTTTTTCAAAGCTATGGTATATTTTAATTCATAGAGATGAAGAGATAAATAACAAGGACTCTGAACTCTATACAAGATGATTTGAATAAAACTCCATTCGCTAGTTTTCCATTAATGAATGTTAAAACTACTGAAAAAAATTTGAATTTTTCATGCAAAAACTTATCACCAGTGGTCAGAAAAAATAAGCTATATTCATGGGGCTTTATACAAAGAAAAGTTTGCATAATTAAAAGTGCAAATTTTTAAATAAACTCACACACACACACACTTGAATTTATTAGAATCCTAGTCCCAATGAATGATTAAACTATCCTATGTTTCTCTAAGACTTATTTTCTCATCTGTTAAAATAGGAAGAATAATAACTAACTTTAAAGTTAGTATTAGATTGGGAAGCATAATATCAAGCAAGTCTCCTGATTCTTAATACACTCTCAAAACTAAAAATGCAGGAGCTTCACTTTAGAGTCTTGTTCTGTCATAGGCAACACACTTCCCTTCAAACAGTTTCTAATCAGCAAATTGTGCAATCCCCTGATTTATTTCTCTATTAGGCTTTTTCACATAAACCCACATGAACAAATCAATCACATTCTTGAAGATTTTGCTCAAAACTTACCTTATCAATGCTCACCCTGAATTATAAAACTAATTTTCATAATTATTAGATACTAGGGGTGGTTTTTATACTTTCCAACCTAGTATTTCTATACCTAGAAAGTATTTTATACTTTCCCACACTTAGTATGCCTCTTAAGTTGGTCTATTGTTTTTCTCTTTTCTATAGTAGTAACCTCCTTTTAACATACAATTTATCTGTTCATTATATGTCTTTATTTTTTTTAAGTTGGAGTCTGACACCGGGCTTGATCCTTCAACCCTGATATCATGACCCAAACCAAAATCAAGAGATGACCACTTAACTGACTGAGCCACCCAGGCACCCCTATATTTATTAATTTTTATCTACATTTTCTTCCTCACCTGTAGACAAGTAATGAAAATGAATACTATGAATGCATATAATAAATTAGATAATCCCTGATTCTAAAGAAGTAAAGATACAATTTTCCATGAATATTGCCCAAAATAGAAGAAAAAGATGAAAATAATTGCCCCTATTCAAACACTTATAAACAAACAAACATCAGAATGACAAAGTCTTCTGGAGGGTGAGGTGGGGAATAAAGCAAACTAATCTACTTTGGAAGTGTTACCTACCCAATAGCTACTTATGCAACCTTACTAGACAACTCCAGGCATTTTACCTAACTCACCGATTGCCTTTTTTAAAAAAGATTTTATTTATTTATTCATAAGAGACACAGAGAGACAGCGAGAGGCAGAGGTACAGGCAGAGGGAGAAGCAGGCTCCACTCAGGGAGCCTGATGTGGGACTCAATCCTGAGTCTCCAGGATCACGCCTTGGGCTGAAGGCAGATGCTCAACTACTTGGCCACCCAGGTGTCCCAATGCCTTTTGAAATTTCTTTCTACATCATTATATTTGGAGATACTATATAACATGTCAATCTCTCTTATCCATAGAGTTGTTCAGAGTACATTTTTGTTAAGTAGAATATTAGACGTATTTTCATGAGAAGAACTGGGAGTTCGAGAGCAAAATATAATGTTATATATAAAAGGCTTTAAATATTCAAATACAGAAATTCATATTTATCTACCTTTCCATCTCATCTGCACGATATAAGACCTGTAGTCTCCTTGGATTCCATGGAATTTATTTTATTTCTTTTTAGTATAGTGATATATCCAGATATGCATTCTCTTCACTTTGAAAGGATACCACATTGGGATGTGCTTTGCATTTACATAATGCAGGAAGAGGAACACTTAAATTATTGGGGACATCTCTATTTAGGAGTCTTCATCAAATAGTGTATTTAGGATGGCTACACTTCTTATCCCTGACCCTTGCATAATGGTTCAGTGCACTTTTCAGGCCTGGAAAGATGATTAGCTTCAGCTAAACCACAGGCATATTTCTTAGAGGAACAAATGTTTCATAGAGATCTCAGAATTGACAGATCTGAATCTCTTTATTCTCTGAAACTTGACAGAATTCAAGTTCAAAGACAGGAGGATACAAAGTACAGGTTGTTTTATTGAGACTAACATAGAAGTTGATCTATGTCTATTTTATATATGAAAACTATGATCATTAAAATCTAAAATAGCCATTTAGCCACTTCAATTTCTTGAGTTTAAATATAACCAAATTTATAAATTAATCTATTTTCCACACAAAAGCTTGATTTGTTAAAAATAAAAAATCTGCAATGAATGCCTACTACACACAAGGCACAACTGCTGTTCCCAGAGAATGAAAAACTGAGTAAGAAACAATCCTGGTCCTCAAGAAGTTCATAGTTTTAACAAACTAAAGCAAAAATTAGGTTTATAAGGAGTACAAAGCAGAAGTGCTTAATTTTGACTGTAGAGATGAATAAAGGAGGTTGTAGTTGATGAGACTTTGAAGAATCTTTGTGGATTTTGCTGAGTGACATAAAGGATTTCTAGCTAGTCAACACAGAAAGGGCATATAGATATGAAGTTGCTCAAATTATTAGAGGATTTCATGGGAGATCATTTTGAATGGAATATTAGTGTCATGAGAAGATCCACAGGGTAAGAAAAAGCTGTAAAAGAAAACTGAGAATTGTTTAAAGTCATATATATTTTTTAATCTTAAGTGGCAAATTTAAGAAAATAGGTTTTACTGTATTTGCAATGAATATTTTGAAACCACTTAAAGTATCATTATTTAGAGAGAGATAGTTATTTTAGATAGAAATCTAATGATTAGAGACTGGAATATTAATTAAAATTTAAAATGAGCCTTTCTGTTTTTCCCTGTTTGATAGACAGCTGCACCTTCTGGTGCAGTGCCAGCCACATCCCTGAAACATGATCGTGAAGGCTGCAGTAAACTGATTTGGCCATACTGGGCTCCTAGTCATGCTTTTAACTCTGGCAAAGTGGACACTGTCTCCATCACTGACACCTTCATTGACTTAAACTACATGGTCTACATAGTCCAGTATGATTCCACCCATGGCAAATTCAACTACACAGTCAAGGCTGAAAAAGGGAAATCTGTCATCTGTGGAAAACTCTCTGCATCTCCCACAAGCAAGATCCAATCAAATCAAATGAGGTAATACTGGTGCTCAGTATGATGTGGAATCCACTGTGGCCTTTACCACCATGGAGAAGGCTGGGGCTCACTAGAAGGGTGGGGCCAAGAAAGTCATCATCTCTGACCCTTCTGCTAATGCCCTCATGTTTGTGATGAGCATGAACCACGAAAAGTATGACAACTCCTCAGGATTGTCAGCAATGCTTCCTGCACCTGACCTTGGCCCCTCTAGCCAAGGTCATTCATGACAACTTTGGCATTGTGGAGGGACTCATGACCATCATCCATTAGTTCATTTCATCACTACCACCTGGAATACTGTGGATGGCTGCTCTGGGAATCTGTGGTGTGATTTTAGGAGCTATATAGAACAATCAACCCTGCTCCTATTGTCATCTCCAAGCCTATAGGCAAGGTCATCCCTGAACTGAATGGAAAGCTCACTGGCATGGCCTCTGTGTCCCTTCCCCCAATGTATTACTCATGGGTCTGACCTGCTGCCTAGAAAAAGCTGCTTGCTAAATATGATAACATCAAGAAAATGATGGAGCAGACATTGGAGGGCCCCCTGAAGGGCATGCTGGGCTATGCTGAGGACAAGCTGTCTCCTGTGACTTTAACAGAGACACCAACACTTCCACCTTCCATGCTAGGGCTGGGATTGCTCTCAATGATCACTTTGTCAAGCTCATTTCCTGGTTTGACAATGAATTTGGCTATAGCAACTGGGTGGTGGACCTTATGGTACACATGGCCTCCAAGAAGTAAGAGCTCCCGGTATCACCAACCCCAAGAAGAGCAAGAGGAAGAGAGACTCTCTCCTTGCTAGGGACTTCTTGCCTCAACTCATCCCCCAACACACTGAAAATCTCCCAACCTCTATACAGTTTCCAACCCAGATGCCTGAAAGAAGGGAAGAGACTCAAGGAGTCTTCCTTTGTTTTATACCGTCAATAAAGTATGCTGTATCCAGCCTAAATTAATAAATAAAATTTAAAACGAGTGACACAATTACATCATTACCTACATCAGGAAAATAGTGATGATGATGTCACATTTTTTACCATTGGCACATTTATTTATAATTTCCTCATTAAATTACAGCCCTTTAATGATACTCTTAGTATATAAACCTGTCACTAAAATCACTTTGAAGACACTATTCCCGATTTCAGGAAACTGGAAACATAATTTGAGTAAACCCTCATGCAAGGCAAGAGACTGAGCCATTAACCTAATGCTAAAGACAGTAAAGTCCCCAAATAAGTTAGGTAAAGTTGTATATGAATGGGCCAAGAACAGAGAGCTTTTCAACTGGGATGATAGTAATTTTTAATGACAGTTTACAGATCTGCAGTATGAAATCAGAGTTAAAACTCTTTTATTGAAAAGTATCTCATGCAGTAGAATAAAAACATATGAAATCCTTAGGAATAAATCAAGCAAAACAAAATCCTTAAGGGATTTTGAACACTCTGAAGAACTAGAAACTTTGTTCAGAGTGATTAAAGAAAAACAAAACAAAAACTTGGAAAAGATAAATAATTGTGCAGAAAAAAACTGTTTATGATTATGTTTCAACAAGGTAAAATATGAATTCTAAAATTGATCTATAGACTCAATATAATCCCAGTCAAAAGATCAGCATGAATTTTTTGTGTAACTAAGCAAGCTTTTTCTAGATTTAAGAACAGGACAAATCTTTCTAAGAATAAAAAATGGAAGAACTGACTGTTCCAGATATCCATATTAACTATAATGTTATAGTAATTTAGGCAATGTAGTAGGCAGAACAATGTTCCCCTAAAGATTCCCATGCTTTAACTCCCAAGAACTGTGAATATGCTACTTTATGTGGTAAAAGATACTTTGTAGTTGTGATTAAGGTTAAGAACCTTAAAACAGGGAAAATACCCTGGATTATCTGGGTTGAGCTAATATAACGAGGTTATCTTGAATTATCTGGGTGTGCCGAATCAAATCACTGACTGATGTAAATAGAAAAAAAGAAAGAAAGAAAGAAAGAAAGAAAGAAAGAAAGAAAGAAAGAAAGAAAGAAAGAAAGAAAGAGAAAGAAGAAAGAAAGAAAGAAAGAAAGAAAGAAAGAAAGAAAGAAAGAAAGAAAGAAAGAAAGAAAAAGAAAGAAAGAAAGAAAAAGAAAGAAAAAGAAAGAAAGAAAGGCAAAAGAGTGAGAGAAATGTCATGACAAAAGAAGAGGCAGGAGAGATTCAGTCTGAGTGGGACTCAACTCAAAATTGCTACCTTTTAAAGATGGAACCAAGGATTGCAGGTAGCATCTAGAAGCTGAGAACACTCTCAGTCCTATAACCACAAGAAACTGAATCCTGCCATTCTCTTCTAGAAACCCCAGGAAGGAAGGCAGTCCTGTAACACTTTGAATTGAGCCCAGAGACACCAGTATCACATGTGTGACCTACGAGAACTCTAAAAGAATACAGTTCAGTGGTTTCAGCCACTACATTTATGGGAGGAGAAGAAAAAAGACTGGTTTCTGATTCAGCATAGAAGGAGCTTAAAAGTCACTAGCCCATCCTAAGAACAAGCAAAAGCTGAACATAATAAAATATCAAAAAGTTTTCTTAAGGATGTAAGAAAATGGAGGACACAGGGCAAACTGCTACATCAGGGATTGCAGAGACACACAGATGAATACAGGAAGTCATGGCTTACCAGAGCAGACTCATGAGTAGAAACTGTCTTCAGGACCAGTACCCAGGTAGGAAAACTTGAATTGTAATGACTAGCTGCCGAAGGCTTGGTATGGATAATTTGGAGAGTTAAAACTTCCATGAAGACCCAGTCATGGGGGGAAGAGGGGGGCACACTTTAATAATTTTTACTACCAGGACCTTGATAAAGTTCTCACAGTTAATATTAGAGAAAAATTCCCTCTTGCTTTCAACAGGAAAAGGGAAAGAGGAACCACTTTGAAATAGACCAGAACACTCCGTTCTTAACAAGGCCTGCCTTCAGGTGAAACTAGTTAACTAGAGCCTAACAGTGGGATAAATAGTATCGGAGCATTATTGACCTAGGAGCAGGGAAATACTTAATTCCAGCTGGCCCTAGCCTTCCACACAGTGGAATGGGCATATCCAACTTCAGCCCCCTTGAGCCAACCTGTCTCCCCTAAGTGGGGAGAAAAAAATGAGAAACTCTTGTCATGTTCATAGTCCAAAGGAATAGGTTCACTAAAAGACTGACACTTAATCATGGGACAATAGAATGATTGTTTTCCCCAACTCCTCACCATCACATTACTAAAGACCTACTTATAACAGTTACTTTCACCCAGGACATCATGTACAGCTATCAAGGAAAAATCACAGTGCATAACAAGAGGCAAAACACAAACAAAAAAATCCCACAACTTAAAGGCACAGAGCAAGCATCATAACTAGACATGGCAGGAATGTTGGAATTATCAGACCAAGCATTTAAAACAACTCTGATTAGTATGCTAAGGTCTCTAATGGATAAAGTAGATAACATACAGGAACAGATGGGTAATGTAAGCAGAGAAATGGAAATCCTAGAAAGAACCAAAAGAAAAAAAAAAAAAGAACCAGAAGAGATGGAGAAATTAGAAAAACAAAAACACTGTAACAAAAATGAAATAGGCCTTTGATGGGCTTATTAGTAATTTGGACACAATTGAGGAAAGAATCTCTGAGCTAAAGGATATATCAATAATAACTGTGAAAACCACAAAAACAAAGAAAATAACGACTGAAGAACACAGAATTGAAAATTCAAAAACTGTGGGACAATGACAAAAGGTGTTACATACACATCCTAGGACTACCAGAAGGAGAAAAGATAAACTACCAAAAGAAATATTTGAAATAATAATTACTGAACATTTCACCCAGATTAATGTCAGACATCAAACCACAAATTCAGGAAGCTCAGAAATAACTAAGTAGGAAAAATGCTTCCTCCTCCTCCCCCCCCCCCAAAAAAAACCCCACAGCTATACCTAAGCACATCATCTTCAAACTACAGAAAATCAAAGATAAAGAAAAAAATTTGAAAGAAGCCAAAGGGGGTAAAAAGAAAAATAACATTACCTATGGAGGAATAAAGATAAGAATTCATCTGACTTCTCAGAAAGCATGCAGGCAAGAAGAGAATGAAATTATATAACTAAAGTGTTGAGAGGAAAATAGAACAAAAACAAAACAAAACAAACAAAAATCTCACCAATCTAGAAATTCTACCTGAGAAAGTAAAGAAGAAAAGAGAGAGAGAGAGTTTTTCTCAAAAATTGAGGGAATTCATTTCCAGTAGCATAGAAGGGAATAATATAGGTCAGAAACTGGGATCTACATATGATGAAGAGTATCAAAGAAGGAATAAACAAAGATAAAATAAAAAAGTTCTATTGACTTATTCTTTATTGAGGTAACAGATAAGAGTTTGCTCAAAGTAATACTAATAATGTACTTAACTATGTATGCTTATGTATATATCTTATATATATTTTGTTATGTAAACATAAATATAAGCCAAATGAATGATAACAATAATATGAGAGATAAGAGGGAGGAATTATGATTATTTTGTTATAAATTACACCACCTTGATTTGGTGAAGTGTTATTTGAAAGTGGACTTGAATTAGTTGTACAAGTACACTGCAAAGTTTAGGGCAATAAAGAAAAAGTAAAAAGGGAAGTATAGCTGATATACTAAGAAAGGAGAGAAAATGGAATTATATAAAATGCTCAGTTAAAACCATGACAAAAACATGAAAAAAAGGAACAAAAACAAATAGAAAAGAGCAATGGATATGGTAGATATATCAATAATCACTTTGAATGTCAACAATCTAAACACATCAATTAAAAGGTAGAGTTTGTCAGATAAGATTAAAAAAAAGACTAAAGTATATATTGTTTACCAAAAAAAAAAAAAACTACATTAAATATATAGACCATATGTATCAAAAGTGAATGGATGGACAAAAAATATACTCTCCTAACACTGATCAAAAGAGACTAGGAGCAGCTCTTCAGGTAGAGCAGATTTCAAAGCAAGATAAGTTGCCAGCAATAAAGAAGGAAATTACATAATAATAAAAGAGTGAATACTCCAAGAAAACATAAGAATATCGATTATGTATGTGCCTAAAAAATGTCAAACTATGTAAGGCAAAAACTGATAGAACCTCAAGAAGAAATAGCTAAACCCACTGTCATTGGTGATTTCAACATCCTTCTCCCAGAAATGGATAGACGTAGCAGACAAAAATCAGGAATAACCTAAAATGCATTTTTAAATAGATTATCATTAGATTATAGTTTTTAGCAAATCCAAACTACAGTAATAGTAGTAAATCAGTAATAACCTAAAATGCATTTTTAAATAGATTATCATTAGATTAGTTTTTAGCAAATCCAAACTACAATGAGATATCACCTCACATCTGTCAGAATGGCTAAAATCAAAAATACAAGAAACAAGAAGTGTTGAGGAAGATTTGGAGAAAAAGGAACCACAGATGGTGGTTATGCAAACTGGTGCATCCACTGTGGAAAAAAAAAACTATGTAGTTTCCTCAAAAAGTTAAAAATAGAGGGGTACCTGGGTGGCACAGTCAGTTAGTGTCTGCCTTCAGCTCAGGTCGTGATCTAGAGGTCCTGGGATAGAGCCCCATGTAGGGCCCCCTGCTCAGCAGGGAGTCTGCTTCTCCTTCTGCCCCCTCTCTGCTCATGCTTGCATTCTCTCTCTCTCTCTCTCTCTCTCTCTCTCTCTCTCCCTCCCTCTCTCTCGTAAATAAAATCTTAAAAAAAAAAAAAGTAAAATAGAACTACCCTACGGTCAAGCAATTGCACTACTGAGTATTTACCCAAACACACACACACAATTCAAAGGGATATCTGCATCCCTGTGTTTATAGCAGCATTATTAAAATAGCCAAATTATAGGAATATTTCATGTCAATTGAATGATGAATGGATAAAGGAAATGTGTTATATGTCTACAACTGTATATTATTCAGCGATAAAAAGGAATGAAATCTTGCCATTTGCAACAACATGGATAAAGCTAGAGAGTATAATGAAATGGTCAGAAAAAGACAAGTACCATATGATTTTACTCAATTCCACTCATGTGGAATTTAAGAAACAAAGAGCAAAGGGAACGAGAGAGAGAGAGAGAGAGAGAGAGAGAGATGCTCTTAGCCATAGAGAATAAATTGATAGTTACTAGAGGGGAGGTGGTTGGGTGGATGAGTGAAAGAGGTGATGGGGATTAAAGAATACGCTTATCATAATAAGCACATGTATAGATATGTCAAATCACTCTATTTTATTTTTTACATTTTCTTCTTTAAAGATTTTATTTATTCATGAAAGACACACAGAGAGAGGCAGAGACATAGGCAGAGGGAGAAGGAGGCTCCCTGTGAGGAGAAGGAGGCTCCCTGTGAGGAGCTGGACGTGGGACTGGATCCCAGGACTCTGGGATCATGACCTGAGCCTAAGGCAGGCACTCAACCACTGAGAGACCCAGGTGCCCCAAATCACTCTATTTTACACCTGAAACTAATATAACACTATATGTAAAGCTGTACTAGAATTAAAACTTTTTAAATTAATAAAAAACTTAAAAATAAATTAAATAAAACAGCAATCAAAGGAATAATCTCAATAGGAATTCAAAATATTTTGAGCAACAACAACAAAAAAATAAAACACAGCTTATCAAAATTTAAAAGATGCATATAGTGCTTAGTGGAAAATTTGTGTCATGGAATTATTTGAAAACAGTAAAGATTAAGGCACGTGGGTCACACAGTTGGTTAAAGTCTGATGAAAAGACCAATCAAAAGACTTACCAAACTAAGCAAAAAACAAACAAAAACAAAAACAAAACAAAACAAAAACAAACAGAAGGAGGGAAAAAAAAACAAGAATTGGAACAAAAATCAATTAAATTCAAAGGAGGAATTTAATGGTACAAAAGTCAATAAAAGAGAAAATTTGGTTTTTCTGAAAGATCAACAAAATCATCAAGCCTCTAGCCCAGCTAAGAAACAAGAGATAGGATACGAATGATTAAAATTATAAATGAAACAGGGGTTATAACTATAGACCATAAATATTGAGAGAATAATTTAAAAGATATGAACAGCTATATGCCCACAAATTTGTTAACTTAGAATTCTTTGAAATATGCAATTTATCAAAACCCACATAAGAAGAAATAGACACACTGAATAAATTTATTAAATAAAATAAATCAGTTATTTTAAAACTTCCAAAACAAAAAGGACAAGGCCCAGATTGATCACTGATGAATATTTTACCAAACATTTTTTGTATATATTTTTTATTGGAGTTCGATTTGCCAATATATAGCATAACACCTAATGCTCATCCTGTCAAGTGCCCCTCTCAGTGCCCATCACCCAGTCACCCCAACCCTCCACCCACCTCTCTTTCCACTACCCCTTGTTCGTTCCCAGAGTTTGGAGTCTCTCATGTTCTGTCTCCCTCACTGATATTTCCCACTCATTTTCTCTCTTTTCCCCTTTATTCTCTTTCACTATTTTTTATATTCCCCGAATGAATGAGACCATAGAATGTTTATTATTCTCCTATTGACTTACTTCACTCAGCATAACACCCTCCAGTTCCATCCACGTTGAAGCAAATGGTGGGTATTTGTCGTTTCTAATGGCTGAGGAATATCCCATTGTATACATAAACCACATCTTCTTTATCCATTCATCTTCGATGGACACCGAGGCTCCTTCCACAGTTTAGCTATTGTGGACATTGCTGCTATAGACATCGGGGTGCAGGTGTCCTGGCATTTCACTGCATCTGTATCTTTGGGGTAAATCCCCAGCAGTGCAATTGCCAGGTGGTAGAGTAGTTTTATTTTTACTCTTTGAGGAACCTCCACACAGTTTTCCAGAGTGGCTGCACCAGTTCCCATTCCCACCAACAGTGCAAGAGGGTTCCCCTTTCTCCACATCCTCTCCAACATTTGTGGTTTCCTGCCTTGTTAATTTTCCCCATTCTCACTGGTGTGAGGTGGTATCTCATTGTGGTTTTGATTTGTATTTCCCTGATGGCAAGTGATGCAGAGCATTTTCTCATGGGCGTGTTGGCCATGTCCATGTCTTCCTCTGTGAGATTTCTCTTCATGTCTTTTGCCCATTTCATGATTGGATTGTTTGTTTCTTTGCTGTTGAGTTTAATAAGTTCTTTATAGATCTTGGAAACTAGCCCTTTATCTGATATGTCATTTGCAAATATCTTCTCCCATTCTGTAGGTTGTCTTTGAGTTTTGTTGACTGTTTCTTTTGCTATGCAGAAGCTTTGTATCTTGATGAAGTCCCAACATCTCATTTTTGTTTTGTTTCTTTTGCCTTCATAGATGTGTCTAGGAAGAAGTTGCTGTAGCCAAGTTCAAAAAGGGTGTTGCCTGTGTTCTCGGATTTTGATGGATTCTTGTCTCACATTTAGATCTCTCATCCATTTTGAGTTTATCTTTGTGTCTGGTGTAAGAGAATGGTCTAGGTTCATTCTTCTGCATGTGGATGTCCAATTTCCCCAGCACCATTTATTGAAGAGACTATATTTCTTCCAGTGGATAGTCTTTCCTCCTTTGTTGAATATTAGTTGGCCAAGAGTTGAGAGGCCATTTCTGAGTTCTCTACTCGAAGTTCCATTGATCTATGTGTCTGTTTTTGTGCCAGTACCACACTGCCTTGATGACCACAGCTTTGTAGTACAACCTGAAATCCGTCATTGTGATGCCCCCAACTCTGGCTTTCTTTTTCAATATTTCCCTGGCTATTTGAGGTCTTTTCTGATCCCACACAAATCTAAGATGATTTGTTCCAACTCTCTGAAGAAAGTCCATATATTTTGATAGGGATTGCATTAAATGTGTAAATTGCCCTGGGTAGCATTGACATTTTCACAACATTAATTCTTCCAATCCATAAGCATGGGATATTTTTCCATCTCTTTGTGTCTCCCTCAATTTCTCTCAGAAGTGTTCTGTGGTTTTTAGGGTATAGATCCTTTACCTCTTTGGTTACGTTTATTCCTAGGTATGCTATGCTTTTGGGTGCAATTGTAAATGGGATTGACTCCTTAATTTCTCTTTCTTCAGTCTCATTGTTAGTGTATAGAAATGCCACTGATTTCTGGGCATTGATTTTGTATCCTGCCACGCTACCAAATTGCTCTATGAGTTCTAGCAATCTTGGGGTGGAGTCTTTTGGGTTTTCTATGTACAGTATCATGTAATCTGCAAAGAGGGACAGTTTGACTTCTTTGCCAATTTGAATGCCTTTTATTTCTTTTTGTTGCCTGATTGCTGAGGCTAGGACTTCTAGTACTATGTTTAAGGAGTGGTGAGAGTGGAGATCCGTGTCATGTTCCTGATCTTAGGGGAAAGGCTCCCAGTGTTTCCCCATTGAGAATGATATTTGCTGTGGGCTTTTCATAGATGGTTTTTAAGATGCTGAGGAATGTTCCCTCTATCCCTACACTCTGAAGAGTTTTGATCAGGAAGGGATGCTGTATTTTGCCAAATGCTTTCTCTGCATCTATCGAGAGGATCATATGGTTCTTGTTTTTTCTCTTGTTGATATGATCTATCATGTTGATTGCTTTATGAGTGTTGAACCAGCCTTGCATCCCAGGGATAAATTCCACTTGGTCATGGTGAATAATCTTCTTAATGTATTGTTGGATCTTGTTGGCTAGTATCTTGTTGAGAATTTTTGCATCTGTGTTCATCAGGGATATTGGTCTATAATTCTCCTTTTTGGTGGGGTCTTTGGTTTTGGAATTAAGGTGATGCTGGCCTCATAGAACAAGTTTGGAAGTATTCCATCACTTTCTATCTGTTGGAACAGCTTTAGTAGAATAGGTATTGTGTCTTCTTTAAATGTTTGATAGAATTCCCCTGGGAAGCCATCTGGCCTTGGACTTTTGTGTCTTAGGAGGTTTTTGATGACTGCTTTAGTTTCCTCCCTGGTTATTGGCTCATTCAGGTTTTCTATTTCTTCCTGTTCCAGTTTTGGTAGTTTGTGGTTTTCCAGAAATGCGTCCATTTCTTCTAGATTGCCTAATTTATTGGCATATAGCTGCTCATGAGTTTTTAAATTGTTTATATTTCCTTGGTGTTGATTGTGGTCTCTCCTTTTTCATTCCTGATTTTATTATTTAGAGTCTTTTCTTTTTTGTTTTTATAAGGCTGGCTACTGGTTTTTCTATCATTAATTTTTTCAAAGAACAGACTCCTGGTTTTGCTGATCTGTTCCACAGTTCTTCTGGTCTCTATTTCATTGAGTTCTGCTCAAATCTTTATTAACTCTCTTCTTCAGCTTGAGTAGGTTTTATTTGCTCTTCTTTCTCCAGTTCCTTTAGGTGCAAGGTTAGCTTTCGTATTTGAGTTTTTTCCAATTTTTTGAGGGATGCTTGTATTGTAATGTATTTCCTTCTCAGGACTGCTTTTGCTGTATCCCAAAGATTTTGCATGGTTTTATCTTCATTCTCACTAGTTTCCATGAATCTTTTTTAATTCTTCTCTAATTTCCTGGTTGCCCTTTCATCTCTTAGCAGAATGCTCTTTAACCTCCATGCATTTAAATTTCTTCCAAATCTCTTCTTGTGATTGAGCTCAAGCTTCAAAACATTATGGTCTAAAAATACGCAGGGGACAATCCCAATATTTTGGTATTGGTTAAGACCTGATTTGTGACCCAGTATGTGGACTATTCTGGAGAAAGTTCCATGTGCACTTGAGAAGAATGTGTATTCAGTTGCATTTGGATGTAAAGTTCTGTAAATATCTGTGAAATCTACCTGTTCCAGTGTATCATTTAATGCTCTTGTTTCTTTGGAGATGTTGTGCTTAGAAAATCTGTCATTTGCAGAATGTGCCATGTTGAAGTATCCCAGTATTAGTGTATTATTAAGTATATCATTACTTTGGTTATTAATTGATATACTTGTCAGCTCCCACATTAGAGGCATAAATATTCATGATTGTTAGGTCCTCTTGTTGGATAGATCCTTTAAGTATGATATAGTGTCCCTCTTCATCTCTCACTACAGTCTTTGGGATAAACTTTAATTTATCTGATATGAGGATGGCTACCCCTGCTTTCTTTTGATGACCATTTGAATGGTAAATGGTTCTGTAACCTTTCATTTTCAGCCTGTAGGTGTCCTTAGGTCTAAAATGAGTCTCTTGTAGACAGCAAATAGGTGGGTCTTGCTTTTTTATCCAGTCTGAAACCCTGCGTCTTTTGATGGGATCATTAAGCCCATTCACGTTCAGAGTTACTATTTAAAAATATGCATTTAGTGTCATCATAATACCTATTCAGTCCCTGTTTTTGTGGATTATTTCTTTGGGCATCCTCTTTCTTTTACAGGGTCCCCCTTCATATTTCTTGCAGAGCTGGTTTGTGGTCACATATTCTTTCAGTTTCTGCCTATCTTGGAAGCTCTTTATCTCTCCTTCTATTCTGAATGAGAGCCTTGCTGGATAGAGTATTCTTGGCTGCATGTTCTTCTCATTTAGGACCCTGAATATATCTTTCCAGCCCTTTCTGGCCTTCCTGGTCCCTGTGGAGAGGTCTGCTGTTACCCTAATACTTCTCCCCATAACCGTTAGGGATTTCTTGTCTCTTGCTGCTTTAAGGATTTTCTCTTTATCTTTGGAATTTGCAAGTTTCACTATTAAATGTCATGGTGTTGAAAGGTTTTTATTGATTTTAGGGGGGATCTCTCTATCTCCTGGATCTGAATGCCTGTTTCCCTCCCCAAATTAGGGAAGTTCTCAGCTATGATTTGTTCAAATATGCTTTATGGTCCTCTGTCCCTTTCAGCGCCCTCTGGATCCCAAATAAAAAGATTTTTCCTTCCGAGGCTGTCATTTATTGCCCTTAACCTTCCTTGTGGTCTTTTAATTGTTTATCTTTTTTTTCCTCAGCTTCCTTCCTTGCCATAAACTTGTCTTCTATGTCACTCACTTGTTCTTCTACCTCATTAACCCTTGTCCTTAAGACCTCCAGTTTGGATTGCATCTCATTTAATTGATTTTGAATTTCGGACTGATTAGATGTAAATTCTGCAGTCATGAAGTCTCGACTCCTTTATGCTTTTTTCCAGAGCCACCAGTAGCTTTATAATTGTGCTTCTGAATTGGCTTTCTGACATTGAATTGTAATCCAAATTCTGTAACTCTGTGACAGAGAGGACTGTTTCTGATTCTTTCTTTTGTGGTGAGTTCTTTCTAGTCATTTTGCTCAGTGCAGAGTGGCTAAAAACGAGTTGTACTGGATAAAGGAAGGAAAAAAAAAGAAAAAAGGAAAAAAAATCAAGGAGGGGCACCCTCTGGTTCTATATACTGTAAATCCCTCTACTTCCCTTGGAGCTTTCCAGCGCTGCTTGGTGCAGAACTTGCTCTTCCCCTGTCCTTCCAGCTGGTCTTCTGGGGCAGGGGCTGCTGTGCTGGTTCTCAGGTATGTGCACCTGGGGGAGCTGCCCCCTCTCCCCCGCCAGGTGCAGGGCCCAGTGGGAGCTGTTCACCCCGTGAGGCCCCTGTTCCCTGGCGGCCCCCCCACCCCAGGCACAGGGTGACCCCAGGAGGGACACCACCACCAGCGGCTGCCAGGTCCCCAGCCCTGGAGTCAGCTCCCCAGGAACCACCGCAGTCTCCCGGTCTGCAGGGGCCTGGGTGCTCCCGGGGCGGGGGGCGCTGCCCTGCACAGCTGGGGGCCCCGGGGCAGGAGCGACCTCGCTGTCCTGGGCCCTCCCTCCTCCGCCTGTCCCGGGGGGAGCACAGGATCCCAGCCGTGTCCCCAAACCCTTCTCTTCATAGCGTTCAGGCTGTTCTCTCTGTAAATCTCAGGTCGGATTCGGAGATGTTCAGGATGGTTTGAAAGTTATCTAGGTGAGTTGGTGGGACTGGGTGAGGTGAGGACCCTGCTCTCCCAAGAGCTTGCCACGCCCCCTCTTACCAAAAATGTAAAGAAATTATATCTAATCTCTATATCTCTTTCTGAGGATAGAAACAAAAGGAATACTTTCTAATTTATTCTGTGATGCCAGTATCATTGTGTTACCAAAACCATGTACAGACATTATAAGAAAACTACAAACCAGTATTTCTCATAAACATAGATGTAAAAATCCTCAACAAAATACTAACAACACAATATGTACATACATAATATCTGTATGCAATGCATATGTAGTAATATATACATATATAATAAAAAAGTCTTCTTGAGAAGACAAGGATATTGGAAAAAAATTTTGCAAAACACATGCTAGATAAATGACTGTTATCCAAAATCTATGATGATCTCTTAAAATGCAACAGCAATAATTTAAAAAAACAAACAAAAAGCACTTCGTTAAAAAATGGGCCCAAGACTTTAATAGAAATCTCACCAAAGACATACAAATGACAAATAAGCATATGAAAAGATTTTCCGTGTCCTACATCATCAGAAAAAAACAAATTAAAACAATGAGATACAATTACACATTAACTAGAGTGGGCAAATGCAAAACATGGACAACACCAAATATTAAGGATGATATGAAAAACAGGAACTCTAATTCATTGCTAGTGGGAATGCAAAATGGTACGGCTCTTTAGACAACATTTTGATGATTCCTTAGACAACTAAACACGCTCGTACCATACGACCCAGCAATCATAATCACACTCCCTGGTATTTTCCTGAAGGAGCTGAAAACATGTCCACACAAAAACCTTCACACAGCAGTTTATAGCAGCTTTATTCATGATTGCCAAAATTTGGAGGCAATTAAGATGTCCTTCTGTAGATGAATGGATAAATAACTTCTTGTACATCCAGGCAATGGAATATTATTCAGCACTAAAAAGAAAGGAGGAATGAAGCCATGAAAAGACAAGGAGGAAACTTAAATGCATATTACCAAGTGAAAGAAGCCAGTCTGAAAGGCCACATGCTGTCTGATTCCAATTCTATGACATTCTGAAAAATAGGAAACTAAAGACAATAAAATGATCAGAGATTGAGAGAGGTTGGAGGTAGGAGGGGTGAGAGGTAGATCACAGGGGACTTTTAGGGTGGTGAAAACACTCTGGATGATATTATAATGATGGATATGTGTCATTATACATTTCAAATCCATAGCATATACACCACCAGGAGTAAATAATAATCCAAACTATGGATTTGGGCTGACAATGGTGTGTCAATATAGTTTCATCAATTGTAACAAATGCACTACTGTGGCAAAGGATATTGCTAATGGGGGAGGCTAAGCATGTGCAGGGGCAAGGGATATATGGGAAATCTTTGTACCTTTCCCTCACTTTTTCTGTGAATCTAAAACTGCTCTTAAAAATGCAAAACTTAATGATAAACCAACAAGTAAATAGAAATTAACCAACAGAGATCACATTCAATAGTTTGCTGCAAACTTAAAAGAAAAAAAAAAAAACACCTGATAATGCCAAGTATTTTTGAGAAGGTGGAGCAATTGTCTCAATACCGGTGAGAATTGTGATTGAAAATCACTTTGTAAAACAATTTTTCAATATCTGTAAAGGTAAAACTACATATTCTGTGAACTCTCAATTCCATCACTAGGTATTAGCTAGTAAAAACATGTGCTGTGTAATCCAAGATACATATGCATCATTGCTGATAGCAGCATTGTTTATATTAAATTTCCTAACTGGAAGCCTTAAAAATAATCTATCAAAAGTAGAAAAAAATAATTATGAAACCTAATGTACAGAGCAATGCAAATCAACCAATTACATTTATGTATTTCCACCTGAGATGGGAGAATTTCTTTAAAATATTGAGTTAAAATAATTGCCATAAAACAATATGGAGAATGCTTAATTCCCACTTACACAAATTTCAAAACAAGTTTATTATAATGCTTAGAGACATGCACCTATTTGGTATACCTATAAAGCAAGGATATGATTACCATAAAAAGTCAAGAAAATGTTTACTCAAAGTGCAGGAAGGAGATTTTAATTCAAAAGGCAGTTAATGGCTGTGGGCAATCTGGCAAAATTCTGTTTACATAGGCATTTGTGTACAACACAGCAATTATATGTCATGTATTTTTTTTTTTTTTGTAGATCTTGCATTTTTTTTTTTTTTTTTTTAATTTATGATAGTTACAGAGAGAGAGAGAGAGGCAGAGACACAGGCAGAGGGAGAAGCAGGCTCCGTGCACCAGGAGCCCGACGTGGGATTCGATCCCGGGTCTCCAGGATCGCGCCCTGGGCCAAAGACAGGCGCCAAACCGCTGCGCCACCCAGGGATCCCATATGTCATGTATTTTTTATTGTTCATGTTTTGAATAGTTTTCTCTAATATATTGCCTCCCACAATGAAAATTTTGAAACAAATGAGATTAAGGGATCTCTTTTCCCTACTGAAAGCCTTGCAATGACTTCAAATTTCACTTAGAGTTAAGCCCAAATTACTTGTAACAAGGTACAAGGACTTAGCTTATATGGCCACTATTATCTGATCTCATCTCCTACTTCTTCTCCCTTGCTCATTCTGCTGTCCACACACTGGCCTCCACCTAATCCCACGTTAGGGCTTTTTCACTTGTTTATTCCTCTCCCTGGGACATGATATCCAAAGAGATCCACATGGATTGCCCACACTTGCTCTAGGTCTTTGCTGAAGCTTCACGTTCTCAGTGAACCACCTTTAAAATTGTAAAGTACCATATACCCTGATCCTCATTCCTGAAACCTCACGCCCTCTCCCTTTCTTTATATTTCTCCATATTTCTTATGACCATTTAGCTTATTACAATTTTACATATCCATGTAGTCACTTTTTTTGTTTATTTTCATCATCTATGGAGAAACGTTAGCTACATAAGAGCAGGGGATTTCTATTAAATCAGCAAATCAATTAATTGAATGAATATTTATGTTACATAATTTTCTCATGACCTCAAAGGACTTTGCCTGTGATGAATGTAAATTTGATGATCATCCTGCATTTACTTTCAAGCCTTCCAACCTCTGTTATCGTATTTTTTTAAAAGAAGTGTTTTTACATAAGATTACTTTATAATCAAGTCCTTATTTTATTTATTACAGTGTGGATTTAATTATTAGTATTCTGAATCCAGAGTTGCATTAAAAAACAAGGTTTTATTATAAATAAGTCCCTGGTCCCTTGAGGAAAAAAAAATCTATCATGGCATGATTATGTTACTACACCATAGAAATACCGCATCTCGGGGTTTACTAGACTAAAGATTCCAATAGACTGGTCTTCACCTAGCGAAGATTATATTCTCAACAATCAGTGAATGCCATATATGCAAAGAAAAATTATTAGTAATTTTTTATCTATAAGGAAATTTGGCAGATGTTGTCTGATGAAGGAAACTGACATTTTGGTAATTTTGTAGTTGGCTGTCTATTCCAGATTTAATATGAACAAAAGAAAAAACAAGAATAAGAGCAAACCGGAAAGAAGAGGCAAAGATAGTTAAACACTGAAGAAAAAGACTTGAATGATGTATGGAGATATGCAAAAGTATGTCAAATTATAAGATAGGACTGGGAGATATGAGAATTACATAATGTATAAGAGTTAAAGGTTAAGAGGAATGGAATAAATTGTGAACCAGGAAAAGTGAATTTAAAAAGGGTAACTTTTTGTTCATAGGCACGTTTGAGTAAAAATATTAGTGTTAGAAAAAAAAAAGAAGTAGTTAAATCAGGGAGTAAACATTGGGTTGGGAGGAAAAAAAAATCTGTCACTTTCCTCCTTTTGGAGTGATATGTAAGAACAGCAACAATAGAAACAATAGTAGAAAAAATAGTAGAAAATTCCCCTAAGGGAATTGGTGAATTATAGACAGAAATCTGAAATCTGTGCTTTTGGAAAAAATAATATAAAAGACGAATGGATGAAAAATATCAGCAGAGAGAAATCATCTAAAAGTGGCAATTTTAAAATGCTGTCAAGATTAATGCCATACAGCTTGGGAAAGGTCTAATGGAAGATAAGGTGGGTAAACTTTGTCACTTGGAATGTGAATATATGGATAGCTGTGCCTGGAAGTGCTATTGGCTGATATGAAAGTGAGAAAGGTCAAAATAGATTTTACACATATACACACAGAAGATTGACATATGTATATATATTTTTTACCTATTGACTTTTGAGCCTTGAAAGAAAGCAAATATCCAGGAGATGATGATGAAAAAGTACCAGATTACAATAGCCTAAAATATCAAAAGGCAATCCTCCCATTAAAAACATAAAGGAAAAATTTAATAAAAGTAAAAATAAATATACAAATAATGAGCAAAACCTAATACGAAGACACATTTACAAAGTTCCTTGATGGAAGCCATTACATTCTTCATATACGCATACTAGTAGAAAGATAATAGAACATAGTACCTTAACTAACATAATTCCAAAAACCCCAAGTTAAATTTTAAAAAATTTAAGATGATTAAATTTGAATGTTATTACAGAGTATAAAGGAGCAATGATAAATCAGTGTGAGCTAGAAATGGTAGAAAATATTATTGACTTTCCTATGATTAATGTCCAAAGTTACATTATATCTTTTACTCTGTTTTGAAGAACAGCTAGAAATATAGTTTATCCATGTTCACCTTATTACAAAATTTATTTTAGAATACATTTACATATTAATAAAATGTCCTAATTTAACATATTGTGCATTACTGTGCATTACTATTAAGATATAAAAAAACAACAACCACTTTTTATCCCTTACTTATAGCTGTATAAGGCAACGTAATAGATGCCATAAAATAGAAAAAAATATGGCTCAGTGGTATAGAAGGAAAAAATGTGTTTGTATATATATACATATATATACAAACACATTTAATATATGTGTTTAATATATATATAAATTTATAACTGAATGCTTAATAAGTCTCAGGAATGCAATGAAACATGTTACATTCTCTCATACAAACACAAACATTTCGATTAAAAGCAAAGTTGTAGGCATTAAAGTGATGATATTCTAAAGGAGAACAAAGATGCTTCAGAAAAGGGAAAATTTCTATTAGCAGGAGGTTCTCCAAAAACTGATATCCTGTAGTAACTTCCTTTAAAGTTTCCCCTCAAAGGAGAGGTAGGTTTTGGATAAATGGACAGAATAATATAGCATTCTATGTGGATGCAGTATTGTCAGTAAAAATATAGAAATTGCCAAACAAGGGACACAGATGAAAAAAGAGGAGATCAGTTTGAGTATACTAAATGTGGGGGGTGGGAAGTAGCAGGAGAAAAGAAAAGCTAGGCTGCTTCACCTTTGCCATATTCCATTATAACATATGAGGTCATGGAACTAAATTTCTTGATTTTTACTGATGTCATTGTGATCACTGCTATTATTTTGAAATCCATGTCCTGATGTAAAAAGTATTATCATTAATATTCTCATTACTAAAAGAAAAAATCAGGTGAAAATATATTTAATGCCCTTTATTCATTAATTATGCCTATACATATTTGTTAAATGTGTAATTATAATCAAAGATGAACATGCCCATCATGACTATTTCCTTACTTCATCCTTACAATTTTTGATAGTAGTAAAACCTATAGGTTTTCCATAAAAGAAAATGACTCTTATGAACATTCATAGTCAGGATTATTTCTGCCTATGATATACACTTTCTTCTAAAATAGCTTTGGTAGAAACAGCCTACGGAAACCCCCAACCCCCAATGACTCATGGCCTTGTATAATCCCTTCCTTTTGAGTGGGATCACAGCCATCATGACTTGCTGCAAGCCAATAGAATATGGCAAAGATGAGGGAATTTTGCAGATACAATTAAGGCCTCAAATCACTGGATTATGAGTTCTCAAAAGAGGGATTATTGTAATTGGTATTTAATCGGGTTAAAACCCTTAAAAGAGGGACCAGTGTCTTCCTTGAAGTCAGAGACTCACTCTCTTCCTAGCCTCAAACAAGTGAGCCACTGTGAGTTCTATAGCCACAAGGAAATAAATTCTACCAGCCATGTGAGAGAGCTTGAAAATGATTTTTTTTTCCTAATGGAAAGACTAATGAAAATTCAGTCTGCCTGAAGCCTTTATTGCAGCTCCAAAATAAGACTATGAGAAGAGGATCCTGCTAACAAGATGCCCTCTTTGACCAAATTTTAGGCAGATTCTTTTCAACCCTCTTCTCAACTAGGCCTTGACCATAGACTTCCATGTCCATTTTTGCATCACTTAATTAATTTTGGCAAAAATCCTAAATCAGTTTATCAAGTTCCTCTTTTTTTTTTTCTTTTTTTAGAGAGATAGTATGGGGGGAGGGGAGGAAAGGGGTTTGGAGGGCAGAGGAAGAGGGAGAGAGGATAGTAAGCAGGCTCCACACTCACCGCAGAGCTTGATGCGGAGCTTGATCTCAAGACCCTGAGATCATGACCTCAGCCAAAATCAAGAGCCAGATGATTAACCAACTGAGCCACCCAGGCATCCCAGAAAGACTCCTTACTCTTGATATCTGATCACCTTCAATATCTGATCAAATTTCTTATCCCTTGACCTTTAGGATCTGAGCACCCTAGTCTGCCTGCGGTTAAAACTCTGTCAAGTTGGTTTAGCCAGAATTCCTCCTTACCTTGATTTTTCCTCTGAGTAATTTCCCATCTACTGACCCCGACCCTGTTCCTTGGTATAAATCCCCACTTGCTCATGCTGCATTTGGAATTTGAGTCCAGTTCTACATTGAGTTATCTGTTTCCCTATTAAAACAGTCCCAAGTAGAATCTGTTTTTACTTTTTTTGTTTTTTAAGATTTTATTTATTTATTCATGAGAAACACAGAGAGAGAGGCAGAGACATAGGCAGAGGGAGAAGTAGGCTCTCCTGCAGGGAGCCTGGTGTGGGACTCGATCCCGGGATCAGGCCCTGAGTCCAAGGCAGACGCTCAATCGCTGAGTCACCCAGGTATCCCAGAATCTGTTTTTACTGTTTTAACCACTATCCAGCTCTGGTTTCTCTTTAACACAGCTAAGCTTTGCCTGGACCCCTGACCCATAATTAGTGTGTTGTTTTCATCTGCCAAGTTTGTGGTAATTTGGTATATCACAAGAAAAAACTAATGCAGCAGCCAACATAGATTTTCTTTTCAGTAATGAAAATTAAAATGAAAATCCCATATCTGATCACAGACTCCCTCTTCCAGAATAAAAAAAATGAGTACAGATCTGCATGGGAGGACCAAATAATGTTCTCTTAAGCTCATACCCACAGAACACTGATTTCCTCACATCTTTTGTGGATCATGGGGTTAAGTAGTGTTTTCCTTTCTGTTTGGTCTTAGGATCCTTTCAAAGTATCTGTAAATGAGTGAAAAAGTGTTAACAAAGTAAACAATTGTGTTGCAATCAAGAACATTTGTTTCACTAAAGATATTTTAATAACGTGGAAATGTGCCTATGGAAATTTGAGAATTGATTGAACAAATTTTGGGAGATAAGTTTTAATATCTTTTCAATGAACATTGAAATTATTCATAAAATCTTTGTTTAGCCATTAAACAAAAACAACAAAAGGATTTACATTGATAAAAGCTCAAGTTTTAATGGTGTTTTTCTTGACATGTACATTGTCTGATTTGGTTTTACTGGAATGAACCATTGACAGTTAAATGTTTCTATGGAAGTATGTTAACTCCAAGTGTCAAGGGACCCTAGGAGAGTAGTGAATAATATATAACAGCATTTCTTCTTTGTTAGCCTCTCACATCCATGCTTACTGAATATCATGCTGAGTATCCAAAGAAAGTGTATATTTTTCTAAAACAGAAGCAAGATACTACAGAGCCAACTTCAATCTGACTTCAGAGGATCTCGTGCTGTGCCATCCAGACAATTAAATCACCACATTCCCTTGGTGAGTTACCTGGAACACAGCAGTGCCTAGAAAATTAAATTGAATATATCTTGTTTTTATCCATTTTATTAGAACCATTTCAATTGAGATTTTAAATGATTTTTAATGATTGTTTGCTTACTCTATTATATTTCATAAGGTGGACTTTTCCAATAATAGCATATAATAAATAAAATGAATAAATCTTAACTGGAACTATAATTAAATAACTGCATTGATAAAACACTGAAAATAAAACAGGTTTTTAATGGGCACATAAGAAGGTAGCCCTATAACATTAATAGGCTGCTGTGACTTCACAATACGATGACATATTATGGCTATATGATCAACGACAAAATGAAACCAAACAAAAATACTGAAATATTACTCATGTATGATAAAATAGAAAGGAAGAGGTCAAACGTAGAAAACTTAACTCCAAGTATCGGAAAAGAAATCTTATATTTGCCACTAATGCTACGTTCATGTTGATAAACATGTAGTTGATAAAGAGCATCTTCCAAATGTGAAAGCTGTCTGCTATCCTTTTAAATTGGGTAAACCAAATGAATTGTTATTCCAATAATAATGTAAAATCTCATTCACAGAATTATTATCTTAATAATGATGTGAAGTGGGTTATCAATTTTGCATTTAAACTATCCACGCTGCCTCATCTTTAATTCTTTCTAGATACAATTCAAAGAAAATAATATGCTTTATGGGATGCGTGGGTGACTCAGTTGGTTAAAGTTTTGCCATGGGCTAAGGTCATGACCTCAGGGTCCTGGGATTGAGGCTGGCAGCCAGCTCCCTGCCCAGTGGGGAGTCCACTTCTCCCTCTCTCTCTCTCTGCTCCTCCTCTCCCCCTGTTCATGCTGGCATGCTCTCTCTCCTTCAAATAAATAAATACATTTTTTAAAAAAGAGAAAATAATAGTGCTTTAGTTCATTTGAAAAACTAGAAAGACTAATATAATGTAATTATTTTTGTTATTTACGAGATTATTTTTTATAATAAAGACATCTCTTTTCTATTCTTATATTTACCATGTATAGATTATTCTGCTATATATTATAGGTGGCTTAATTGATATACTAAAATGTGACTTCATAATATCTCAGTTGGAGTTACATTTTCATGAAAGTCTGTTAAATACCTGCCAATTTTCACAAAGTTTGCTTAGAAAACTCTAATATTCTTAGAATATTCATATTAACAAGTTAAAGTGTTAACTTCAATTGTTGCTCTGGTCTGAGTGTTTGTGTATCCTCAAAATTCATATGGTTGAAAACCAAATTTCTAAGGTGATATAGTATTAGGAGGTGGAACCTTTGGGAAGTAATTAGCTCATGGAGAAGCGGCCCTCATGAATAGGATTAGTGTTCTAAAAGAGTTATGAGCCATTTGCTTCCCCTCTGCTCCCTGCTGTGTAGGATCCATCAGGAAGTCAGTAGTCTGCCATCCAAAAGGGAATCATCACCAGAATTCAATCATGCTGGCACCCCAACCTCAGACTTCCTGGCTCCAGAACTCTGAAAAGTAAATTTCTGTTGTTTATAAGCCACCCGGGGTGTGGCATTTTGTTAAAGTAGCCCTAAGACACTAAGACAATTGTCTACCTGAACATGTCATGATTTTCATGTTTCAATTATGTTAAAGGATGATAATTGTGACAGACGGTATTTTCCAAGAAAGATCACAACATTATCTCCTATCAGACGTGCTCATCTGTAGTATGGCATTGGCACTATCTCATTAAAAGACGGCTTCTCAATCCCTTTTAGCCTGGTAGGACTTGTAACTGCATTGACCAATAGAATACAACAGAAGTGATACTGTGCCAATTCCACAGGTCAACATTAACTAATCCAAAATCTTCTATAGCTTGCCACTTGGAAGCTATTCAGTTTTATGAAGTGCAGTTACCCTAGCACCACCATGCTGTGGAAATTTTCAAGTTCAGGCTTATGGAGGGTGAGCTACCATGTAGAGAGAGAGGAGGTAGTGCAGAGACAGAGACAGAAAAATGGAGAAACCAGTATCATCAAGGTGCCAGACACTTGAGTAAAGAAAGCCATCTTGAAAGTGAAACCTCTACCCCTAACCATTTCAACCAACTCCATATCAATAAAAAATAAAGCACTTAGGGATCCCTGGGTGGCTCAGTGTTTTAGCGCCTGCCTTTGGCCTAGGGCATGATCCTGGAGTCCCAGGATCAAGTCCCACATTGGGATGCCTACATGGAGCCTGCCTCTTCCTCTGCCTGTGTCTCTGCCCCTCTCTCTCTGTGTCTCATGAGTAAATAAATTTAAAAAAAAATCTTAAAAAATAATAAATAAATAAGCCACTTAAATGAACTCTTCCAGAATATCTGCCATAACAATTTGGGCAAAATGAAATTATTTTTACCCCATTATATTTCTGTGTGGTTTGTTATTAATTTCTTGTGCAGTGCTTGCTAACTAGAAGCAGGATGCCACCATTGCAAGACAGCAAGAAGAACCCTTTGTAAGGGAAGATTGGAAGGGCGGTGAGAAAATGATACTAAGACTAGATAAAGTTGATTGTACTCTGTATTGTGGAAAGTTTAGTGAAACTGGTGTCTGTAATAACAGCAAAAATAGATACTGTTTTTAATCAGCTGGAAGACCCACAGAAGATACCCAGGCAGGAAGCTGAATGTGCCAACTGGCTCCTTTAATAAAGCTATAAAAAGCCTGAATCGTTTGGAGAGGCCCTGGAGGATGAAATGACATGAGAGGAGAGAGATCAAGTCCAGGGAGCTCCAAGAAATCTGACGTGTAAGCAAAAGGCTATCTTGAAAATAAAACATCCAGTTTTAGTAGCCCTGACACACACCACATCTGACACAAATCATCCAACTACTTATCATCCAAATCCCTACGCCTTAAATTATGAGCCAAATAAATTGTTATTTTAAGCCACTAATTTTAGAGTGGTTTTGTTATAAAGCAATGAATAACTGGAGCCTAATGATGGATTTCCCTATGTGACTATAATTTAAATAAATTACTCCATTAATTTTTTTAATTATAGAAAATAAGTTAAAATACTGGTTCTAAATGTGCCATTCAAGGTCATAGAAATTTCTGAAATATAAATAGGATCTAAATTTAACAGCTGGATAATTGGATTTTATTTTTTTATTTTTTTTTAAGATTTTATTTATTTATTCATGAAAGACACAGAAAAAGAGAGAGAGAAGGAGAGAGAGAGAGAGAGAGGCAGAGACACAGGCAGAGAGAGAAGCAGGCTCCATGCAGGGAGCCCCATGTGGGACTCATCCCTGATCTCCAGGATCACTCCCTGGCTGATCCACCCAGGCTGCCCCTGGATAATTGGATTTTAGAATCGTATTTTCTCAATGGTATATTACTATATGGAAGAATTAGTTTTTCTTAGAATGTTATTTTCTTTATTTATGTTTTCCTTGATTTAAGAGAAACCAAATCAAATATGAAATCTAACAGTTGACACAGCCAAAAATGAGCATGAGTGCCTGTATTTATGTCTCCATATGTTTTCTCTCAGTTCTTTGAATATAATAAGCCATTGGCAACTATATTTTGTTGATAAGGAGTTTGTTTTCAGACTATTTACCATTCCTTTGTAGCCAACTTTTCTTTTCTCTCTCTGATACCTCTAAGGATTATTTTTTTCTTTACTATGTTCTCCAGTATCACTATGTGGTCTAGGATTAACTGCATTTATCCTTTCTAGAAGTCTGTGTGTAGTTTCAATCTGAAGGCTAAGATAATTTTCAATTTAGAAATATTCTTAGGCATTTTTACTTTAGCTTTTCCTCCACTGTGCTCTCATATTAGATATGGTTGAGTCCTAAGAATATTCTCTGTAACTCTCAATTTCTCTTGATAATTTTTAATTACTTTGTCATTTTGTGCTGCATTCCAGGTGAACTACTCAGTATACCTTCCTCTTCAAAAATCTTTCTTTGTGTTCAGTATGAAGATTATGGTGCTGTAGGGAGTTTTATTTTGATATCAGTTATTGTATATTAATACCCACAAACTATAATTTGATTTTAACATCCATCAGTTCTTATATGAGTCTGTCTTGGTTTTATGATTTCTAAATGATTTTAGAAATGTTAGGTTTTTCCATTTTCTCTTTTATTATCTTCAACGTACTTTAAAGTCATTTTGAAATTGCCATAATGTTTGCATTTTATTTAATTGTTTCTATTTTGTTGTTGTTGATTTTGCTGATCATTTAAAAAAAAATTAGTGTTAGCTCTCCTCACATACTTGGAATATTTGCACAAGACTCACATGAGAACTACCCCCCCTGACTCTGCTCCATACCTCTTCTCCCATCTTTGTCCATTGGTTTTACATTTGCCCCTATCTGGATTCCCAGACCCTATTCTGGAATCAGGAATTATATACCAACTCTCATTCTGTAATGACTCAGGGCTCTTCTAGATCTAGCTACTCAATTAATGAGTAGACATGGTATACAATGATTTCTTCATTTTCTTCCTTCTTTCAAGCAGCTTTATAAAAAAAAAAAAAAAAAAAAAAAAACAACCCAGCTCTTAGAAATGGCCACAGCTTTTTTAGTCTCCTTTCTTACAGAAATAAGGAATCTTATTGCAACCCTCATTTTCATGTTGAGTGACTGGTTCTTGTCCTACACCCCAGTTTTGCCACTCAATATTTTACCCCATAGGAGTTGAAATATGATGCCTCTGCTTATTTAAAATCCTTAATACCAGCATACTCATAGGATTAGCAACAATTTGTGAAAATATAGGTAGATATATATATATATATATATTTTAAATATATAAAATATATAAAGTATATTTATAATATAATATAATATAACAATATAATATATAAATATTTAAATATATACAATATAGGTAGATATATAAATATATATTTTAAATATATAAAACATATATATATGTATTTTTTTTATTTTAGTTTTGTCATGTTTGGAAGAAAAGGGGAAGCTTGGAGTATTCACAAAGTTATCTTGACCAGAAATCTCCTAAATCTCATTGCTGCTTATGTTCACCATAAGTTCCCCATCCTCACCTAGACAGCAAAGCCTTGACTCTAAACATCAGGTGACATTTATTTTTCCAGATATCTATATGCTATAAAGGATCTTTCCTTAAGGAATGCATAAAGACAATAAAAATATTCACTAAAAAGGAAAGCATTTAAACCCAGTTATTGAAATACGTAAAGTTCACTGTATAAATAGATAAAATAAATCATAATGATTAAATATACTTTAATAACAACTTCTCTTTCTTCCTTATTCAGAAACAAGGGATAGATGTACACTAGTTGAACTAGTGCTTTGGACTCTAGTCATTTTGTCTACATTTGATCCTTTGTGTATCTCTGGTTTCCTTGACATATGTTTTGCATTGAGTCTTTCATCCTTAATCACAGATAGTCATTATTCTTTTCCTTCTTAATGATGGTAATTGCTATATAGTATTTCTCTCTTTTTCTTTCTAACCAGATTTCTGGAAGTGTATTTCTCTTGGCGAGTGTGTGTTTCTGCTCTGCTTAGGATATGGAAAAGGCTTATTAGACTAACTCTGGTGGGGAAAATAAAAAGTTGACATGTGTTTTCATCTGAGGAGTGCTCTCCAGTGACAAAACAATGTAAACACCATGAATCTTTCCACATAACACAGTTCCGCTCACCATCACTAGTTTACTCTTCATTACCATTTAGTTCCTTCATGGCAACGTATCTTAGGTATGCAGTGTTAAGTACTGAGAATAAATAATGAAAGGCATTATTTTTACATTTAAAGAGTCTAAGAGTTGCAGTCTAAGAGTTGCAAAGAGAAAAATTTTCAATAGATTAATTTTGTTTGTTCCGTGCAGGTTAGAATGAAAGAAGAGAATGTGAGCAACGGACAGATCAGGTGGGGGAAACCTGTAATGGTAAAATGACGTCAGAAGGGTCTATAACACAATGATGGCATAAGAATGAAAAGAGCAAATCAAGAAACAGAGTATGAAGGAGTCAGCCTACTGGGAGAAAAGACCTGAGAAACACAAGAGAGAGGAGTAAAATATGATGATCATAATAACAAGAACAACAACAGGCTATGTTGCTCAGTACTGACAAATATTTCAAGCAGAGAAGAATGAAACAGTGTATGCCAGAGAGAGCATGGAGTAAGAGCAATTTTAATGAGAAAAATTGAGTTCTAGGAGTTCCAAGTTTGATGTGACTATATTCTCTTCTAAAGAAGAAGCCTTCAGCCATGATTTTTAAAGGCAGTAAGACAAGGGGGAGTAGGTAGGGTCTTGAAGAACACTCAAGAAACAGAATAAAATGAGAAACATAGTGCAATTTATCTTAGATTTAGTTACTTTCTTCCAATCCACTTACGTTCTGGGGACTCAGATGGAATTTTACATTTTCTTTATTAATTCAGCAATAAAGTAATGAAGAAATGTATTATTACTTTTTAAAAATTTTACATCTTCCTTAATATGAATATTTATGTTTTAATTGTGTTGCCTAATTGCCAAATGGTGTCTCTACACAGCATCAGATCCCTATAGGAAAGGCCACTACAGAAAGCTAAAAATTCCACTGCTTCTTTCTGTAAATGCATTCCCATTTTCAGCTGTAATTTAATTCAAAAGAGAAGTTATCATTTTATATATGCAGAAGTGTAAAGTATGCCTGAATCTATAATGGCCTCTGGAATTATCTCTTTGGAATATCTTAAAGTACTTTGAAATACACAGTGACTTAATAAAACTGTAACAGTTTTCTTGGATTTTTTCTTTTTTTTTTTTTTCAAGCAACAAAGTTCCATAAAGAGAAGAATTATGAAGCTCACATAGTGTCATTTGTGTCCCTTTCCACCTTGGCACAATAGCCTACTTTGTGGAGGGTTCCATAGAGAATTCTATAACACTGGGTGGCGCTATATACTAACAGAAAAAAAATTATTTAGCATGAATATAGGTTTTTCTAGCTTCCGTTCATTTTTGCACTCTTGATATCAAGTATTGGTAGATATTATTTTGCTGGCCATTCTGATATTCCACTCACGCCAACGTGTGGTGCAAATTGGCCTATTAGCAAAGAAATGTCAACCATGTTGCTCCAACTAGGTAACATTTCATGAGAAAGCGTTATGACAAACTGAAAGAAAGTAAAAACATTTGATAAAGAAGCATTTTCCCCTCATGTTGTTGACTGAGGATATTTGTTGTAGGAAAACATTAAACAAATCAAAATTTGCATAGCCAGTGAATTTCAAACTAGCTCCACATTTTCTACGACTTGGTTTTTAAACCAGTGATGTAATAATTCATCAAATGCAATATTGAGGTTATTTAATTCACTCACTTAGATGTCCCAGAGTCATTAAGACAAATAAATTGAGCCATTCTTTTTGGGAAGTTGGATACCAAGGCATTTATATTCAAGAGATAAATATGAGAGTTTTCTGTTAAGGTTTTTAACAGAACAATTCAATACATTTTTGAGGGCAAATTTTTTCATTCTTCTTACGATGTATAACTAGGATGCATTTTTTAAGTTTTCAGATAAAGAATTGTATTAGCATGTGACTGCCCTCTCTTGCCAGCACCCTCCCACATCTACCATTTATACTCCATAACTAGGGATAAAAGTTGGTATACCCATCCAATTCTTTTTATGCGCATGAAGTACATTTTTATACATATATATGTATTTCCTATTTTATATTAATAGGATCATACAATGCATATGGTTTGTCAACTTGCTTTTTCAATTACGAACAGATCCTAAACATCTGTGTCAACTTAAAGGTGTAATTACTTATATTTAAAGTCGTGTGATATTCTATAGCATGGATGTCATAAATTCTTTGACCATTTTTCTAATTGAATTGTTAGTGTTTTTTTCCTTTATTACAAATAATGTTGCAATAAACATCATTTTACACATATTTCTGTGCATATGTTTATTTCTATTAGATGGATTATAAAAGTAGAATTGCTGACGTGAAAGGAATGCACTTTCTTAAGTTATCTAATTTTGCATTCTGATTGTACTAGAATTGTAGCTTGTAGGAATCCCAACCCCAGTTCTTGGCAAAAAATGAGCAGTAATATCTATCTCTTTCTTCTTTCTTTTCTTTCTTTTCTTTTCTTTTCTTTTTTCTTTTCTTTTCTTTTTCTTTTCTTTTCTTCTTTTCTGTTCTTTCTTTTCTTCTTTCTTTCTTTTTTCCTTCTTTCTTCTTTTTCTTTCTTTCTTTTCTTTCTTTCTTCTCTTTCTTTCTTTTCTTCTTTCTTCTTTCTTTCTTCCCCCTCCCTCCTTTCTTCCTTCCTTTATTTCCCCCCATTCCTTCCTTTATTCCCCCTTCCTCCCCATGTATCTACTGTATTCACTGATAAGTGTATGTGAGATTCTGGATTTTTTTATATTTTTATTGGAATTTATGGGCTTTTTTAGAGTTGCACATTTATTTCACCCCTACACATTTTCATACTAGGTTAATTCTGTTCTTTGCATAGAATTATAAGCAATTTTTATATCATACATTCTTACTTTTTGTTAGTAATACCCACTCTAAATATTTGTTCTAGCCTCTCATTTGTCTATTAGCATTGTTTATTCATCTTTGATGAATATAAGCTGAAAATTACTAATTATCTCTATTAGTCTTTTTCTTTATGAATTCTAATTTTTATCTTACTTAAGAAAACATTTTTGGGCAGCCCCGGTGGCGCAGTGGTTTAGCGCCGCCTGCAGCCCGGGGTGTTATCCTGGAGACCCGGGATCGAGTCCCATGTTGGGCTCCCTGCATGGAGCCTGCTTCTCCATCTGCCTGTGTCTCTGCCTCTCTCTCTCTCTCTGAATGAATAAATTATATATATATATATATAATATATATAATATGCATATATATAATATATATATAAAGAAAACATTTTCAACTCCAAAAAATTCAAGATATTTGCATTTATTTTTTATGAATACTTTTGTAGTTTAAACTGTTCTATTTTTCTCTTCAATTCTTCTAAACTTCAATTTTGTGTAGGGTATATAGGAGGGAATCAAACGCTTTCTCTCAAATTTACCCAATTTTCTAGACCATTTATTTAAGAATTTCTCTTTGTCCCATTGATTTGAAATACTGCTTTAATTATAAACTCAATAAATCTTTTTTTGAGGATTTGAATAAATGTTTATTTTTTGTTTTATTGTCTATGCTTCACTTTCATAAAATTTCTATCATTATAGTCAAATGATATGAATATCATTCACAAGCATATTTTTAAAACATTTGATTGCATGGGGATACCGTTTCTCAAATTATAATACAACTGAGTTAAGCTAAACAAGTTTAAAATTCTCCTTCAAAAAATGTTAAAATAACTAAGTTTTTCTATTTTTTTACATAATTCACATAGTAAGTTTCTTTAATATTCATAAAAATACTATCTTTCTGAAGAGATTTTAAAACAGCTATCCTGGACCTGGAAACTAACAGTCATATAATGATCTAGGTATGAAACAATTTATACTGGCGTGAAGAAAAGATATGGTCTCAGTAATTTTGCAATTATTGTGTCTTTATAGCTTGACTTAAAAAAAAAGTTCAGCTGGACAAACTAAACACTTCTCTCGGTAATATAGATGAAGACTTTTTGGACTAGATTTTAGTCTTCTAATACATCTTCTAAAGATATGATTGTATGATAATTTTTAATCCAGGCCCTTTTTTTCCTTTGAAGAACAGTAAGAACAGTTTTTTTCATCTAATTCTTGATAAAGGTGCAATATTTACATGAATTTAGTGTGAGACACTATGAATTGTTTTTATTCACAGCATTTTTGTGTGGGGTTTTCCTCACATCAACCAATTTCTCACCCTCTGCACACCAAGTGTGTGTCCTACAATTCAATTGAATCCTGAAACTAACTATCCAGATTTAATGCAGACTCCACAGGTTGAGGATTCCGTCCCACAAAACTGCCGTCATACTGCAGATGCTAATAACAACTCCCAGGTGTCCTGCACTTCTGATTGATTGCTACCAATCCACTTGAAAATTTGCTACAATGATTCACAGAACTCAAGAAAGTGTTTTACTATTACTAGTTTAGTGTAACAAGGCAGGAAACCACAAATGTTGGAGAGGATGTGGAGAAAGGGGAACCCTCTTGCACTGTTGGTGGGAATGTGAACTGGTGCAGCCACTCTGGAAAACTGTGTGGAGGTTCCTCAAAGAGTTAAAAATAGACCTGCCCTACGACCCAGCAATTGCACTGCTGGGGATTTACCCCAAAGATTCAGATCCAGTGAAATGCCGGGACACCTGCACCCCGATGTTTCTAGCAGCAATGGCCACAATAGCCAAACTGTGGAAGGAGCCTCGGTGTCCATCGAAAGATGATGGATAAGGAAGATGTGGTTTATGTATACAATGGAATATTCCTCAGCCATTAGAAACGACAAATACCCACCATTTGCTTCGATGTGGATGGAACTGGAGGGTATTATGCTGAGTGAAGTAAGTCAATCGGAGAAGGACAAACATTATATGGTCTCATTCATAAAAAATAGTGAAAGGGAATAAATGGAAAGGAGAAAAAATGAGTGGGAAATATTAAAAAGGGAGACAGAACATGAGAGACTCCTAACTCTGGGAAACGAACTAGGGGTGGTAGAAAGGGAGGTGGGTGGGAGTGGGGGTGACTGGGTGACGGGCACTGAGGGGGGCATTTGATGGGATGAGCACTGGGTGTTATCCTATATGTTGGCAAATTGAAACTAATAAAAAATAAATTTATTAAAAATTAAATATGAATTCTTATAAATAAAATATTAATGTAGTCATAATAAAACAATGCAATAATCTTCATGGTAAGATGTATTGATTAAGCAATGAAATCGAAGCATTATTTAAGTATTTTTCAAATATAAAACATATTCATAACAGTGGGCACTATAATCCTGTCATAAAACATGTATTACAGATTTATAATTCAAAGTTTTCATCAACTTTATTTCATTTTATTTATAATTAGACCTTTAAGCTCCACATATAAAAAGCACGAAGATGGCAATCAATGTGTCTTAAGAAACCAAAAGTTGCCATTACACGAGGGTATTTTGATTCAACTAAACACATTGTTTGGAATATATCTAAATGAAAACAGTAATTAATTATATTGCATTAGTGGTTTTTTTGTTAAAATAATTATTATTCTTTAAATATTATGGGATCTCTACAGATAGCTTTCAAATATCAATAATATGAGCTACTCAAGGTATTGTCGTATTTTTATATTAATCATTACTTTCTGAACTAGTATGCATTTAAGATCATTGTTAAAACTCTGATCTGTCTTCATTCCACATAGACTTTTATAAAATCTGGCCTAACTTTCTTTCAACTTGTAAGTCAATATAAGACCACTCGTATTTCTTCAAAACAATATACCTTATATCTGCTGTGAATCAAATGTATAAACTCCTAAACAGGAACATTCTAAAACCAAATTATTTTAATTCATGCATTAGCAATTTAACTTAATAAATTATTATTTCATAGGAAAGGAAAGAAGACGTAAATTATTTGTATGAATTTAGCTTTTGCAAATTAGTTTTAAGACAAGACTGAGTTTATCTTTTGATTTTTTTTTTTGTGAGTAATATAACTGCAGATTCAGACATTACTAAAGTCTAAAGTAGTCACTCTTCTTATCAATATTGATGGCTACCAAGATGTAATTAGAAGAATTGGGGATACCTGGGTGGCTCAGTGGTAGAGCATCTGCCTTCAGCTCAGGTCACGATCCCAGGGTCCTTGGATCCAGTCCTGCATCAGGATCCCTGCAGACAGCTTGCTTCTCCCTCTGCCTATTTCTCTACCCCTCTCTGTGTGTCTCTTGTGAATAAATAAAATCTTTAAAAAAAAAAAAAAAAGGAAAACTGCATATTCTTTGTACATGTAATCAGATTTCAAAAGGATTTAATATTCATGTATTTGAGGAAAACAATAAAGCAGCCACTCCAATTGAGTATATCTACATTTGACTTTGCTTTAGAATTTCAATAAAAATTTATAACTTTTGCTAACGTGAAATTTAAAGCTATTTCAAAGAAATTTAAGAGATTATTGTGAATGTATTAAAATTTAATATTTTAAACTACACTTTTATCTTTAAATATGCAATTTCTCACAGTAGTGTATTTCAAAACAATGCATTTTTATATGTACACTAGAATGAAAGATGTTGACAATATAGCTACACAGACTTCCACTGTATCCAACAAAGATTCCTTTAAAGCGATTTAATATGCCTTTGATAGTTCAGATGCCTTTATCTACAATGTCTAAACCAGTTCTGTTGCTCTATCTATCCTGCTTCTCCACATATCACATTTCTAGCCATCTTGTAAAAACCTGAGAATGTCCTACCTACCATATGGTGTTGCCTCCGTGCTTAGGTCTTAGTACACTAATGTAACTGAAGCCAATTTTGTATTTAAGCCATTCCTAAGAGTTAAAATGCTGGAAATTTATATCCATGGTCCTTAAGAAATTAAGTTAAATTGAGAAGTCCATGACAGAAACTGAATAGAAGCCTGTTGGCCAGCCTCAGGTTTCTTCTCTCATGCCTGAGTTAGGTTTATCACCTGTTGCCTTAAGGGACTTGATGTCTGACACTGTCCCAATTACAGAAATATCCACCTAGGCATACTGTGCCAAGCAAACATATTCCTTTGAGTCTGCAGCATCAAATCCAATATTTGGTTATAATTAGAGTGGTAAGAGGATGAACGTAAACATATGTATGCTTTATAACATTTCGAGCCTAAGTTTTAAAATTTTTGAAGTTTCTTCAATTATTTTTTCAACCCAAGAGACAAATCAAAAAGAAAAGTACTAGATAAATGCTTGCTTAATTTTAAAAATTATACAAATAATTATTTCATGGAATTACAAGAATTAAATGATTAATACATGTAAAATGATTAGACTATAACAAAGTGCAACATCTAGAATTATAGATACATAAGCATTTTATAAAGAGAGCAACTGCCACTGTTGTGAAGGATATTAAAGTAAGTACTGGGGCAGCCCGAGTGGCTCAGCAGTTTAGCGCCGCCTTCAGCCCAGGGTGTGATCCTGGAGAGAATCGAGTCCCACGTCCTGCTCCCTGCGTGGAGCCTGCTTCTCCCTCTGCCTGTGTCTCTGCCTCTCTCTCAGTCTGTGTCTCTCATGAATAAATAAACAAATAAAAAAATTAAATAAATAAATAAAGTAAGTAAGTAAGTAAGTAAGTAAGTACTAATCAGACACATTTATTAGTGTTAGGGAGCAAGAATTCCTTTTCCCTTCAAGGTTCTTCTAACTGGGCTAAGAATCAAATTGACATGTGACAGATTAATAGGAGAAAATCCAATTTAATTTTGTACATATGGAGAATCCACAGAGACATGGAAATTCTAAAGATGGTTATGAAAAATGAGGTATATATGTCATTCTGAATTAAGAAGAGGATAGACTCTGGAATTTTGAAGGGAAAGAATGCAAATCGCAGAAAGATGAAAAAGTAAATATTTGGTAAACAAACATTTACTGGTCCACTCAGAAGCAATGGGACATAGAGGACTTTCGTCAAACATATAGTGCTCCATTCTTCTCTGTCTAGTTTCTAGTTTCTATCATAATGTAGATATTTATGGTGATAGCTTTCTCCCCAGTGCTGTTTCTTTGTCTAAATTCTCTTCAGGTAGTTGGGGAGAAGAAAGTAAAGTGCTTTTCCTGATTCTACTGGGTTTTAATTGTTTTTTAACTCAAAATAATCTTCATATCAAAGTGGCCCACATTTGAGTGGCCTGTGCTTGGACCCTACACTTGCCTTAAGAACACACATTTTCTTTGGAGAACAAAATAAGGACTGAATTACCTTTGATTAGTTTTGGTTTCTGGATTGTGTTTCCCATTGAGTATAAGGGTTATTTTAGTTTGGACAATGTTGGTCCCAGGTTTTGTTCAAATTTATTTGCACTAGCCAAATACTCCTGACAAAGAGAAGCAACTTCTAAAATATTTAATTGGGGTAAAAGAAGAAAAATTTGAGAACAACTCCTTCCCAAAAAAGGTCAGGGGTGGGGGTGGCAATGAAAAAATTTAAATAGGAACAACTTAGAAATGTTAGCCACATCTGAGCATTTTATAAATTCCTCATGTTTTATGCTGCTACAGACTGAGGATATGGTTAATTTTCAGTCAGCAATTTGATCAGTTTCTTTTTAAAGGAACAGTATTCAGGGATGTGTAGTTGGCCTTATATAGAGAAAATTGCACATAGTTCAACAAGGCAAGAGTTATAACAGATGAAAACCACAGGACAAATAATGAGAGATAGCATATCTCAAATTAAAGAGTGGTTCTACCAGGAATAGGAGCTACTTCAGGATTTTAAACAAATAGTGACATTATCAGATGACATTTAAAGGAGGTATTTTAGATTAATTAGGTTAAGCTTATATGTTCATTTATTTGACAAATATTCATTGTTACATGTGCCACATACTGCTCATAGATGTTCAGAATAGCAAGGTGAACAGGATAGAAAGCAATCTTTCTTCATAAAGCCGACAATCTAGCAGGACAATGTGACAATAAACAAGTAAATAAATAAGTAATAAGATTTTAGACAGTGATAATATCATGAAAGGAATAAGTATAATTAAGTGATACAGTGTGATTGATGGGTGTGATCAACAGCTGGCAACACTAAATAGCCATAGCACAGTAAATGAAGATCTTGCTAAAGAGTCATATCGGATTAAGCCTGGAATGTAGAGAAAGAAGTCACCACTGGGGGCTGGAGCCAGAGAAAGGGCAAGTACAAAGAGCTAGAGGAAGAGTGAGATATATTAGAGGAATGGAATGAAAGCCAAGGTAGATACAGCAAATTGAATGATAATAAAAGTGGAGCAACTGGAGGTTTAAAAGTTAAACAGCTCGTGTACAGTGTCTAGCAGAAGACCTTGGAAAAATACAGTTGCATCTTAAGAATGGGAATCTATCGGTTGATGTTTAAAAATAAAGTAATATGGTCTTTGTTACATATTTAAAACATAAGTTTAGCAGCTGATAGAACTGTGAATGAGAATGTATGGAATAGGGCAACTATCCAGGGAGATATCAGAAGTGTCCATGTGAAAGTTTGTCCTAAGTGATAACAGAGGGGATGGGGAACCTAGAAGTAGAGCAACCGGCGCTCACTGATAGGATGGATGGGAGGGGTAAAAGGGAAAAAGGCAAATTGAAGATGATTCCAGGGCCTTAAACTATGGAAGATAAACTGAATTTTAGTTTACCTTTTTAAAGATAACATTCAAAATGATAGTAATATATTTCTTTATAGTAAAATATCTTGCACTTAATATGATCAAAGGTTATCATGTTAGAGAGAAATTTATTTTGGGTTTACCTAAACAGAAATCTCAGTATAAAAGTAAGAAAGAACTTGAAAGATTATTAGTGACTCATTATCATTCATTTTTTAGAAGACTAAAGGAAACACTGCAGTTAATATCATATTCATTTTACCAACTCTCTTTCCACGGACACTCTTCTAGTGTTCAGACTGGTGCCATGTACATCTCTCCACTGAGAGTGACTGAGCTAAAATCCTCAATCAATTACCTGATGTAAGTTAAACTAACCTGAGTCTCTTTCTTAGGAGAAGCAGGGTAAAGTAATGGAAAGTGAGTAGACTTTGAAGTCAGATAGATGTGACTGGAATTCCACTTATTAAATGAGGGAATCTGGTTAAATTCCTGAATCTTACAGAGGCTTAAATTCCTCATCTGTAAAATGGAGATAACAGTATCTCTCTTACAGAGTTATGGCAAAGCTGGAATGAGATACTATATGTAACTCATTGGACATAGTGTCTTGCACATAGAAACTCAGCTCAATAAATTTTAGACTTTTTCAGAATTAATAAAATTGTTCTTTTACCTACATTGGTCTCCATCTTACTACATCCTTAACACCAAAAAATTGTGATGGTTATTTAATTAATAATTTTACTGTTGGCCGATAAATCACATTATACTTCATTATTTTTTTTTCAATTATTATAATGGTAGCCTTTTTTTTAAAAGATTTTATTTATTTATTCATGAGAGACACAGAGAGACAGAGAAGAACAGACACAGGCAGAGGGAGAAGGAGGCTCCATGCATGGAGCCGACAGGGGACTCCATCCCTGGTCTCCAGGATCACACCCTTGGCTGAAGGCAGTGCTAAACCGCTGAGCTACCTGGGCTGCCCAATGGTAGCTTTTAAAATGAAAGGTCATTTAAAATAACAATCCTTTAGTTTGGGTGCACTTATTGCTAACTTTTAAGATAAATATTTATTATATTGCTCCTAAAAACTCAGCAGATAACTCTCCTCATCAAATGGCCCTGCCCTATTTTATCAACATTTTTTTTTATCATTCTTTTGTATTCATAATATTTTCCTCATTGTACCACACCATCCGTATCTCTGAGAATGCTGTCTCCTCTCCATGCCATTCTTTCTCAACTCAGCAGTTTGAAGCCTGCTCTGCTCTATGTATGGTGCATACGTTAATCTGCATTATTATAGAACCATCCACCTTTCAATCTTGCAGAACAATGCTGATCACGAGTTCCTTGAGATGGGGCTTATTTCTCCATTTCTATCCTCTCATGTTTAGGATAGAGCCTAAATATTTAGCAGTAAATAAATAACTGATTAAATAAAAATAAAACCCACAACGTTCAAATTAAAATGCATAGTTATCAGCTGATACTAGTGTTTAAGATCACAAAGAACTCTTGAAATCTATTATGAACTGAATGCTTGTGCTCCTCTTGCCTAAAATTAGTATTTTAAAGCCCTAGCCCCAATGTTACTAGACTTTATTGAGAGAAAGTGACAAAGGTTAAATGAAGACATAAAGGTAGTGCTCTAATTGGATAGGGCTGATGCCCTGTAAGAAGAGGAAAAGCTACCAAAGTTCACCCTCCACCATGGGAGGACAGTGAAAAAGAAGCCCTCTCTGCAAGCCAGGAAGATAATTCTCACCAGGATTCAAACTGGACAGCAACTCGATCTTAGATTTCCCAGCCTCCAGAACAGGGAGAAAATATTTCTCTTGTTTAAGCTAGTCTTAGGTATTTTGCTATGACGGCTCAAGCTAAGATAAAATCCAATTACACTTTATATAACATGGTGGACTTTACACTTTATGTTATATTCTTTAAGAATTAAACTCTCACTTGAACAGCCCTGCTAGTAAAATATGTATAATTAGTTTACCAAAGCAAAATTAGTATTAATAAATTATGGAAAATAAAATTGTGTTTGGCATTTGAGATTAAGCTAAATGATGTGCAGATGTAAACGCATAGATCCTATTAAAAATTCCACTGGATGCCAAGGATCACAGATAGAATTGAGCTGCCTCCAGTTTTATACATCCATTACAGAATTAGTACTGCTTAGGGTATTTTCACTCAACAGAGTACATTTTTGAGACCCAAATTATATCATTTAATAAAGCTTTGGACGATGGAAAACAAAGCTTCTCTAAGGAATCCATAGTGAAAACAGCATCTACAAAGATACTTGTTTCATAAATCTACTCTGAAATTGAATTCTCCTAAAATATTATTGACATAAGACTTTGGGCTCCAAATTTTAAAATATACTATCAAAACTCATAGATATCAGCAAGAATTTTTCCAGAAAAAGCAATCTCTGCTTCATAATCTATACCTCTTCCCAAGTATGGAATGATATTATTAATCTACTATTATTTCAATCTCTTTCATTTCATTTCCATATTCCTTGAAATAAGCAGGCCAATAAATTAGAAAGTTTTTGAGCTAATTTATTGAAAAAGTATCCTTTTCTTAACTCCTCATTTAAGATCTGAACTTAAAGTAAATTTCTGAAAATGTGTACTGGAAACTACCCTCATATTAATTCAGGAAAACCTGGAGGGAATCATACAAGGTATATTTTCTCATCTCACCCTTGCACTCACCCTAAAAAAAATGGCATCACCCTTGTTTTATAAAACCAAGAGTGGAGCAAAGAAATGACAAATAACTTACTCAAAGGTAGAGATAAGATTTGAATTGGAATTCCTTTAGCAGTCCAGATATTTTTTTTTTTAAGATTTCACTTATCTATTAGAAAGAGAGAGATAGTATGCACAGTGGGGGGGGGGGGGTTGGAGCAAAAGGGATTAAGACCCCAGGACCCTGGGATGCAGGCCTAGATCCCAGAACCCTGGGATCATGACCTGAGCTGAAGGCAGATGCTTAACTGAGCTCCCCAGGTACCCCAAGAAGTACAGATATTTTTTATAAAATTGAGTATATGATGATGATGATGACCAAGATAAAAGTCCCTCTTTTTCCCAAAGCTCTTACAATATTAATGTACAGACAGTCTTCCACCTAAACACTTAAAAACAATTCAAGACTTTACAAAAGATATTGTGTCCATAAGTAAAATGAAAGATCAAAGAAGGGGGAGAAAATACACACTAGTAAAGCCACAGAACAGTTCACAAGCAAAACCATTTAGCCAAAACTGTTTTGCATCTGAAACATAATGACACATTATATGTAGTGTATGGATGTTTTTCCTGGTATTCTACAATGCCACAATTTGTTAAGTATTAATATTTTAAATATTATTTTAATCCTAATTATGAAATAAAGAAACTGAGTTTAAGGTCATTGAGTGACCTATCCAAGGTCACTTAGCCAAAAGATGTCACTGCTAGATCAAGAATCTAACATTTTTGCTCCTGTTCCAGAAACATTTTTCTTAAAATCTTCAGTGCTAGAACAAATGTCACTTCCTCTTCCATAAAGCTATTCCTAAACTTGCCTTCAAGCTATAAGTAATCCATACATCTTACAATAAGAAATGCTAATATTCATTAATCAAAGCACTTGTTTATTGGATTTGTTATCAAAGTAAAAAACACATTTTTAATAAATATTTAATTTCCTCCTAAGGGCACCAAACAAATAATACCATCCATCTTCTATCTCTTGTACACACAGGCAAGGAAAGTTTACCAAGGAATAAAGTGCTTGCAGGGCTCAATATTAGACTGTTTAGATTTACAAATTCTTGGTGGTAGCAATGCTAGTAAATACAGCCCATTTGTCACTTTTTATTTTAAACTCAGAAAGGAAATAATATGATCTCTCACACAGCACATTCTGAGTTATGAAACCAATAAAATTTAGATCAAATATTATGTAAAAGGACTGACACAGGAAGAACAATGAGTACAGTCTAATATAAACTTACTAAAACTTTAATCTGAAACAAAACACAAAGAAAAGAGCTACTAAAAGTGCTTAACACTTCCACAGCACAATTTCACTTTCACTTACATCACCAATTATAGGACTTGCATAAAGATCCAGCATTAATATATTTATAATAGATTTTAAAGACATTTGAAAGAGACATTAAAGCCTTATATAGTACTGAGGGCTTTAAAGACTGTAAAATGTCTTTTTGTTTTGTGAATGAGATTTTCACAAATGTAGAAATGGCATCACACATTGTACGATCTAATGATTACTCATATAGCTTGTAAGTTGGAACTCTTTTTGCTCATTAGGCAGATACTGGAAATAATTAGTATTTAGGGTACCAATAGTGTCATACTGCTTCCAGTCCTGTCTTTCAGTAAATTCACATTTTGATTAATTAATTGCCTTTTCTTTCTTTCTTTTTTTTTGCTCCTATTATTGCTCAGAAGAATGTCTTTTATCATTATGTATTTCCAAATAGAAGCAGACTAAGAGGAATTCATTAATGTCCTTCTTTTACAGGATAATATTTGTAAGTTTGAATAACTTAGTTACTGATGACAGTTCAACACATTAGGTTAATTATAAGACATAGAAAACAGGGTTTAATTTGATTTTAGCCATCTCTTGCCATAGTTCATTGAGTTAAGAGATATATTTAATGAGTAATAATACTTGCCACTGGCAAAACAACAAATCCTAGAGTTCATTAAAATCCATTATATGACTATTTCATTTTAATTTTTTCATGAAATTCTGATTAGGTTGACATATTTTTCTTTGTATTTATATAGCTAATCTTTTTTTTTATCATAATCACTGTATCTTCCTTGGTTGCTCAATGACAGTTAACCATTAAATATGAAAGACAATAAAAAAACCAGAAATCTCATCTTATATTTCTGTTTCTAGAGAGAAAGATATTGTCATTTTAAATGTATTTTACATATTTACATGGAAAAAGAAGTGCATTTTAAAAGTGGCTAGTAGTCAATTAGATTTTCTTCCTTGGAACTTAACCTATCAGACTTCTGGTTTTTATATGTAAAATGTTGAAGCTTAAAAACATCCAAAATAAAACTCTCAAATAAACAACCTAATTGTACACCACGAGAAACCAGAAAAAGAACAAATGAAGCCCAAAATTAGTAGAAAGAAGAAAACAATAAAGATCACAACAGAAATAGAGACTAAAATGACAATAGAAAAGACCAATGAAGTCAAAAGCTAGTTCTTGGGAAAGATAAACAAAATGACAAACCTTTAACTAGACTTACCAAGAAAATAAAGAGAGAGGACTCAAGTAAATGAAATCAGAAATGAAAGAGGAGGCATTCCATCTGATACTACAGAAATACAAAGGATCTTAAGAGATTATTATGAAAAATTATATTTCAACAAATTGGACAACCTAGAAGAAATATAAATTTCTAGAAATATTCAAGCTTTCAAGACTGAATCATGAAGAGATAGAAAACCTGAACGGGCAGCCCGGGTGGCTCAGCAGTTTAGCGCTGCCTTCAGCCCAGGACATGACCTCAGGGTCCCGGGATGGAGTCCCACGTCGGGCTTCCTGCAGGGGCCTGCTTCTCCCTCTGCCTGTGTCTCTGCCTCTCTTTTTCTCTGTGTCTCTCACGAATGAATAAATAAAATCTTAAAAAAAAAAAAAAAAATTGAACAGACTGATTACTAGTAAGGAGATTGAATCAGCAATCAAAACCAAAACCCCTCACCTAGAACCAGGTAGCTTCATTGGTGAATTCTACCAAACATTGTAAGAAGAATTAACACCAATTCTTCTCAAATTTTTCCAGAAATAAGAGAGGTGGAAACATCTCCAGATACATTTTGCTTGGCCAGTATTATCCTGATAACAAAACAAGACAAGAACACTAAAAGAAAAAAAAAAATACAGGCCAATATCCCTAATAAACATAGATGCAAAAATCTTTAACAAAATGTTAATAAACCAAATTCAACAATACATTAAAAGAATCATGTACATTAAAAGAATCAAGTGGTATTTCAGGGATGCAAGAATGATTTAACCTCCACAAATCAAACAGTGTGACACTTTACATTAACAAAATGAAGGATAAAAATCATATCATCATCTCAATATATGCTGAAAGAGCATTTGAGAAGATTCAACATTCATTTATGATAAAAAATCCCAGTGATGTAGGTACACAGGGAATGTACCTCAATATAATAAAGTTCATATATGATAAGCTCATAGCTAAGATCATACTCAATAGTTAAAAGCTAAAAGCTTTTCCTCTAAGATGAGGTATGAGACAAGGATCCCCACTCTTGCCACTTTTATTAAACATAGTACTGGAAGCTCTAGCCGGATTGGGCAAATAAAAGAAATAAAAGACATCCAAGATGGTAAGGAATAAGTTAAACTAGGGCACATGGCCAGTTGGTTAAGCATCTGCTGTCAGCTCAGGTCATGATCCTGGGGCCTGGGATTGAGCCCTGCATTGAGCGTCTGCTTCTCCCTCTGCCTCTCCCTCTGCTTGTGTTCCCTCATTCGTTCCCTCTCAAAGAAATACAGTCTTAAAAAAAAAAAACAAAAAAGAAAAGGAAGGAGTTAAATTGTCATTCTTCACAGATAACACAGTATGATATACGGAAAACCCTAAAGACTCCACCAAAAAACTGTTGGAACTAATGAATAAATTCACCAAAGTTGCAGGATGAAATAATCAATGCACAAAAATCTGTTTTTCTTATACATTAAAAATAAACTGTAAGAAAGAGAATTTAAGAAAACAATCCCATTTACAATTGCATTAAAAGGAATAAAATACCAGGAATAAATTTAACCAAGGAGGTGAAAGAACACTGAAAATTATGTCAGTAATAAGATAAATTGCAAAAGATACATAAATAAAAAGGTATTTCATGTTAATGAATTGGAAGAATTAATATTGTTAAAATGTCTATATTACCAAAGCAACGTACAGATTCAATGAAATTCCTATCAAAATTCCAGTAGCATTTTTCATTGAAATAGAACAAACAATCCTAAAATTTATATGGAATCACAAAAGACCTGAAAGATCCAAAGCAATCTTGAGAAAGAAGAACAAATCTGTAGGCATCAACTGTCCCTGATTTCTTTTTTCTTTTTAAGATTTTATTTATTTATTCATTCATTCATTCATTCATTCATGAGAGATGCAGAGAGAGAGAGAGAGAGAGAGAGGCAGAGACACAAGCAGAGGGAGAAGCAGGCTCCATGCAGGAAGCCCAACGAGGGACTCGATCCTGGGACTCCGGGAATAGGCCTGGAGCTGAAGGCAGACACTCAACCGCTGAGCCACCCAGGCATCCCAGCAATCCCTGATTTCAAACTATATTAAAAAAGTATAGTAATCAAAACCATATGGAACTAAGAGAGAAAAATAGACATATATATCAATGGAACAGAACAGATAGCCCAGAAATAAACCCATGCATATATAGTTAATTAAGTTACAACAAAGGAGTTGAGCATATACAGTGAGGTGAAAGTCTCTTCACTAAATGGTGCCGGGAAAACTGGACAACCATATGTGAAAGAATGAAACTGGACTGCTATCTTACATCTTACACAAAAATTAGCTTAAAATGGACTAAAGACTTAAATATTTCACCTGAAACCATAAAACTGTTAGAAGAAAACATAGGCAGTAAGCTCTGTGACATTAGTCCCGGCCATGATCATTTGGGCTTGACACCAAAAGCAAGGGTAACAAAAGCAAAAATAAGCAAGTGGGACTACATGAAACTAAAAATCTACTGCACTGAAAATCATCAACAATATGAAAAAACAACCTGCTAAACTGGAGAAATATTTGCAAATCATATTTCTGACAGAAGTTAATATCCAAAATAAATTTTTAAAAATTCATATAATTCAATAGCAAAAAATCCCCAGAAACAAATAATATGATTGAAAAAAAAAAGACAGATAATCAAAATAGACAGTTTTCCAAAGAAGACATACAGATGGCTAACAAATACATGAAAAGATCCTCAACATCACTCATCATCAGGGAAAAGAAAATTAAGACCACAAGGAGATATTACCTCAAGCTGTTAGAATGGCTATAATCAAAAAGCCTACAAATAGCAAGTGTTGATGAAAAGGGAGTTCATATGCACTGTTGATAGAACTTAAATTGGTGCAGCCACTATGGAAAACACTATGGAGATTCCTCAAAAATCTAAAAATAGAGATCTGTTATTCCAGTTATTTTATAACTGGAAGTTATCCCTCATACCCCCTAAAGAGAGAAGTTAAAAAAAAAAAAACAAGCTCATAGAAACAGAGAATAGATTGGTGGTTGCCAGAAGCAGTGGGTGGAGAGTGGGCAAAATGAGTGAAGAGAGTCAAAAGATAACTTACAGTTAAAAAAAAAAATGAGTCATGGGTATGTAATATACAACATGGCAATTATAGTTAATAATACTGTATTGCATATGTGAGAGTTGCTAAAACAGTAATTCTCAAAATTCTCATCACATGAAAAAAAATTCTGTAACTAGATTTATTTATTTATTTTTTTTAATTTTTTATTTATTTATGATAGTCACAGAGAGAGAGAGAGAGGCAGAGACACAGGTAGAGGGAGAAGCAGGCTCCATGCACCGGAGCCTGATGTGGGATTCGATCCCGGGTCTCCAGGATCGCGCCCTAGGCCAAAGGCAGGCGCTCAACCGCTGCGCCACCCAGGGATCCCTGTAACTAGATTTATAGTAATGAATGTTAATTAGACTTATTGTAATGACCATTTGCAATATTCATAAATATTGAATTACTCTTTTGTATACCTAAAACTAATATAATGTATGGTAATTATACCTTGGGGGGGGGAGTCAAATCAATGAAATTCATTGGACAAAAAATATTTAATAGTTAAACATTTCCAGTATTTTGTATTCTCATTCTTTGTGAGTCAAAATATTTCAATCATAGATCACTTTCTGTGTGAATTTTAAAAAGGACACAACATAATCAATTTATATCTATATAAAGACCATTAAAGAGCTTTTCTTGGGCAAAGACTTAGGATCAAGGCATAGCCAAAAAAGATAGTTCAAAATGCTGAGACATCACTGTTTGTAGAGTAAGCCTAAAAATAATAAAGAGTTGGTTACCTTTATATTCTGATTTAACCCAACACATTAGTCCAAATTACAGACATAAAATATGTAACTTTGTCCTCCTTACTCTTCTTTTTTTTGCAGACTCGAAAAATTTTGTTTATCCAAAGTACCCTATTAGTATGCATATAACCTACAGAGATTCCAAACTGACCCTTGGCAAAAATATTAAAGTAAGAAGGACTAATGTTCAGGATACTTTAAATTTTCCTCTCATGCAATTTGTTTCACAACTTAAATTCCAACTGCAGTTACAAACACTTTTGTAATATTTCATTTCTCTTTCTCCTCAATGATTTTGAATGAAATTAAGTCAACTTGGAAATAAGGGTATTTTAATTTAACTTGTCTATGTTGCTCTGGGAAGTTGGTATTATTACCATTCTCACAAGAAAGGAGTTGTCAAGGAGACACAGCTGATAATTAACAAAACAAACATCTGAACTTAGGTCTCTTTGAGTCATTTAACTTTAACTGAAACACTGACAAAAGTTCCTTTTGTTAAAGTTCCTTTAAAGGAACTTCTGACATTATCAAATACACAGAGCAAAGACTAACAAGTCAGCCTCTCTCCCCCTCCCATCTCTTAGTAGCCATAAACTTCTGCTACTAACTAGTCTGACACACACACACAAGCATATACACATGCATGCACACACAGTCCCAGAAAGGAACCATTCTTGTTCTTTTCAAAGTGCACTAAAAGCCAAGTAACAGTAACTATTGCATTTCCTTTTATTTTAAATAGTAGTTGGAGAAGCCAGTTGTTGACTCATTCATAAATAAAAACTGAAAGCCTGAAACTGAGAAAGAGTGGTAGCTGAGTGGTTAAAAAGCCCAATAAAGCTTTTGTTAGTTTCAGTTCAAAAAAGAAAGTAATGGGAGTCCAGAGCTCACAGGGTGCAGGGTCTAGTCTTTACATTGTGACCAACATCATGAACACATCTAGCACCTAGATCTTGATGTTTAAAAACAATTCTTCACTAAAAGGGACCAGAATTCCTTGGAGAATTGACTACTCCATAACTGGGGAAGGGAAAGAACAGGATGATCCTGAAATATCATCTTGCCTAAAGAATGAATAAAAATGTTAAAAAGACACTGAAATTAGCAAAAAGGTGATCCTACCAATCAAATCTTGGACAAATTAGTTTTAAAAAAGTAGCAGTTTATAGTATTTTGGATAAAATTAGAATACTAAGATTGATTTTAAGTTTTGGTAATTAGGAATGTGTTCTATCGGTGCAAGGAGAACCTACATAAATTAATGGAACATAACATTTATTTATGTCAAAAATGGCATTTTAGAACAGTAGGAAAAGTTTTCACAATAATATGAAATATATATTTATTGATATATAACTCATACTATACTCATACAGAAAAGCGATTATATGTAAATTGCATATTTAAATGTGAGACTAGGGGTACCTGGGTGGTGCAGTCTGTTTGTTTCAGCACAGGTCATGATCTCAGGACGGTGAGATCCAGCCCTGCAACTGGCTCTCCACTCAGCTTGGAGTCTGCTTGAGATTCTCTCTCTCCCTCTGCCCGCCCCCCATCAAGCACTCGTTTGCTCACATGCTCTCTCTCGCTTTCTCAAATAAATAAATCCTTAAAAATAAACAAACAAACAAATAAATGAATGAATGAATGAATAAATAAATGTGAGGTAGATCATTATGCTTCTAGAAAATATTATTAACAAAGTAAAAGAATAATAAATGAGTGTACGAAATAAATGTATATGAGGGTGAGGATACCAATTTTATTATGCTTTAATTCACATATAGTAAACTTAAAAAATGTGAATACTTCTTGGGATATCACTTCCGTTTTCCCGAAATTACCTGTAGAGCATGAGAAGATGGTAGTCAAGTTATCTCAGAGAATCAAAACTTGCTAGCTAATATGTAACAGCATATAACAAGAAATTGCCATGGGCACCAGTTTGAGTGTCAGTCCAGACGTCTATACTGAGAGTTCCTCATCCACAGGTTTGTTCCTTCAATCAATGTATTTTTTTTTCTATGATTCTACTTCCCTGGATGCAGGTGATTGAATACAGTTGGAAAAATCACCTAAACTGGGATATCCTGATTCTATCTCTTGTAAACTTGGAATGTAAGTAATATTATATATATAATATTATGTATTATACATAATACAGTATGTATAATATAAATTACTCTTGATTTTAACAACAAACTTCATCTATGTCATAATTTTATCCAAGATATTTTGTATTTGTGTATATGTGCATGAGAGAAGAGTAATGCAATTTTTTCCAAGGTGAAATTATTTATTATGGGATAAGCTCAATTCTGATATCAAGAAATTTAGATTTTTGAAATTAGGCATTGTGGTTAACTGGTTATCTTTATACCTAATTAGAGATACAGACCCGAATCAAAGGAAAACTTCTAAATGACATCAATTGCAGGCTTAGAAATAGAATAAACTAGACTGAGGCTATACCTCGTTGTCCTCATTGACCAATAACATCATCTTAATTGTAGATTTATACTTCAGCAGATCCTTATATTATGATGGAAGTTTGTACCAACACTAAGTGTTTATACAGAATGCATATCCCTGAATTGTCTTCACAAGACTTTCATTACTGTGTATAAAAAGCACACCCTTAAAGTGACTTATAATTTAGGTGCAATTTTTAGTTAACAAGGAATCTTAGTGACTGTGTATAATGCTAACTATAAACATAACACAAAGGTTATAGAATAATGTGCATGTCACAGGAGCAAAATTATAGTAAAAACCCATTCTTTATATTTTTGTACATATAAAACTGTAAAGCTCTACTTTTTTAGAGAGTAAAAACAAAACACTGCATTTTAAGGAAGGCATTAGGGATGGGGTGTGTATGTGTGTACATGTACGTGTGTGTATCTGTGTGTATGTTCATGAACAAAGTTGCTTCAAAACACTATCAAAAGAAACAAAATGAAAAGCATTGCTTATTAAACAAAATTATTAGTTGAAGTAGTCTTTCACTAGTTTCTTGTAAAAAATATGGTCAGGGGCACCTGGGTGGGTCAGCTGGTTCAGCGTCTGCCCTTGACTGGGGTCAAGATCCCAGAGTCCTAGGATTGAGTCCCATGTGAGGCTCCCTGCTGAGCGGAGTGTCTGCTTCCCCTTTCCCTTGGTCTCTTCCCCTGTGCTTTCTCTCGTTCACCTTCTCTCAAATAAATAAATATATTTTTTATAAAAGGAAAGTATTATCAGCCAAATAAGTTACACTGCATTGCCATTTCAACTATGATGCTATAAGTCACAGGGTAAATGATAAAAAACTAAATTTCAGCATTTTCCATCCTTTGGATAAATTGAGCTAACTATAATTAAAGTAGCTAATGGTCAGTAAAGGCTTAAACAGAAACCTTCTCATTTCTTTCTGCTTTGCCATCTAGTACAAGAGCCATTTTTAATTTTATATGCAATAACTGGATGCTTAGATCCAGGTCAGTATGATTCAAAAATTGCTAAATTTATGGTTAGCTCTGGGGTTATACCCTTTCTCTGTGACCAGCTTGCTATGTGACAAAAAAGAAATTACAGTTTTTATAAATGTTATTTTCTTAATTTAAGAACTGTGGATAATAGTACCTTTTTTGCAAAACAACTAAACAAAACACTAAATATAAAGTTCTTGACATAAAATTGTCTGTAGATAACATTTTCTTATTTGCAGAGATGCACTTGAGAGCCTAATAATATTGTCATCGTTCATTCAACATTTTCAAATTTAGGTTTTAGAATTAAAGTGGTGAACAAAATCTTGTTCTTTTGAAATTTGCATTATAGTAAAAAGGTAGATAATTAAAAACATGTTACAATTATTATTATTTTTAAAGATTTTATTTATTTATTCATGAGAGACAGAGAGAGAGAGAGAGAGAGAGAGAGAGACATAGGCAAGGGAGAAGCAAGCTCCTGCAGGGAGCCTGATGCAGAACTGGATCCCAGGAACTTGGAGTCACGACCTGAGCCAAAGGCAGATGCTCAGCCACTGAACCACCCAAGTGCCCCAAGTTACAATTATTTATGATAAATTCTTTAAAATAAAAAACAGGACAAGGTTATAAAGAATGAGTAGAATGAGATGGTGCTCCTGACTGTTGTTATTTAAAAGGGCTAATAAAGAGCTCCATATATGGAGACTTTGAAAAAGAAGAGCAAGAGAAAATCGCTTAATTGACATGAGAGAAGTTGTTGAAAAGTAATCAGATACCAGTTTAAGTGGGGTATTGTGAGCCTTGTTAAACAGTGTGATCATTTATAAGTGAAGAAACACAAGCACTTGATTTTAAGCAAGAGTAGTATAGTTTACAAGACTATAAAATCTGTGTTTGCTGTGTTCATGCATTAGAAGAAGATGAATAGAAAAGGAGAATCAGTTAGAGCATTATTGACATAACCCATGAGAAAGCATGCATTCCAGAATTAGGAGGCTAGAATTATAAAGGCCCCAAGAAGAGGTTAAAAAAAATAAATTCAATAAAGTCAACCATTTGATTTCTTCTTGTCTGTGCCAAGAAGCCCCAATTTTCTTGGAAAAAGTCACAGATAAACAATAGAAAGCAAATGTATGCCAGGTTATCAACCTCTATGAACTTTCTCACTCTTATCCATTGCACAGTAGCAATTTGAAACCTGCCAACAATCCTAAAACAGTGACTCCAAATAAAATAAAAGCCATCACATCAGAACACTATAATCCTCCTGATACCAAAGTCTGCATCATTCTCTTATGTTCGATAATTTCTTCCTTCTCCAAAGCAATCCTGCTGGTCAACTCCATAATTTCACCAGCAACATTTTACTATGTATTTCTCTCTCATTTTTGTTTATTCAAATATTGCCTCAGTTATGTCTTTCAACAACTTTAATACCAATTCAAGATGCTCTTGTTAGTGGGTTTTGGAGTAATCCACATAGAAGGTAAAAATAATTTGGAAATAGCAATGGAGATGAAAGGATGAAAAAAAAAAAAGAAAGGATGTGTGTGTGTGTGTGCAATGATAAACACATATAAACATGTAGAGAAATATATATATATATTTATCTTGAATATATTCAATAGATACTTAGAAAGTACAATGGACTGAACTTGACAAATCAAAAAGCATAAAGAGATGAAAGCTGGTAATGAAATTCAGCGTCATAGGTGATTTTGGAAGAAAAGTTTTACGAGAATAGCAGAAGCAGAAACAGTACAGGGGGATAAAGAATAATACAAAGTAGACAAAAGAGAAAGGATGAATGTAACTCTTACAAAAATTCGGCTCTAAGCCATAGGTAAAAGGACTACTTTTACCTTTTACATTCTACTGAATGTGAGAATCAACAGCATATGGTTGGAGTTGGCTTTGAAGGGAGATGATGTCTTGTTTTTAATTTTGCTGTCATTGTTAATCCTTGGAGTATTTATGTACTTATGAGAAAGAGTAGGTAGAGGGAGAAAAACCAAAGATCTGGGGGAAATTAAGAGAAAGAAATATCTTAAAGAGCCACATCCATGGTGATATACACAAGGCTTCCAAACAACACAAGGGGAATAATTGCCATTGCACTGTAAAAAGAACATCCTTTTCAGTATTAGGATAAAGAAAGAAAAATACGGATGCGAGGACAGCCCTTTATTATGGAGAATGGTGGAAAGTCGAAGGAATTTCAAAAGAGTGATGTTGCAGCCACTGGAATACACCACTCAGGTCTTTCTTCAAGAGACAAACTGCCATGAAGAGTGTAGTTAGCTGATGACTTCCAGCCACTGTGCCTTCACAATCCTCCACCGTACTTCCTTTGAAGTCACTCACTGACTGGGCTGCTTCCAGGTCATGGCTGAGCACAGTGAGGGCACTAGAGCCAGGCCATTCTGGCCTGACATCAGCCTCTTGTAATGGGAAATCTTTGTTCTAAATGTCCCTATTGGTCTGGCCAAAACTTGATCAGAGCTACACTAGCACATGAGACTCTTTTTACCAAATCCTTCTTCCCTAGCTCTCTCCTTTCATGAGGGCCAGACCTGCACTATAGTCTGAAGGCTCTCCACCTGCTGCTGCTCCCTCTTTCTATCATTCACAGCATTGCCCTAAATAAATATCGTGGGTGCTTGTTTTTGTCTTGGTGTCTTTTTCTCAGAGTATCTGAACTGATGGGGATGTCGTCTCTTTTTGATAAACGACTGTATATTTTTTTTCCAAAAAAAAAAAAAAAAGCTATGAACAATTTAAAAGTTAAACTAAAGAAAACATTTTGCTTATTAAATTTTAACATATCAATAAGCCACAATAAGCAAAAAAAACAGGACTAAGATGAATTAAGTATTATAAAGTTTTCAGTAATAGATTATCATATTATTAAAATATAGCTTAAGAGAAATAGGAAATCACAGATGATATTAAATCAATTTCTGTTTGAACAAAAAGTAAAATTTGGATCCTCAGCTCAAATTATATGCTATACAACATTACAAATAAAATAATGAAATAAAAGATGTAATAGAAAAAAATCAAAATAAAGGGAAAATTTTGATGACTATATACATATAATCATTGGAATAAGGAGTTTCATTTCATTCTTAAAGCAATAAAAATATTGCAAAGAAAATTATGGACACACGTAGTCATAAAATTTAAATGTCTTCATATTAGCATAACTTCCTAAACAAAACTTAAAAACAAAAATATTTTTTTCCAATAAACATTTATATAAATACTAATATCTTCAGTATAAACATTTCATTAAAAATCTCTGTTAAGGAAGTAGAACAAAACGGTAGCTGGGTTCTTTTGAGTAACGTATTTGCATGTATGAGGAAAACCAATTTGAAAATATCAACCAAGGATGTAGAAAGGAAAAATAAATTTTAGACTGAATGAAACAGTTGTTATACAGAAATAGCCAGATAACAGACAGGAGGCCTGGCTAGAGAATCAGACAGCCTGGATCTGAGTCTAGGTGCAACGCATTATGGCCAATAATGACAATTTTATCTTTTTTTGAAGGGATTTTGGGTGGATTTTAAACTAACGATTTTTACTTTTACATATTTTACAAATTTTGCTCACTGGCCATATTTATTCAGGAAGTTTATTTTTTTTAAATGATCAATAATGTAATGTTTTTGTCTTATCTTATTTTCCCCTAGCTTTTAGGTAAATTTCATTTAACTATCGTATCTTCTGACAAAATTCAGATCAGGATAATGGTTAAAAATGTTGATGGTGGATGAACTAAAAGAAAGACTTTTATATCCTTGGAAAAAAGTAGAGTGGTACTAAGCAGATATGGAGCTTCATGAATGAAATGGAAATTTAAGATTTACCTACAATATTTTTTTCTGTGAATAATTTCTTACATGTTAGGGGAAAAGTTTGGGACATTATCTGAGAAGGGTGAAATTCCCTTAACTATTTAGCAGAGAAACCACAAATTTCAAATCATGCATATTTGCTTGTGAATAATACATTTCAGTAAGATCAGAAGCTGGTCCTTACATTATTCAGGACATGCGTATGGGGATTTTTATGAAAAAGTATTGACTAAAATCTAGGTAGGATGCTATGAAATTGATTGTGATATTGAAAAGATTGTAATTATATGCCAGGCTATTATACACAATTTTAATTTTTCAAACTTAATCGGGAATCCATATTAATTTTGCATTATTATTAGAGCAAAGGATATATTGCTTAAGGTAAGCTTCAACTCTAACAGACTGGATGTTTTCCAATTACTCTCTCAAACTCCTATCCCTACAAATCCCAATCTGCATCAGTCATTTGAAGAATTCAGATTGTCTAGCCAGACATTACTGTTTCTGCCAATGAATTCTCAGTGGGTTGAGTTTAAGAAATGTGTGGACAGAATTTTTTTACTTCCCAAAATTTCACAGTTGCCTCTAGTCACCCTCAAGCAATAGCCGGTCAGAAAGAATGGCATTAGATAATTAGGACCCTCTAAAAATGCATTTTAAAGCTTAGCTACCAGATATGTGAAACTTTTTTCTGTTCAAACTTTTGCCCCATGTTCAAATACAGAGTAAAATGGACAGGCTAGGAGAATTACACTTGGATTTCTACAGACCTAGACTTGATGCCAGGGCTGTCATCTAGTAGCTTTAATTTGCCAAATTACTCAAACTTTTAAACCTCAATTTTTTTTATCTGCAAAATTAGGAAAGAAAATATCTAATTAATAAATAAATAAAAAGATTGCCTTAAATGGAATGATGTGTATAAGGTTCAGAGTAAATATCTGAGATAATAGCAAATACCATTGTTAATAATAGTAGTGATAGCAGTAGTCATAGTATTTTATTACTTCAAAGGTTTATTTCTGTCATATCTGAATGATAATCTATTGAGCTAACAATAGTACATTCTAGACTCTCTATCTTCATTATTGTAAGAGTGTGATATGCATAAATTTGATTAGTAGAGGCAGATAGTTAAAGTGCTACTGCGTCACTGAAACAGATTCACCACAATCCCATTATTTAATAGAAAAAAAAATTACCTCAGTGAACACTGTCTAATGTACTAAGCATAAGTACTTGAAATGGTGACAATAGATAAAATTTATGTTTAAGCCACTGAAAGAAACTTCTGATTTCTCTACCCTGTGGTCATGAGTTTCTAATTCAAAACCAGTGAGGATAAAGGAAGAAGAATTGCTCAGCAAGAAGGAAATTGAGTTCAAAACTGTGTAAGCTCGTCTAATATAAACGTGACATCCAAGACCGGGAAATGACTTCAGAATCAGTGAAGAGGGCAACCAAGCCATAAAGGTTAAGATCAAAATAGTTCTTAAAAATTGTACTTGTCTCTTTCAAATTTGCATACAACCCACAAGGTATGCTGGAGAATTGAAAAGTGATCACTGTTGCTAAATGGTCTGTAAATAGTAACTAGATAAGTATCATTATCTTAATCAAAAGCATTCATTAAACCCACATCTAAATTGGCTGGTGGTGCAGTGTTGGGCATTGTGAACAAGGCAGCTTAAAACATAATGATTCCTACTCTGGGGAAAGTGAAAAAGACGAAAAAACTGTATATCTGGTATGAAAGACAAATGGAATAACATTAACCAAATACATTGATAAGAAAACTATATGCATTAGGATTAAAACAGAAAAAAAGAGGACCTATCATATTTCTAAATGATTCTATATGGAAAGTAGCTCTTTCATTGTTCCTTTAAATAGAGAGATTCATCAGTGTGCACTTACATCACAAGACTGATTTAATCCCAATTTTAAAGGTTACAGTAATTACATATATTGTGGCACATTTAATAGATACCATCCGAGCCCATTTGCAAAAGCCAGAGGAAGTAGCTAGTGTAAGGTACACTGAGTAACCCACAAATCTCAAAATTGTCACCTTCAGAATGATTATGATAGAAAGATCTCTTTATCTGTTTTTCCATAATGAGTTTTCATGTGAATGGTTGCCTATATTATATCTTATTTTAATGTATCACACAATCAGGATACTATATCGTGTGTGCATGTGCACATCTCCTGAATTATAGTAGAGGGAGGATACATCAATGCACCTGAGAAGAGGGGGTAATTACTCAGACCATTCAGAAGTCTGTGCCCAGCATTTAAACACATCTCCAAGTCAAATGCCAACTATATATCATAAAATAGCTATGTCTACAAGAATTAATGAAAAATCTTCATGAATTCCTGAATTCTTTGAGAATATTCTAGTTAGATTTGGAGAATACCTACCTTAAAACACTTACAGATGTCAGTTCTCATGCTGTACCCTGAAAACATTCAGAAACTATACAGATGTCTTATAAATGCACATGCTTTTAAAAAAAAATGTTCCTTTTATCCTCAGGTAAAGGAAAGATAGCATCAGCCAATCAAAAGAAGAAGCAAGAGCAATTCAAGGAGAGACTTTTTTTTTATTGCTAATTTCCAGAGGGAATTAACCAATTTTCTGTATTACGATAGAATCAGCATATTGAGGATTGGACCCATAGATAATGTCAAAGCAGAAGAGGTGCTTTCAGCTTTGTGTGCTTGCTGAATCTTAAATATGAACAAGTGCTGGGCTTCTGTTTGCTCCACGATTTCCGGTCAGGTTTCATCAGATTGGAGCTTGCTGTTTAAGCTGTATTTAGGACATGACCCTAGCAGCTGGCTCCAGTGAATGAGCTGCTTCAAGGTGGTTATTACTATGCATGTAATAACTAAAGAATTTGGAAGAGCTAAGAAAAACACTAATCCTGTGTATTCTATTGAATATTTTGGTAGATTTGAAGCCCAACTAAGGAAGGAGCATATGAAAAATAAAAATATGGTAATTTATACTAAAAATAACTTTAATATTACCATCTGGATGAGAGAAAATGCCATATGACTATGTCAGAGTAAGAAGAGTCTATATTTTTAAATGCCCACAACGTAAAAAGAGTTTGAGAGGTTTTATTAAATTTCACAAATTTACAAAAGCATTATTTTAGTAACTGATGCTTGAATAGTATATTGCAAAGTTAAAAAGGTCAAAATAGGGGAACCTGGGAGGCCCAGTCTGTCTTCCACTCAGGTCATGGTCTCAGGGTCTGGGACCAAACCCCAAGATATAGGGCTCCCTACTCAGTGGGGAGTCTGCTTCTCCTGCTCCCTCTGCCCCTCCATCATCTCTCCCCTTATGCTCTCTCTCTCTCAAATAAATAAATAAATAAAATCCTAAAAATTATAAAAATCAAAATAAAAAAAATAAAAGGTCAAGTATATTTACCTTTATATATACTATTTGTAAGAATAAAGATCATATTTTATTCAACATTATATCCCTGTAGGACACACCATATTGTGTTCACCAGTAAATGTTTCTTGAATTAAAAATTGTCCACTAACATTTGAAAATAAAGGTGAGAGCTTTGGAGAAGCTTTGGAGAGGGTCTAAAGAAATTTAAAAGCCACCAAAAAATGCACATTGCAATATGAAAAAAGCACTAAATGTCCAGGCAGATTCAATTTTATTTTTTCTGTGCAAAAGACTAAAAATGAAAATACAAGAGTGACAACGGTTATATTTCCAATTTTTTAGGTAGAGATCAAGAAAGAAAAGTAAGAAGTATATGCTTGCTAGGTTTTATAATATCTATTTGACTCCAGAAAGTATAATATGCAAGAAGTTCTATATCATTTTTTCATAAGGTAAACAACTTGAATGTAGTTGGTATACTTATTTATTTAAATATACAGGTCACTAAACACTTATGTAACTAGTTACCATTACCAGGGTTACCAAACCATTTGGAGATGAGAAATGACATATATTGAAAGTGGTTGTTTAGTATCTGCAAGTGGGGTGGTAAACAAGTTTGTTTTAGGTCAACAATCTAGGGCTATCTCAACACTTAAAATATAGAAAACTCCAGGAGAAATTGTAGCACTAGAACCCATTGAAGCCCAGAATCTGACCACAATGTTTAACGAAACATTAAAATGGTAGGCTTGAAGGCAGGAAGGATTAAATGAAGAAACTTCATCTGCGCTGAAACCAAGATAAGGTATTTAATATATATTAAACATTACAACATTACAAGGTAGTATTGTTTTTAGCCTTTTAATAAAGAACAACCATGGAATTTAAAAATATTTCTTTCTTTGTCCTTTCCCTAAGGCATGAGTAAAATTTCCCCTGTCTCTTTCATTCCCTCTATCCTAGGTAAATGACATATTAGAACTGGATTAAATCTGATCAAGAGTGGTTTGGATTGATCTCCAATGACAGGGTCAACTTCTGGATTCACAAGTATCTCCATGACTCTATTCTCTCCTTCCAGACTCTTCTGCTTGCAGAATCACACTGGGCAGGGATTGTCACTGCTGTCTAGGAGACTACCATGACACCAACATTTATCGCCCCATGAAATCGGGGTATAATCTTTTAGATTGTATAAAGTTAACCTCACTTTTGGCCTTACCTAGAGAGTTTAGGAGTAAACATGTTGTATAGTTACATAAATACATGTTTTCAGTTAGGGTTTCTGTCTATTGACCTGTCTCTATTCCACAGAGACCTAATAGACTCATTTTGCTTTCACTCAATTCTTTCCTATTCATTCCAAATGCTTAATGCAATTGCAGGCCATTATATTGCAATTATTCAATAAGAAAATACTTTTAAATGGGAGCTTATGAAAACATTTCATAGTATTTCAATTGAAACAAAAAAGATGCAGGTACAATTCTTATTTTTAAAAAACGGCAACCAACAACACAGTAAATAGAAAAGCTAATAGATATCTCTCCCCACGTAGGTTGCTAAAGCTGAAATCTGGAGAGGTAAATAATATTACATTTTGTGGCCTTTTTATATTAGATTAGATGTGAAGAATTTGTTTGGCAGATGACAATGAATTCAAACTCATTTATTCTACTGCAATTTTCAGCACTTATGTATTAACATGTCCACATATATTAAATTCTTTTGACTTCACTAGAAAAGTATCAGAATAAGTAATGCTTTTTGAAGTCACATATCAAAAAGAAAAATCATTCTAGAATTTAAGTATACCATTCAGATTTTATGAATTAGTATGTTTAAATAGTCCATACTTAGAAGTCTAAAAATACATAATGGCTCTTAATTTTTACATTATATATTAGAATTACTATAATGTATACTCATGTATAACTTCACATGCAACTGCATAGCATTTGCAAATTCTTGATAATAAATTTTAAATAATAATATTATAAATAAGGACAAAAGGCATTATAGACTTAAAGCACTCAGTATGGGAAAAAAAAGTAATCAAATCCATTTTTTTTTTATTTTACATAGAAATTTTCTACACCATCCTTGACTTCTCATACTTAAATGTAAATTACTTCAAATTATTGCTGCTATTGAATGTTTGCTTTTCACATGATTTCAATATTTATAAAGAAAAAAAAATTAAGTTTTTCACCTATGACAGAATCAATCATGAAACTGCTTTAAAATCATCATCTCATTCTCCTTCCCTTATCTCCAAAAGATTTTAGAATGGCCCAATTTTTAGTTCCTCTGCTAATTAAAGAAAAATTCTGGGGACGCCTGGGTGGCTCAGCGGTTGAGCGTCTGCCTTTGGCTGGGGCATGATCCCGGAGTTCAGGGATCAAGTCCTGCATCAGGCTCTTTGCGCTGAGCCTGCTTCTTCCTGTGCCTGTGTCTCTGCCTCTCTCTCTGTCACAAATAAAATCTTTAAAAAAAAAAGAAAAATAAAAATTCCTCCAGGCTTTGTTCCTTCTCCATTTATCCTACCAGAACAAAAATAAACATTTAAAAGTAAAACAAAACAGCAAATGAAAAAAACTATGGTATAAAAAAAGGGGTAATGAGAAATCCAACCAGTCACTTTTTAGAATGGCATATATGGAGCTCTATTTAGATAACTTGAATCAATACTGAGTATACTTTGAAATCACAATCTTTAACAATTCATTTAAAAGTCAATCAAAAAAATTTGGAGCAGTGCTAGTTGCTTACTTAATAAGATCCAATTAATAAGGCATGGCTATGATTGCTTAGTACTTAGTTTTTATTCCATATTAAGTTAGTTATATCAGTTGGCCAGTTACTCTAGATTTGGCTAGTTACCATAGATTTAAAATCTGCAATACAAATTAAAACGAGTTGAACAAAGTGCAAAGTAACATATTTTAAAACTCAGCTCTACCTTTTTTAAAAAAAAAAAAAATCAGGAAAAAAAAAACTTGAAATTTTTATAGTAATCAGAAACTGCAAAGAGCTACATGTTATTTCTTTAATACAGATTACCATCTTCTCCCACTTATTTACTTTATCAGAGTTCAGTTAGGAAATAAAAATACAATAATTTGAACAGAAAGAAATTAACATAGAGAATTATCAATTATAGCAAGAGATTGGAGAAACAAAGGATTGGCTAGTAGGCCATAAAGAGAATTCTGAGTTACACAGGAATCACAGATATAATGAATAATATAATAGTGAAGATAATGTATAATAACCACTGTTATGGAATAAATGTTTCCTCTTCCCCCCCTCCCCCCCACCCATAATTCATATGTTGAAATCCTACCCCTCAATGTGATGATATTAGGAGGTTGAGACTTTGGGGAAGTAGTCAGCCATGGATAAGGTCATGAGGGTAAAGTGTGATGATTGGAATTTGTGCCTGATGAGAATCATGAGAAAGTTTGCTTCTCCTCTCTGCTCTCTGCCATATGAGGAGAAGCCATCAGTCTGCAACCTAGAAGAAGGCTCTTGCCATAACTCGACCATGCTGGCACCCTGGTTTCAAACTTCCAGCTTACAGAACTGTGAGAAATGGAATTTCTCTTGATTAAACCACTTAGTCTATGATAGTCTGTCAAATCAGCCTGGACTGATTCAGACTCACTACCCAAATGGTGGAGAGAAAGCACACAGGGTAGTGTTCCCTCCTTGTGTGCCCTCACCCATAGCCCAGGGCCAGGATCCACACCTCCTTGGAGAAGGCATGGCCATGACTCATCAGATGACAGAGACATTGTGCTGGTGCTGGGCTCTGGGAACTTGGAAATCCTCCGTCTGGAACTTGCTAGGGAACCTGTCCTCTGGGTGCTTGGCTAAACCACCCACAGGAAGGTGTCACTCTTCAGAATTTGAATCAAACCAAAAGGATGTCAGGGAAAACTGCGTGTTGCTGAGTGCTGCTGGCTGCCTTGAACTGCAGAGGCAGGAGCTACAGAAACTACAAGCTCAGAGGAACACAGCAGAACCAGGAAGAAAAAGCCCCTGCCTCCTCCAGCATCTCTTCTGGCAAAGCACTCTACTGGTAAAGCTTAACGTTAGTTCGGCTGGCAAAGGAGAAATAGCACAGCTGAGAGGCAATAATTTGATTCCTGTCATAGCTATTTATCTTATCCAGGAGTATGTCTCTTTTACCTCCTCTCCTAACTGGATTTGTAACACTGATTCTGTTGCTTTGTTTTCCTTCTTAACAGAATATAAAAAGTATCAACTATAAACTCTTGCATCTTTTAAAAAAAAAGTTTATTTATTTATTTGAGAGAAAGGAGCAGGGGAGGGGGTGGGGGAAGGACAGAAGGAAAAAGAAAAGCGGGTTCTCTGCTGAGAGGGAGCCCTGCAAGGGCTAGATCCTTGGGTCCTGGGATCATGATCATGACCTGAGCTGAAGGCAGACAGATGCTTAACCAACTGAGCCATCCAGGCACCCCTTGCATCCTTTTTTTTTTTTTTTAATTCCTGTCCAGTTTCCTCCATTATGATTAGTTGAAGAAAGTAAAGCTTTACCTTTATTACATATTTTCCAATCTGGAGCAAAGTTTATCTTAATTACTATTGGCAACCACAACAAGATTGATGGAAGTCTCAAGACTTTCTAAATCCTTCATTTTAATAATATTAATACATATTTTATAGTACTATATTAATTTATTCTTTTTCCTTTTTGCCTAACTTTAAAGCAAACAGTGAGGTGGAACAAGCTACTAATTCCATGATACTGAAGACAAATAAATGCAGCCCACTCAGTCCATTCCTGCACACTTTTTACAATGAGTCCCTCCCTCCCCAAATCCTATAATGTTAGAATACTGTTTAAAAAGTTATATTCATTTGTCTCACAGAATGAAATTTAAACTCCTTAATTTAGACCTTCACATTCTAAACCCAACTTACTTTCTCATTCTTTATTTCCTTTTAATGAATCACACTTAATATTCTTTCTTAACACACAGTCTGGCTCTCCTTTTCCTCATTAAGTCATGTGTTTTTATGGCAAATACATTACTCATGTTCTATTTCTTCTTCTGGCTCAAAAAGCCAACGTTAATAAGCAAAGTAATTATGTCCACTTGGTGGAAACAGAAGGACCATCTTACTTTATTACTTTCAAATACAGTAAGATAATATATGAAATACATTGAGAGCATTGCCAAGCACATGTAAATGCTCAGTAAATGATATGTCTTTTCTATCATTATTTGCTTAACTTCAGTTTTTTCACCTCCAGCATTAGTGAAGTGACTCTATCCGAAACACTGCACATCCAAATTTTCCTACTTCTGAAGTGAACAGAAATTAAAAAAAAAAAAAAAAAACTGGACTTTTTAGGTGACTAAATTGCAAGAAAAATACAAAGTCAAATGGTGAGTCCCCAAGGCCAGAAGTGTCTGCTCCTGTTGCCATTGCTGCAGCCTTTCCATTACCGTCATTATCATATACAAAAGTAAAACACAATGAGTCATTGTGGTCAAGTAACATAATGATAAAAGGGCCGGGTTTGAGCCATAGCATTACCCTACTTCTATTGAAAGTAAATGAGTTTAGTGTAGGGCGAAAGAGGAGGTGGCCCATCAGGGAGAAATCAACATATTATCCAAAGAAAGGTGATAGTCTCAGAAAACAAAAGATCCCTACTACATACACCCATTAAAAAAGTTGTCTCTTTTAAAGAATTTTATTTATTTATTTTTTAAGATTTTATTTATTCATGAGAGACACACACAGAGAGAGAGAGAGAGAGAGAGACAGAGACAGAGACACAAGCAGAGAGAGAAGCAGGCTCCTTCGAACCCATGTGGGACTTGATCCTGCACTTCAGGACCACGCCCTGGGCCTAAGGCAGACAGAGGCTCAGCTACTGAGCCACCCAGGCTCCTCTTTTAAAGAATTTTAAAGTAACCAGTTATAGATTGAAAAATTCAGGTGCCTTGATAATTACTTCCGATTCCATTATTTTAGAGACAACTATGCTAATGGCCCAAAGAATGTGTATTTCGTCCAAGGTCAAACCCCGGAAAATATCAGAGCCAGGAGTAGAACCCAGTTATTTTAATTATGTTAGGGCTTTCACAAGGAGTTATTCTCTAGGAAGGTGCTTTGACATAACAAGCTAAGAAATGCAACTAAATTAGAAGCATCAGCAAAGAAAACTAATAATTTGCAAACGGCTGCATACTAAATAGCAAAGAAGGAATATTCTGCTGAATATCGTGTCAACCCTTCAGATCTAACCAAAATTCACAAAAATTCCTAAGAATGCATTTTTCTAACTCTCTTCCAAACCCATTATTATATTAGCTCGTGGCTTCATGTTTCCCATTAGCTGAGTTATTACTTTCATGTTGTGCAGATTTAGCATATCTGTTCGCGCTGTGCTTTTCAGCACTTCCAAGGAATGCTGATGTTCCTTGCTTCCTCCTGGCATGCTCTCTATTTTGGCACTGATGACCGACCACCTTACATAAGCCCTATGAACCAAACAAGCAGTCAAAAATGGACGTTATAGACTCATGAATTCTCACAGGAAGTCCCCATCAATTTAGTGTTCTGGAGCACACCTGGAACACAGAGGCTCACCTGTTCCTCTCAGGATTCAGAAGATCGAGTTCAAATGCCAATTGGAATTTAGAAGCTGTGTGACATATGGCAAGTTACTAATACTTTGTACCTCAAATTCTCCATCTTCAGAGTGGGTATAATAAGATCCAGTCAAAGTGCTCTTTTTAAGGGTAAATGAAATGAAAGTACATAAAGTACCTTGCCCAGGAGAATCACACAATTAATGTGTGATTGTTGTTGTGACTATCTATGGTCTGTGAGGTGAAGGCAAGGAGTTTCTAAGCCCAGAAGAGAGGCTGATGGCCTCACTACAGATAGAAAATAAAAATAAAGTGATAGAAAAAACTGGGACACCAGTCCTAATTAGAGAAGATGAAAATGTAAGCATCCAAGTAAGCTAAGCACCAAGGCCTAGAAGGCTGGAAAGGACATTTATATTTTAAAGACCATCTCAAATATGACTTACTTATAGTAGCTAGCTTTGGACACTCATCTGTCCTAAACCTTGGTTTCTTCATTTTTTTTAAAGATTTTATTTATTTATTCATGAAAGGCAGGGAGAGAGAGAGAGAGAGAGAGAGAGAGAGAGAGGCAGAGACACAGGCAGAGGGAGAAGCAGGCTCCATGCAGGGAGCCCAACGTGGGACTCGATCCTGAGTCTCCAGGATCAGGCCCTTGGCTGAAGGTGGCACTAAACCGCTGAGCCACCTGGGCCGCCTGGTTTCTTCATTTTAAAGCTTATATTCACTGAATAATTCTCTTTCCCAGGCATTGTTCAAATATTAAAAAACTGGGATGCCTGGATGGCTCAGAGGTTGGGCGCCTGCCTTCCACTCAGGGCATGATCCTGGGACCCAGGATCAAGTCCCCCATCAGGCTTCCTGCGTGGAGCCTGCTTCTCCCTCTTCCTGTGTCTCTGCCTCTCTCTCTGTCTCTCTCTGTGTCTCTCATGAATAAATAAATCTTAAAAAAAAACCAAATAATCAAAAACAATAAATCATATAAGCTCAATTATTCTTTCCTCTTTGTAGATAAGAAAATGGGAACCAGAGAGGTGACATCAATTGCCCAAGATCGAGTAAAATTTACTGATGGAACAGAGCATGTAGTTTGGCTCTTAGTTTCTTCAAATTCTTAGTCACTCAGCAATTCTGTCTCCTCAAGACCAGCCTGAACACTATTTTATTAAATATGTCCAAAGATGAAGTTCAAGGATGCATGTAAAACAATAACCATAGAGCCTATCACATAAACTACAATCAATTTCAGCTATTACCATTAACACAATATTGTTGAAATAAAGAGTTCACTGGAATCTGACAGCTTTGTTATGTAGAAAGCACTTACAAGTATTTGTCCCTATATAAGAGAAAGAACTAATTTGAAAGCTAAATTTGTGATCCAAAGAAAGTATGCTTATGCGAATGTGAATGGCTAAAGAAGCAGCATTCTTCATGTTTTTATATTTATTATATTTTATAACCATATAAACCATATTATAAAATATAATAAATAGCATATATAGTTCCCCCTCCATTTTTATATCACAGCATATTTCAGTTTAAAAATAATAAAATAGGAATGCCTGGGTGGCTCAGCAGTTGAGAATCTGCCTTCAGCCCAGGGGTTGATCCTGGAGTCCCAGGATCGAGTCCCACATCAGGCTCCCTGCATGGAGCCTGCTTCTCTCTTTGCCTGTGTCTCTGCCTCTCTCTCCGTGTCTCTCATGTATAAATACATAAAATTTAGAAAATAATAATAGAGTATATTAAATTATATTAAATTAAAAATATAATACCACCCAAGCTTTTGGGCCATATTCTTTCTCCGACCCTGACCAGAGTGACTTAGTGCAAACTTGCAGAACTACACATCTGAGTCTTTTTGATCTGGTTTTCTAAATTCTGTAAAGTAGAAATCAGAACCATTGGCAAATGTGATAGAAGATGTGCAAGGAAAAGCCTTGCAAATTGTCATTTTTTATATATGAAGGAATTGATATGTTTTCATTTTTAGCGAGATGACTCCAAAAGACCTATTTCAAAAGCAGAATTCTAGCCCATGTCTGCAATATAAGAGTTTGCAATTCAGTTGAATTCTTCCATTATGCCCTTATATTAAACATTTCCCAAGCCAAATCCATCATTTCCCTCCCATTAGACCAGTATTTTCTTTTAACCAGTAGAAAAGTGTAGTATTAGAATAGACAATAAAACTTCAAGGTCATAGGAGATTCAAAGAAAACCAGAGCCCAGGTCTTCAGACTTCTAATTCAAGACACTTCTAGTTAATTGCAGGTGAGTGGATAAGGGTGGATAATATGAAAGAAGCAGTATAACATAATGTTTAAGGTTTTCTGAGTCTGGAATATTTAAATACAATTTCTTGTTCTGCTACTTACTAAGCTCTGTGTCCTTAGAAAAGTTACCTAACTATTCTATGCTTCTGTTTTCTCATCTCAATTCTACATACTTCAAATGGACATGTAGGGACTAACGCATTAATTCACATAAAGTGCTTGGAAGAATCTGACATACATTAAATGAGATAGTTTTTGTAAGATGTTTTTCTGGTTTTTTGTTGTTGTTGTTGTTTTGTTTTGTTTTTTTGAGAGAGGGAGAGTGAGCATGAGTACAAGCAGGGGTGGGGAGGGGCAGAGAGAGAAGCTTAAGCATGCTCCATGCCCAGCATAAAGCCTGACACAACCCTGGGTCTCATGACCCTGAGATCATGCCCTGAGCTGAAATCAAGAGTCAGATCCTTAATCGACTGAGCCACCTGAGTGCCCCACATATGAGATACTTATTAAATAATGTTTGTAGTCTGAGCACATTAATAAATCATTCTTTCTTCCTTTCAAGTTCTGATCAAATGATAAATGACACAAGCATGCAAATGGGAATTCATATACAGTTATCAATTCTCACTTGCGGAGCCAGATTACAAAACATGAAGGAGTCTTCTATCCTACTTGGAACTGAAGCCACCAGACCCATGCAGTCCTGACTTTCTCAGGTCGAGAGGCCAAAGAGTGACATAACCCTCTTCCTTCATAACACACTTCCCTCTCCACCTCCCCACCCAACCTGAAGGTTGCAGCCAGAAGTTAGAATCAGAGGAGAGAACTTTAAAGGTAAATAGGCAATATAATCAGAATGCACTAATAGCAATCACTGTTTTGAAAATGGGAACCACTGAATGTGAAACTCAGAAATTAGCTAAGCCCATCAGTATCCTAAAGGGAGGTTGGAGTGAGGTGGTATAAAGACAGCCCATAAGTGTTTACTGTGTTATTTCTCCCTTGAGAAAAGGAGCTGAACTTCTCTGTGGAAAACAAAAGTGAAAAACAAAAACATGGTAAAGGAATAAGCATTCTCTGACCAAAGATTTCATATGGAGTGGGACATCTACTGTGCAGAAATGCTTTCCTCAAGGACCTGTTCTTTTAACAAACATTAATTGAGATCCTATTGTGTACCAGGCATTGTACTGGCGCAAGATGAAAAAACGGAATTAATAGTCAGATTCAGTGTTGTGTGTATTTTAGGTCTTATTAAGCAAGTTGGTAGAGAATCCTGTCTAGAATCTCTGCAGATCATGCGGATCCTGCATGATCTGCATGATCTGCAGAGACAAAATACAAGTAATAATCATTCCCCCAAATATTTTATAGTGTCCAACACAAATTCTTTGTAACCTACCAGAGTACATACATAAGCATTCTGCAGGTGTTTGATCTAGTGCTGAGGAAGCAAGACTAGATAAATGATTCTCAAATCTTGTGTTTGCACAGATTCCTTTTAAGTGCATAAATTCTGATTCAAAACTCCCAAATGTAAACTGACAAAAGATTGTCTGCTTGGTCTCTCCTTCATCACCTTCAGCTTCCCCTGAGTTACTCCTGAAGAACTCACATCTCCAAGGGACATATTTGAAGACACTGCACCCAAGAGCAACAAGGATTTTTCCTAGTTATTAAAGGGTTAATTCTAAGAAACTCTATCTTTAATACCTCTAGCCAGAATGCTTGAATGAAGGGACACTGCTAGCAGAATCACCTCTCTCAAAACATGCTTTTCTTTAAAATGTAACCAAAAAGCTCTATGCTTCTAAGAATGTCTTAGTAACCATGTGCTTATATGAATTACAAGATAAAAGTTATTACTTATAAAGATAATACTATATACCTAAACTATTGGTTCTGCTCTAAATTTAATCAATTTGTTTGTATACTGTTTTAGTAAAATACATTTACATAAGAAGCTGTTTAGTAAATTTTCCTTCTTTTAGAATTTCCCTGGGTAAACTTTTCTGAGTTTAAGCTATTGTAATAATTCTCTATTATATTTCTACGTATGTCTAAGTACTCATAAGAAAATTTAAGGCTGAGTATGAAGATTAACATTTAGAGATTATGTCTTTTGGAGTATTTTTTTGCCGTCATACATCACATAATAATATATATCAATCGAGTGTTTTGTAATGACAGCTCTAGCTGTTTTCTTTTTTCTGTGTCTCTGTTCTTCCTGCCTCTTTAAAACACAAACTATTGAGAAGAAGTGAAGCTATCAGAATACCCACTTTATACTAGCACTCATAGGACACAGTAAAACTGAATGAAGAAATTGGCAAAGAATAAGAGCTTGACAGGGTTTTTTCTGTTCTTTGCGATTTTTCCTTGGCACATGCAGATGGCTGTTTAAGAATGGGCACAGTGTTCAGCCTGAGGTTTGCCGACAATGTAGACTTAGAAGGTAGAATAAAGAGTCATCAATGAGCATAGTAATGGCAGGAAATGGTTCAAAGGAGAACCCTGTGTTGCATACAGAAATAACCTAAAAACCTGAAAGTAACACAAGTAATCATTAGTTATAAAATTTAGGTTTTCAATTTTGGCAGAGTACACCTGGCCAAAAAAAAAAAAAAAAAGAAGAAGAATAAGTAGAAGAAAAGTAAAAGAGAAGGAAAAAAGAAAAGAAACAACAACAACAATACCGAAGCTGAATGATATAATTACCTAAAAGCTTTTGGAAGCTAATCTTTATAACTAGGATATCATTAATCCATTTATTTTCATGTATAACATCAACAAATATTTACAGCTTGTTAATGTGTGCCAGACACTCTACTAGGAACCAGAGATACAATATTGGGCCAGAGGGCCTTGGTCATGCTTTCACAGAACTTTCACCCAAGCAAATTAGACATTCAGTTAAACACACAAATCTAATTAAGAATGATATGTCTCATAAAGTATTTTCTCCAGGGAGCTATGTGGTGTACTGGAGAGACCAGGAGCTTTGGAGTTGCAGATAATTGCTTTCAGCATTCTCACTCACATTCTAGTTTTGTTATCTCAGAAAAGTTATTTAACCTGTATGAAACTATTTCCCTAACTGAACGCTGGCTAAGCTTGCTTCACAGTTTTGCCTCAAATGTTAAATGAAATAGTGAACAAAAAGGACATCTTACCTGGCACAATACAGCTATTTGAGATTTTATATATTTATATATTTGTTACCCCCAAATTTCAATAATAACAGTAAAGATTAATGGAATTCTGATGTTTATCTAAATCAGTCAGAGAAGAAATTCTGTTAATAAAAAATAATGAACTTTATTATTTCCCTTTATTTCCCCTTGCTTTATTTATTTATTTATTTTTGCCTATACACAAGTATTTTTATTTATATAACCTAAGGAGGAATACTAAAAAGCAAAACTGACCAACCCTCGTTATTCACAGATCCTGTTTACACCAATTTGCCTAATAGCTAAAATTTATTTGTAACCCCTATATAAACACTCGCAGCACTTTAGGGCAATTCACTGAGATACAGAGAGCAAAGGGATGGGAGATGGGGTTTGAGTTGCCCAGCTGCCACGCTCCTACCTGACATCAGGTGAAGGAAGACTGTCTTCTTGTTTCGCTCTCACACAGATACCGGCAAAGGATGGAGAGAGTAGGGGACAGTGTAGTGTGGTGCAAGAAGCTCCTGCTCTGGAGCTAGTTGGAGAGGGTTCAAATCACGAATCTCAACTCTGACACCTATTAATAGGGAACCTCAGAAAAGTCATTTACTTCTGAATCTTTGTTTTCTCTTCTGTAAAATGAAATAAATCTAGCAGGATAAGTGGTTTAGAGGTTTAAGATTATAATAGATGATAGATAGATAAATAGGCAAATAGAAAATTTGTCCTGAGAGCAGAAAAATGATTTAATGTTTGCTTATTCAGTGGTTGTGAGACTTTACAGAACATAACTACCATGAATAACAGAATCAACTGTAATTTATTTATTATCTGTATTTCAAACTTGATTTTCAATTTTGTGTACCTCTAATTACCAAACACCAATTCTTTGGAAAATAACCCAAATACTTTGGTTAATTTTTCTTTGGAATATAAAAAGTTGTTGATGTTAGTTTCAGGTGGCAATGAGCTTCACACAGAAGTTTTTACTTTATTATAAAGTGATTAAATGTCTCCCTACTTATAGCATAATAAAGCAATTCAGAATGCACTTTTATTTGTATAGAGAGACTTTTAAAATAACATGGTGGTAAAATTTATAGTTACAATTTGTGTAAAGAAGAATTATCAGACTGTCACATTTCAACTAAAGTAATTGAATTAAGTAATCAAAATCATAAATTAAATTACAATGAACATAAAACATTCTCTGTACCCTATCATAATATATTTTGTAGAAATAGAGATAATGCAGATCCTTATCTTTGGCAGATTACCAATAACTATAACTATATAATTAGATATTACTAATGCAATTTAAAAAAAAAAACCATTATTTGAAATCAGATATTATTTTTAAAGTGCTATAGGGGAACACCTGGGTGGCTCAGCAGTTGAGTGTCTGCTTTTGGCTCAGGGCGTGATCCCAGTTTGAGGATGAGTCCCACATCGGAGTCCCTGTGAGGAGCCTGCTTTTTCCTCTGCCTCTATCTCTGCCTCTTTCTCTCTCTGTCTGTGTGTCTCTCCTGAATAAATAAAATATTTAAAATAAATAAATAAAGAAAGAAAGTGCTATAGGTTTTCTATGAGTTCAAAGAATAAACTGACAAATCTGAAATTTGGCTGAAAACAATACTCTTACTTTTTTAGCCTTTATGATCCAAATACTTCACAGAGAATATTTTAAACTTAAGCTCCAAGTTACTCAAGATTTTGATCTCGAACAAGATTCTGAAAAAAAAAGTCATGATAATTTAAAAACAGTATTTCTGTGTTAGGCATAAAGCTCTTCCAGAAAAGTTTTCAAAGAGATCTGTCAGGCAATGCAGACTGCAGTTGAAATTCTCTCAAAATATCTCAAAGACATGCTAAGCAAAATGAGCTGCCCAGAACTAATGTTCACATGTATTATTATGTATTTTAATTTAAGTCAAGTTCATACTTAAAGAACTGATAGAGGAAAAGAAATTTCAAAAACCTATCCAAGTTAAATACTTCTCATTTAGACAAAAATAGCTTCACATTTGGAGTGACTTGCCAGCATAAGATATTTTTTATCCTTTTTCTCTTCTGCTTCTCTTAGTTAATTTATAAGGTCCATTAAAACACATGCTGTATATATGAATGCTTATGTTAAATAAAAATATATATCCATGGTGAGAATACGTACCCTACTATTTCTTGGATGCTAACCTGAAATATTCTGGCATTTTTCTTCAAAGACTGATGTGTGATAATGTGGCTTTGATTTTACAAACTCATACTATATTCAGCAGTGCTGCAAGGTGCACATAGTTAAAGCAATAACTTAAAAGGGCTAAAAGTTCGAATTATAATACAATTCTTACTCTGTCACAATATAATTTCTAATAATAAAAGACTAAGGATAAAAAGACAGAAAATAAAGTTACATAATTTTCTCAGTGGTCATGTGAGCCAAGAACAAATTATGGATTCCTTTGGTTTTGTCATCTAGATACAAATTGTTCGGGGATCACAGAGACTTATTTCTTTTCTCAACTCACCATACAAATAGAACTCTAAGGATATCAATGCAGAAAATAGATGTTGGCGATTTTTAAAATAACATGACCTAGGCCCGGGTCTCTGTGGATTTGTCACAGAATTAGACAAAATGGAAGTGAGAAGAAAACATCTTGATATTAAATAAGAATAATATACATTTTAAGGGGGAATATAGCATTAGTAATTTTAGCCTCATTAGTAGTACAAGTAACAAATAGCTTTGAACTCTGGTGCCAGATTATTTCTACAGTGCTCTTTGAAATGGCTTTGAAACACAATTATGCACTTCATAAACATATTAGCATTCCATCAGAGCTGAGTTCATTATTACGTGTATTAAAATAAACTTTGGGTCAAATTATTTTCCTTAAATCTCAACCTTCACCAAAAAAGTTTCATAAATAAGATAAAGTTATAAGGTGAGCATTCAATTCGTACCCTGCAGTCAGCATAATTATAGACAATGCCATTCTTCAGAACCATAGGCCAGGAAAACATCAAAGAAGACATGAAAGGTGTTATACTTCCAAAGTCAGAGTATGTAAACTATGCCGTGATAGGCAGAATCAATGTCCCCCAAATATATCCACATTCTACTCCCCAAAACCTAGGAATATGTACCTTACATGATAAAAGGGATTTTGCAATGTAATTGAATTGAGGAGATGAAAACAGGGAGATTTTCTGAATTATCTATGTAGGACTCATGTAATCACCAGGCCCCTTGTATGACTCAAGAGAAAGAATCAGTTGGTAATGTGAAAAGAACTCAGTCCAATCTTGTTAGTTTTCAAGATAATAGAATGGGGCCAAGAGCCAAGGAAATGCAACCTGCCTCTAAAAACTGGAAAAAAAAAAAAAAAAAAAAGCAAAACTTTCTCCAAGGGCTTCCAGAAGGAAAACACCCCTATCAGTACCCTTATTTTAGCTCAATGAGACAAAACCATTTGGGATTTTGAACCGAGAGAGAGAAAGTAGATTATTTTGGAGGTGATGGGATTGTTCTGTACCTTGATTGTGTTTGTAATTAAGTATCAGTATGTGTTTGTTAAATTTCATAGAATTGTACACTGAGTACTAAATTTTACTGTAAGTAAATAAAAAGATTTTTAAAAGGTAAGGTTTCACTAATTTTTAAGAAGTGTTTCCTATTTGTATTTAGAAAATTCTCTGATCTTCCTTGTTTCCTATGAATGTTATTTTCTCCTACCATAATCCTCAAAAGGCAAATTAATGTATTCTTTTTTCAATAAATAACCTTAAAAGGTTTATATCAATAGGACTGGAATCTTATGTGTGACCTTTGACTCTGTTTTGGAAGGATAGAAAGATTATAATTCAATTATTTATTCCTTGTATAAAAATCATTGTGGTCACTCTATGCACTAAATTTGGATTGAGACAGGCATGAATAGAAATTTCATGTTAAATTTCTGAAAATTCTCAATAGAGAATTCAGGAAACTCACAATTTAGAAATACTCATGAACTACTGAATAATTCAACATTCATTAAAATTCACACCATTTGGTTCCCAATCAAAAAATTACTAGACATGCAAAAAAACAGGGTCCAACACAGAATGAAAATTAAAATAGACTCAGAAGTGACAGAAATCATGAAATTAGCCAACAAGTATATCAAGCATCTATTGTAAATATTCAAAAATTCCAAGGAAATGTAAAACAAAATAATTCATAGGATGAACTTAACACATTAGACAATGCAGAAAAGGATAATAAATATGAACAGAAGAGGCTGTCAAATATGAAGAAAGCCAGGGTGATCTCTGGGATCATATCAAACAATTTAGAGTCCATGTAATTTAAGTCACAGGAGATGGGGGAGAGAATGCAGACAAAATATTTGAAGAAATAATGGTCAAACATCTTCTAGATTTATTGAAAAACATAAACCCACAGAACGAAGTAGCTCAAAAAATATGTGTAAACAGAAAGAATACTATACCAAAACGTCTCATATTCAAAATTTTGAAAACTGATAATAAAGTGAAAATAGTTAAAGGAGAGATAAAGACACACTGCATCAGAGAAGGAAAAGTAAAAATAATCACTTTCTTTTTAAATAAAGCAAGCCAAGAGTCAATGGAACATCTTTAAAGCATTGAGAGGGAAAAATAAAAACTCTACAGTTCTGTAACTGGTAAAAATATTCTTCAAAAATGAAAGCAAAGTCAAGTCATGTTCAGAAAATGAAAAGCCAAAAGAATTAGTCACTAGTGTAAGAAAATTTGGAGCATCCTAGTTTATAGAGACTCTGGAAGGAGAGTTTAATACAAATAGTGAAAGGTTAAGAGAATAGCCGTTCACTTTGGTTGCAGTGAGTAGCAATAGGTAAAATTATTATTATTATTAAAGATTTTATTTATTCATGAGAGACATAGAGAGCAGCAGAGACATAGGCAAGGGAGAAGCAGGCTCCCCGCAAGGAGCCCGATGCGGGACTCGGTCCCCAACCCCAGGATTATGCCTTGAGCCAAAGGCAGATGCTCAACTGCTGAGCCACCCAGGTGTCCCAGGTAAAATTAATATTAGAATAAAAACAGTAACAAAAGAAATGACAGTTTTGATTAAGAGTAAACAGAATTTTATTTTGTTCCCTGGGTTTTACGGTCATATTATTATTAATTTGGTTAAAATGAATAAGCTAGCAACATTTTGTAAAATGTATCACAACTGAAAGAGAATGATTTCAAGAATAAAGACTGAAAGAGATGTTTACTAGAACATGTGTGAGGTAATAGTGACATGAAGCAGAGTGGCCTTGATGGTAGAAATAAGATAACAAATTTTCTGTACTTATAATAAAATTGTGTTCACTACTTCCTTAACAACACATTAGCTAAATTTCTACTATGAGCTGTTGTATTGCACCAAGAGCTGAGGGGGTCAAAAACATAAATAGGTTATTACCACAGAAGTGAAAAAAATGCTATAAGAGGAGTATTTGCAAGTTATTGAGTATTGAGAGATAATTTGTATTTCTGTATATCATTGTCAATTTGCTCCAGATAACCTTTTTTCAAGAATGTCCTTATAAGCAGAGAGCCTCAGATGAATGGTGGTTTCTCTCCTTCTCCTGAAAGAAAGATCGAGATCTCTCCCCCACCCTTATCCCAGGCTTATTTACATTCCAGGATAGTGAAAATGGATGACTCTCTCTCCTACCTTAGGGTAGATACCCTTTCAGTCCAGGTTCTCTCTGTAGGAGAGGATGGACAATTTTTCCAGTAGCTCTTCTATAGGAGGGTTTCCTAATCTCAGAGTTTCTCTCCTATAGTGGGAAACACACCAACTACTCTGCCTGTGTAGGGAACCCCTAACCTCCTTTTCATCCCTTTTTGGGAACCGAGGCTCAGACAGCTGGCACAAAATATATCTCTGGCTTCTGTGAGTGCGGTGAGTAAGAAATTCTCTCGTACATTGGATCCAAAAGCCTTGTGTTTTCTGCTATAATTTATGAAATGGTGACAGGCTAACTTGGTAACTTGAAGTTGGGGGAATATCTCCTACTTTTCACAGTTTCTCACTTATCAATGAGGGTATAAGGGAGGGAAGGGTGTAATTACATGGAGAATTTAGCCAAAACTTCACTATTACAACTGACATTGCACTGGATCTTGAAGATGAATTAGGGAGAAATGTCTGAACTAATAACAGGGGAAGCTGCTTGTCTTTTAAGTGACAGTTTCTGTGACTTGTAGTGCCAAAGTCGTCATATTTTCTTTCTTTCTTTCTTTCTTTCTTTCTTTCTTTCTTTCTTTCTTTCTTTCTTTCTTTCTTTCTTTCTTTCTTTCTTTCTTTCTTTCTTCCTCTTCTTCTTCTTCTTCTTTCTTCCTCTTCCTCTTCTTCTTCTTCTTCTTTCTTCCTCTTCCTCTTCTTCTTCTTCTTCTTTCTTCTTCTTCTTCTTCTTCTTCTTCTTCTTCTTCTTCTTCTTCTTCTTCTTCTTTTTTATTTTAAAGAATTTATTTTTTTAAGTAATCTCTGCACCCAGTGTGGGGCTCAAACTCACAAGCCCAAGATCAAGAGTAACATGCTCTACTGCCTGAGCAGTATATTTTCAGCCAGGTATATTTTCAATCTGGTAATTAATGATTAATGCTTGCTTAATCAACCTGAAGAACAGCAAGTTTTGGAAATGAGAGGATTTTTTTTTAAAGAAAGCATTATAATCTTTTCCACAAGTCCCAGATATTTGGGTATACACCTTCAACACTCCGATTCCTGCCTCTGGGATTAGCTTCCAAATCTTTAGAATCAACAATAATGAATCACTCATAAATGTGTTATACCTCATTCATGTTCAGATGGGAAGATACACAGTATTGAAGACCAGTATTATACAGTGTGTGTTTTGTCTTTGTTTTTAATGAATTTTGCACTAAAATATTACAAAGTATTTTATACTTCCATTATACAACTAGTAGAAGATACTAGGTGCCTGGTGAAATAAAATGAATGCATCCCAGGTGCCAGCCACTCAAAATTCAGGGAGAATTGACTTATTCCATAAACTGTTTCTAAGCTATTTCCTTTCAGTGCAGCTGTCCAAAGTCCTACACAAGATTTTTCAGCAAATTCTTTAGAAGCTTCCATTTTCATATAAGGTCCTTTTTCTATACATGCAGGAAAAGTTATATCTTCTTTTTTTTTTTTTAACTAGAGAAGGTTTTCCTAAAGCAAATGCTAATGTTACTATATTTAATCCAAAATTTCACATTGTTTTACAAAACAGGAAAGCATTTAAGAAATAAATAAAAGTTAGCATTGTTCCCATGCCTTTAGTCTTTTTCTGCAAGGCTGGGAACACTATACTCAAGTTGGTCTCTCTGGCCAACTGAAAAAAAAAAGATTAATTGAATATTAATGCTTATTTGAGTATTTTCATAGAAAACAGACATACCCCTGAGGTGGCCAGCAAGAACTCTTAGTGGCATTATCAGTATCTTTATCTGGGAGAATGGAACACAGAAAAAAGGAAGAGATTACACAGGTACTATAGTACACACATTGATGAATGAATGGCTTTATGGAAAACTTCTGGTTTAGTATATTGTCTAGGATAAAGAGTTTTAATCCACAGGTAAAACAATTCCAGAAAGAACGTTGTGGTCCTGCTACTCCAGCATAAAGTTTCCTACCTGAAGAATAGGGTCAGATACATTAACACTTAAAGCTCTTTAAAAAATAAATGAACTCTTTTCAGAGCTGCTGAATTGTTCAAATTAACATGAGCAGGTGCTATGGTATGTAATGGTGATGCCTTCCAGAAATTTAGCAATTGGAAAAGCTACTCTGGTTGTATTTGCTGAATGAAATGAAAGGAATTATGACTAAATTGTGTCATTGAATATGTTGTCACTGTATTTCCTATGGACTGAATTGTGCCTCCCACCCATAATTCTTGTGTTGAAGCCCTAATCCCCAATGTGACTGCATTTGCAGAGAAGGTCTTTAGGAGGTTATTAAAGTTAAAAAGTTTATTATGTTGGGGCCCTAATCCAATAGGGTTAATGGCCTCAAAAGAGAAGGAAGGGAAAGAGATCATTCTCTCTATATCTGTGCACCCATGTGAGGACACGGCGAGAAGGCAGCCATCTGCAAGCCAAGAAGAGAGCTCTCACCAGAAATAGAATCAGCAGGCATCTTGATCTGGGACTTCTAGCCTCCAGAATCATGAGAAAATAAATCTCTATTATTTAAGTTCCCTGGTGTATGGTATTTTGTTATTGAAGTCCAAGTAGACCAAGACAGTATTTATTTCTTAAGTCTTAATCTGCTGTCTAACAGATATGTATATCTCACTCAGTTTCACACTAAAAAGACAGTATTAACAACAAGGTCATATTTTTTAACAGCCCATGGAAAAGAGAATCATAATTTTTAACTGAAACTGAATTCACGGTATGTTAGGAGTTATTGTCATGGCTACATTCAGTTCTCTGTTGCCTTGGATAAATTTTCTTCCTATTCTCTATTTGGGTAAAGTTGTCTTGCTCTTTCTAATCAAACATCCAATTACCAAAATATAACTTAGATCTGTTTCCTAAGAATCTGGATCATGTATTAGCTGCTCATATCTAGAATGATGTACTTAATCATACTATTCATATATAAGACACTTCAGAAAAGTAGGAATCAGTAAAAGGTATAAAAAATTTTATTTTCATAGTAAATAATAATTATTTAGAAATACAGTGTCTCATTTGATGTTAGTCAAAGACCTCAATTATTGGTCATTCAAGTCACCAGAAGGATATGTATTTATTAATAATAAAGGTACAGGGACTCAATTCAAAGTGGCGATATATTTTAAATTCCCATCACCAAACTTATAAATTCAATATTTGGAACGAAGAAAAAAATTAATAGTCACAGAGCATGTTCAGTTTCATATATTTGTGTATTTTTACAGTTAAACCTAAAACTCAAAAGCCATTTGCTAACATAAAACTTTTCTCTCCATAATTTTACTAACTTTTAGCTACTAAAAATGTTTCTCTATGTGAAATATGTAGGGCTGATTATGCTTGTAATACCCAATAAATTATCTCATTTCATGTCATTTGTTTTATTTTTATGAAGATGGTATACTTAGGTTTCACTAATATAGTTGAAATTTATAAACTTGTATTGAATCAAGAAAAAATAAGTTTCATAAGACATATTTTATATAGCAAGAGTGAAACAAAACATCTAAATTTAAAATATCTAAATACAATTACTAAAATCATCAGCATAAAGCTAAACTGTTTGCAGTCCCCTAAGTTATTCTCTTTCCCTTCAGAAGACTAAATCATGAGCATTTTGCTTAATGCTCCATACAAAATGACAGTAAGAAATTAAATTTGCAGGAAAAAAAAAACTTCTTCTAATCCTAACAATTATGTTTTCTACAGAAAACAAAACTGATATTTTCCCTCAGGAAAAAATAAAATTGAGCCGGTCACTAGAACACTGAAGCATTTGAAAAGCAAGATATAGATCTATGTACACTAACCAACATCACATTTTCTGCTCATTTTTACCCAAGTGAAACTTAAAAATAATAGCTTTCTCTTTTCCTGTTTGTATAGTATGTTTTAAATGAACTACCAATTTCATCCTCAGAGAAAAATAAGTTTCTTGCTATTTGAGGGGGTAAGAAGCTTCCCTTCCCTCCGCGCAAGCCAAACTGTTTCTTCATATGAAGTATAAAACTCAAGTGACATTCAAATTGAGTAAAACTGTCTACTTTTTATGTATGCATCCTTATGTGATCATAAATCATAGGGCTATTCCCTCCTCAATTTGTTCCCCATCCCCAATAATTCCTTTGGCCCTTACTTTTTGCTGTCTTTTTATTATTCTTTTCTGAGCCTAAAAACTATTCCTAAACAACTTTTATTCTTGATCATATTAATTTCTCTGAAGTTTCAGAGGGTTTGAGATATTACCCTACTTGTGAGCTGCAGGAACTTCAGGGATAGTGACAGAAGACACGAGACTCCTGGGTCAGAGACAAAGTATTTTATTACTCACAGCATAGCAGACAGCACTGGCTTCGTATTTGCATCAGTTACTCACTCTTGCCCTTCAAGTCTCGTGGGGCAAAAAGGAACAGCCAAGGTAAATGGTGCACACAAAATGAGTTTGTGTTACTGCTATGGTACCTCAGGCTTAGGGAACCCTGATATGTTATCTTGTAATGGGCTGCAAGGAAACATGCTGACCTTTTCCCCAGAGAGAGATACTGTCTTTTTTATTCAGCATACCAAATTAACATACTCTCTGCTCTAGAGGAAGATATTACCTTTATCTTTCAAGGTTTTTTGCTACACAAACATCTCAAAAAGACTGGGCATAAAGCTGGCAGTGCCTTGGCTCACACAGCATACATACAGGAATGTGAATAATCCAAGTAGAATTTTCTCCCAACATAACTCCCTTCCTTTTTTTTTTTTTTTTAACTCCCTTCCTTTTAAAAAAAATGCGTATGTTAATAAGTTAAAAGCATGAGGGGATCCCTGGGTGGCGCCGCGGTTTAGTGCCTGCCTTTGGCCCAGGGCGCGATCCTGGAGACCCAGGATCAAATCCCACGTCGGGCTCCCTGCATGGAGCCTGCTTCTCCCTCTGCCTGTGTCTCTGCCTCTCTCTCTCTCTGTGTGACTATCATGAATAAATAAATAAAATCTTAAAAAAAAAAAAAAAAAAAGCATGAGAAGTTACCTGGCCTAAACACGTATACACACGCAGCACACAAATATCTATCTCTGTTGTAATGTTTAATTTATGTTTAGTGTCACTGTAAAATTATGTGGGACAGTACATAAGACTGTGCTTTGTAAAGTGTAACATACACAAATTTAATTATTATTGTTCTGTCAATATGTCTATCATTTAGATCTTCTTCATTTTTATTTAGCATTGGCATGTAAATACTTTTTTAAAAGATTTTATTTATTTATTCACAAGAGACACACAGGGAGATGCAGAGACACAGGCAGAGGGAGAAACAGGCTCCCTGTAGGAAGTCTGATGTGAGACTCTATCCCAAGATCCTGGGATCATGACCTGAGCCAAAGGCAGATGCTCAGCCACTGAGCCACCCAGGTGCCCTGGCACATAAATACTTCTTAACAAAGGTTATGCCTTCCCTCGTAAATTTTTCTGAATTAGAGGAGGGTTCTATATAAGCAAAATGATCTCTGAGATTTAGAATATCTAAGTGTACAGAGTATATGACACTGAAAATATTCCATGATTGCTATTAAATATTTTCATTGTTCCAAACAGTTTATGAAAAGTATCTGTAGCAAATAATCTTCTATTAATTCCTTTTATTGACAGATAAGGACTGAACTATATTTAGCCAGGATGGCACTAACTGATAGTGATAAGTAATTTTAAATTTCCAGCCACTACATTTCAAAAGATGAAATATGTTAATAATATTGTTATTTTATCCAAAATATCTAAGATAATACCACTTAAACATATGCTTATTGTTTTAAAAGTTACTAGTGAGAAAATTTCCATTCTGTTTTTCATACTAAGTCTTCAAGACCCAGTGTATACTTTATAGTTGTAGCACATCTCAATTCAGATACTCTTTTTTACTGGACTACAGTTCAAGTGTATTTAGGTTAGAGTGTTTCATTTCATCTAATTTTTATTTCAAGTGCTCAATAGCCACATGAAGCTATTGGTTGTCCTACTATAAAATATGGAGTTAGAAGCTACTGAAAGTAGAATTTGTGTTATTTCTCAAGTCCACTTGGTAGATTCCTTCCCACCACATTCTATTTTCAAAAGTGCCTTAGGTACATGGATTACTTTCAGGCCTGGAAAACCCATTTCAAGGAGACTCAATATAAAATATTTGCAAGACAGTGCTACTGAGCATCAGTAAATGGAGACCAACAGCACAGGAGTAAACAGAAACCATATCCAGATCAAAGTGGAAAGAAAGCTTCAGTAATAAAAGCAAGGGTATAACTTGAAGATTTGAGCTATATATTAAGAGTGAAGGGGGGTGGGAGGAGTGAAGGGAGAGGCATTGAGCAAGATATTAAGAGACAAGGAAATACTAATGAGACAAGATAGGAGATTGAAATAAACCTAAGTCATTGTGAGAGAGAAATAATTTAAGGATACAAGTATCAAGGAAACTATAAAGAGATACATAAGTGTTTGAATTTGAGAACTCAGTTCAATTCCCCAATCCACACACACACAAAGACCCATACACATATATGCACACACATACACAGAAAGTGAATGGAAGATAATTGGCTAAGAGTAAAAAATGTAAAAGGAATATAATTATAACTTTAATATTTTGTTATTATCTTGAAAGTTGACTACTACTATAGTTAATATAGTTAATACTATAGTTAATACTATAGTTAACATTGTAATAATTGTAATTCTGTAATAACACTATGTTAATATATTACAGCAACTAATGAGCTTAAATAGATTTTAATTGCAAACTGAAATGTCCCATTAATCTCTCGTGATTTGTTATGCACTGGATATCTAGAAAAAAATTCCTAATATATTTTATTTTTAACAAAACTAGCATAAACCAAATGTTTAAAGTATTAATATGCAGCCTAAGATGAACCACCCCACATATTTTTATCTTTTAAAATTCCCTATTAAAAATAAATAAATAAATAAATAAATAAATAAATAAATAAAATAAAATTCCCTATTGATCAACTGTTTTCTTTATATACAAAATTCTTCAATTTCCTCGAGATATGAAGAATGTCAAAGATACATATTGAATGGAGGCAATTTAAGGTAGACTCATTACAAACAGATTTATACCTGATTTAGCCAGTTGTTTCGAAAGAATGTTTCATGTCCTTTTAAAGATTTTTAAGTGAAAGAAAAGATACAGTTGAAATGCATAACTGAGGTTCCTCCTTATTTAAGTAAATACCACAAAGTGTAAACACTATAATATGAATATTTTAGCACATACAGCAAGCAGATTTATCAAAACCCTCGGGAAACATGAACTCCAAACCTAATGAGAGAACACTTGCAAAGGACAAAGCATATGATTTGGAATACTTTGAAAAGAAAACAGATGCAGGGAAATTAGTGCTATATCTTTATAGCTCCCATGATGCTCTTTAGAAGCGACTGAATGCAACATTGATCTGTCAATATCTGTTAATATCATTATACATTAAACTATATGGAAATCCATGCAAATTGGTAAACCTACTGAATATAATTTTATATGTTTCTTCTTTTGTTGCCCTGGGCATTTGTATCTTTATTATATGCTCTCATTTTTTTTTCCTTATGTGATTTTGTTTTCTTTTTTAATTTAGTATTTCATGCTGTCAGAGCTCCTATGGAATAATTTTAAAACGTGATTTTAAACATATCTCATTGCTTAGATATGCTTTCTTACCATTCCCAAATTCAGTTTTTTTGTTTGTTTGTTTAAGAGACAATGATATCAGCTAAAGATTATTCTCAAAGCCACATCCTTCCGACATTATCTTGGATAGGAGCACAGAAGAAATCCAGAATGTTGTGTTGTAGCTTTTTTACTATGTAACTATGTATCAGACATTTTTCCTGGAGACAGTTCATTAAAAAGGCCTTGGCGGCTGTTTTCTCTCCTTGTGATGGATGTTATGCTCATGTAAAGTGGGAAATAACTGCTATTACTTTTTGTTATGTCCCCTGGAGGTTCTTCTGCTTCAGAAACTGTACTTATTCTGGATTTAACAGTCAGACCCCTCAGATGTGCCATATTTAATTGGGCTACATGGAGGCATCCCTAATAAAATAATACACATTGCTGTGAGCCTCAGGATTTTTCCTTCTGATTGTCTTCACATGTGCCATGCTTAAGGGAGACTGTGAAATACAGGAAAGGTAACAATACTTTGTCATAAAATAACCTTGTTAAATCACAGGACAACTAATAAATTCAATCATGTTCCACATTATTGAGCTTCTACTGTCTTCTACGTTGTGCTAATGGGAGACCCTTATCATTCCTAACCTTGTATCTTCTTTGCTCTTTTCAATGCCTAACATACAAAGAACTCACATTTGTCTATTATCTTAGAAATATGGGCTTGCGATCACAGAAGTCACTGGATAAGTGCGAGCAGACAGATAGGTAATTTATCTTACTCAGGAAAACAACAACAACCAGAAGGTAAATAATAAATCATAAGAGTAAGCTAAAGAAAACCCAAAGTCAACTGATTCATCTTTTATGCAAGGTATTAGTTTTTCTTTATTATACTCACCACTAGGATTTTTTTTTTTTTTTTGGCACCTTTGGGTAGAAAAACAAAACTTGCTATGATAGCTGACCAAAAAATCTTATTTCCCAACACCTGTTGAGACTTTTCAGGACATATTATTTATTTATTTATTTATTTATTTATTTATTTATTTATTTATTTAGGGAGTTGGGGACCCACGGGAGAGAGAGAGAGAATCTTAAGCAGACATCATGCTCAGCAAGGGGTTGGAGGTAGGGCTGGATCTCACAATCCTGAGACCATGACCTGACCTGAAATCAAGAGTTGGATGTTTAACCGACTGAGCCACCCAAGCATCCCTCAAGACACATAATATTATTTTATTTTTCCTTAAGCTATAATAATAATACATTTATTTTTATTATAGTATTCCACATACATATTTATTGTATAAGTTATTACATGATAAGCATTAGGCTATGTGATCTACATACATTGTCTCTAATCTTTACCATAAACTTACAAGGTTTCAGTTGCACTTTAGATAAAAAAAATGAAGTTTAAAGAGGTTAAGTGACTGGCTGAAAGCTTACAAAATGGCTGTTGGGACACTAAAGATACTTCAAATGTAGAGTACTTAATTATTGTTGTGACTAAAGCATAAAGAGTAATTTTCTCTAAAAGAGAAATTGAACATAGCTACATAAAATATAAACTTAATGAAGAGCGTCTGGGTGGCTCGGTCAGTTAAACGTCTGTCTTCAGCTCTGGTCATGATTCAGGGGCCCTGGGATTGAGCCCCATTGTTGGGCTCCGTGCAAAGTGGGGAGTCTGCTTCTCTCTCTGCTCCTCTTCCAACTCAAACTCTCTTTCTTTCCCTCTCAAATAAATAACATATATATATATATATATATATATATATATATATATAAATTTCATGAAATGGGAATGTCTATTAATATGTGAACACAAATTAATAAACTAATTGTATTTTTAAAGTTTTCCATCCAATAAACAGGAAAATATTGAGAATTTTAGATTCCTGCAATATTTAAACTATGGTTTTAAGAACGAAATACACTTTTTCTTTGTGCTACTTTGTAACTGGTTTCTCATTTCTGACTCCTCTTACTTTGTTTAAATAATAATTGCCACTCTTAGTCAAGTATTTATTTAATATTTCTACAAAGAAAAAAAAAACAACAACAACAACTAAAACTCACTCAGACACACTCTAGACCAGGCAACCACCTGGGATATAATACGGTAAAAAGGTCATTTACTGCACTTAGATTGGGATAAGTAATCGTCTTGCCAAAACACTTGAATTACTCTTTTTATTTTACTTCATAATATCTTACTTTTTACACTAATATCTCACTAAAAGAATGTTTTGTTTATCAAATTAAGAGGTATGTTGAACTTGTATATTAGGAATAAAGGATATTATATCAAGAAACAAAAATATAGGGCAGCCCGGGTGGCTAAGTGGTTTAGCTGAAGCCCAGGGCGAGATCCTGGAGACCCGGGATCAAGTCCCATGTTGGGCTCCCTATATGGAGCCTCTTCTCCCTCTGCCTGTGTCTTTGCCTCTCTCTCTCTCTCTCTCTCTATCTCTCATAAATAAATAAATAAATCTTTAAAAAAAAAAGAAACAAAAATATAAAAGCCATAAACTACTAATAGAGGGCTGAAGAGGTCTTTATTCTCCTAAGATCTTTGTTACATCAGAAATTAATCCAATAATTCAATAATGTTTGTAGTAAAAAATGGTATTGCAATGACCTTACTCAAGGTTCTTTGATATTTATACCATCTCAGCCTGAAAACTAGGATACATACCTACAATATGAAGCTTTCAAATATTTCATATCACAATGCTTTAGAGAAAAAGTTATAATATCTCCATAAGCCAACTTGATTAGTATTGGAGGGTGTTTATTTAATGGCAGTATTACATGAAGCTGCGGTGTGAAATAACACATTTACAATTAGCACCAGGTTGGTTTTTCAAACAGGCAGTGATACAATTTTAAGAGTTCCCCAAAGCATTTTAAAGACTGAGCAAACATTTGTGTCATTACAAAGCCATAGTTTAAAGCTTATGAGCTTTCCACCCTACTAAGAAAAGCATTTAAAACAACCCACAGAGGATAGGGTAGGACAAAAATAGGTGGATCTGTAATTACTAGGAGCACTATGGTTCAGCATACAAAATAGGATCTCTCCTTTATCTATGAATATTTAATGACAAAATATATTTTCTTTAATAGTCACCAGTAGTCAGTTTTTTTCTGTTTTCCATGCCCTAGAAATCTTGACTCTATAAATTTTTTTTGTTGTTTATGAGAAAAACTAATTTAAATTATTTGGTTGCCTTGGATGTATTTTTACATCTCAAACCATATCTGCTTCTATGAATAGTATTTCTGTTTGGGATAAATGTTTCCACTTTACCAAAAGACTGGACCCTCATTTGATTCCAGTTTTCTTCAGGATAGATATTGTCTCAGTGCCTAGAACAATTCCAGAGCCATTGAAAGGATATGGACTTTTGTTTAATCGGTCTACTGAATTACAGTGAACTAAGGGTTGTAGTTTATGTTTTCTCTTTCAGCAAATAACATTTATTTCTTTGGCTGCAATACTCTCCCAAGCCCAAGTGTGAGTCAAAACAATTCATCTTTTAGAATTACATTAGGCTTCTCATGAAAACTTTGCAACCACTAATGGGTTGCCAGTTGCCATCCACACATATTCACATTAAGTACAGTGATGTGGGCCTTGATTCAAATTTCTTGAGTAGAGAGAGAAAACAATTGATGATGCATTTTTGTCATTGGTTATTGCTTCTACCTTACACAGTACCACCCTAGTCTTGCAGAAATATAACCATAAGAGCCCTGGTCTTCAGATAGGACAGCCCTGTTCTACATCAAATAACCTCCAGGAAAAAATATACTTTAGGGAATTCTCGAAACATTATCCCCTCCCCACCTTAAACAATAATGGTTGTTATGTATTTATTCATTTCTCATCCTGGATCAAATATTGTAGTAATTCCTTCATATTAATTATCTCACTTAATATTCACAAAAAACAAGGAGATAAATAGTATAAATAAGTTTATTACTGTTTACTTACATAAGTTACTTTATTCTTTATAACTAACACCCAGAGTAAAGTAACTTACCTAAGGTTTCATGTAGTTAGTGGTGGAGCTAGAATTTGAACACAACAATACTGTTTTTCTTGAAAACATTGCATCTCCCTTTGATTAGTTCCAAATTTCAAAAATATCCAGAATACAAAATAAAAGCAAGGATTCTTAGAATTGGGGGCAGCTCAGGACTCCATGGTTAGAGCAACACTACCTTGTTTTCAGTCACTGAGCTCTTCATTCCTCTCCCTATCCTCAGATCTTACATTCTGTGTTTAAATACACAATAATTAAATTAACTTTTAGAGCTTTACAGTGTAAAATGTGGCAATTGATGATTATTCTTGGGTTATCTCAAAATCATGGCTAAGAATTACTTAAAATGTTAGAAAAGTATTTATAATGCTATATAATAAATACAAAAACTTTCAGTAACATGAAGGACCCCTGTATTCAGACAGAGAAATAGAACTATCTCCTAGATGGTGTATTTCAATAGCAGATCACGTTTTTGCTCAATATATAGACTCGTATATTGCAATCTGCTCTTTCCAGTCTTCTATGTGATAAGCTCATTTGGCCTTATAAAATTCTATAAACTGCTTCACATAGAATCATTCTAGAAAACACTATTACTGGAAGGCTAATAAAGTAGGCAAGTGTTAAAAAATAGATAATAGATGGCACTCATACCTCAAAGATTTCTCCAAAGCATACTATATTAAAACACATCATGGACAGGAAGGTTGAATTCCCACTTGATCTTTTATATTCAGTGTTTTTTGTTTGCTTGTTTGGAATAGTCAGTGTCACCACCAACAAGAACAAGAGTCACCTTGAATGCAAGGAATGAGCAGTATTTTTTTTTTTTCTCAATAGTACACACTGTATCCATATTTTAACAGAATCTTAAAAGAAATCTTTGGCATTCAATACCTATACATTTTATTTAGACATACAGATCCCTACTATAAAAAGTGATAGCATACTTTTTAGATATTTTAAGAAAAAAATCATACCCTGAGTTGTGTCAGTGGCTTAGCGCATAGATAAATTTCAGTAAACTACACTAATTTTGAGAAACAAAACAATATAAACATAGAAAGTGGATTAGTCTAGCAATTTGCCTACATGCTTTCATAGTAGTCATTCCTTTACTGCACACACATTTATCATCTCACTTTTCTGACTCTAACTTCCCCTCCCATTTCCTTACCAAAAGATTTTCTTCTGATTCATTTAGGTTACTTTCTAACTAACATTAGTTTCTTCCTTGAACATCAAACAAACAAACAAACAAAAATGCCTGACTAAGATGAAAAGCAATAGCAAGCACTAACAATTCAGAATCCCAGAAATTCTTGGAATGCAGAATATTGATTCATCAAAACCTGCATTCATTCATTCAACAACCAATATTTATTGAGAATTAGACATGTTGTTAATACCTCTCTGAAAAGAACATAACCATAACCTTGTGTAACTTAGTAAACTTAAAATTGCATTTCCCCCCATTATCCTGACACTAATTGTTCCCTTTGAAATAAGAAATAGGAATTCCTTATTGATATTAATGCAACTCTGTGCTAAAACTCTTGTGTTTCTATGGTCTAGAACGAGCAGGACATGCTACCATTTGTAGAAACAAAGGAGTAATAACTGTAATTGTTTGAACAATCAAATCACTAAGATTTCTTTTTTTTTTTTTGAGAAAATAAGAATTATCAATAATTTTAGCACACTGCAATTACGTTATCAACTAATCACTTTAAAATAATACAAAAGCATATTGTGTGAGTCTGGTTTTTTCAGCACTTGAAGATTCTATCAACTTGAAGTATCTGTGGCATCATGACAGATGGTACGTTTCTTTAGAGTTTTCTTTTAATATGAAAATGTGTACTAAATGTGGATAACCTGTTTCTTCTCTTTGAAACAACCATTTTATGAGCTTTCTGTCCAAAGTTTAATTAGCTCTTCCACACTTTGTCCCTTTTACAAAATTGCAGTTATTTTCATTTTCATTTGGGTTAAGAAAAAGGTTGAGATGTATGTTTAAAACATTAGCTAGTCACCAAAGAGTAGAACTGCCTTCCGAGCTCTGCCAAGGAGAGTAAATTGCTTGGAAAGATGTCAACACTGAAAAACTGTCAATAACTTTTTTGGCTGCTGTTGCTCAAAACATTTTATTAGTATTTGATCGTGTTTTTGAAACAGACCAAAATACACTCAGAATTTATAGACTTTGGAAACAAATAATTATATATGAAGCCAAAATCCATTCCCTTCTCATTATACCATTTCTATTCAAATGTATGAATCCATATTTGAAATTCTGGCATTATATATATATATTCCTGGATATGAGGTATGCTCCATCTGGATCCCATCCAGAGAGCTTTAATAATTAAAGTACCAGTGAAATGCCTTGTAATGTTGAGGAAAAAGCACACAACAAATATCCAGGAGACAGATTCCAACCATTACAGTGGTCAGATGCCTTAGGCTTCAGTTCTGAAAATGAGAAGATAATTCTTTCCTTCTCTATTTTAAGGGATCGTTGTTAATATGAAATGAAATCTAAATCTAAATAAATTTTTACAAATTAGAAGTATCCTATAAAATATAAGTGCTTTTGTATTGTAAACACTTGGTATAGACAGAAGTGTGCCAAAGAATCTTGATTTATTTAGCAAGTGCAAAATGAATTAAGTGTAATAAACAAGACAGAAATGGGCATATATAGTGCATACTCAGCTGTGTAAAAAAAAAAAAAAAAAAACAAACTTAGAAATACCAGAAGATAAACACACTAAAATGTTAATTATAGGTCTCTCTAGGTAAGGTGACTAAGGTGAATGCTGCTTTCTTTAATATTATCTGAATTTTTTTTTTCAGTGGTGAGTATCTATTAGTTTTATAAGAAAAATATCAAGGTAAGACTTGAGAATTATCTTTCTTTTCACTCACACCTCACTTATTTTATTGATTAATAGTAAATATAAGATGCAAACATTATAGCTACATTAATCACAATTGCTTTAGAAATAAGATCTGGTTAACACTGAAGTTTTCAGGGATGCCCTGGTGGCTCAGTGGTTGAGCGCCTGCCTTTGGCTCAGGGTGTGATTGATCCCAGAGTCCTATAGGCTTTTCCCTCTGCCTATGTTTCTGCTTTCTCTCTCTGTGTCTCTCATAAATAAGTAAATAAAATCTTTAAAAAAAAAAACTGAAGTTTTCACAATCCTAGCCCTGGATATCTCTTTTAAATATATTATCTACATCTTCCATCCATTACAAAATAGAGAAATATTTTCTTTCTTATGTGGATTTTTAAAGTTTTTCTCAAGGTTATTATTTTTCTCTTCTAATACATTAAAATTTCCATTCTCTTTTACAACATTTTGCATGGGATCAGCTTTTTTTTAATCAAGATTTTTTGCTCTGGGGTGGGCCATGCTTCTTTAGCTCTCTGTGTCTTGCCTGAATGCTAGCCAGGAATTGTAGCCAACATCTTACATGCTCCTGGGGATCCACAGACAAGGTATACTCACAGTATCTTTACTCCTGCAGTTCATGGATAGTGATAGAATGACTCTAATACTAAAGAACAACTAGAAAATGTCAAAGGAGATCTCAGTTTTGTGTATGATGCCCTCCGGAAAAGTAGGAATGTATTAAGTGTGAAATAGTTTTTAAATAGTTCCATGATACTAATGAGGTGAAAACTGAAATCATTCTGCTTCCCTATATTTTTTCTACTTTATAATAAGGTCAAGCATTAAAATTGTTGAAATTAAGGTTTGGTGCTGTAGAATTTAGGTCATTTTTTTTTTATAACCTTATATGAAGAGTTCAAGGTTTCAGAAACTAAAAAATGAGGATGGGAAAGGGAATGATGGAAAGAGATAAGTTTTTTTCCCTAATATCTATCAGGGAAAATATTTTAGCATAGTAAAAGGAAATTTAAATGTGGATCATGTACTTCTTTTATTAAGGCTCCATTTCCCTCCCCTATAAGTTCCATGAAAGGCAACAGGTAACTCTCTCAATGGTACCTGTGTTACCCATATGAAAGTTAATTGAACTCAAAAGGTAAGTCCTCAGTACTTCAATCTTATTCAAAGACTATTATAAAGTGCATTGACTAATGAATGAATTAGGTACTTTGAAAACCATCTAAAACATAATATATAATTATCTTCCATTAGAGGAACATATCAGAAAGTTTTATTTTCATTTTTTTAAAGAGTTGAGTTCAGGCCAGTTTCTCACCTTGTTTCATTTTTCTCATCTTGCTCTGGCTTGTGTTCAGAACTCCCATTGACTTCCAGAAAGATCTTTGCATTTGGCTCAGCTTCAATAGTAGAAAACAAGATATTGAACAGAGCCAATGCTTCTGAATACCTCTAAAATAACAACGTTCCACCTTCTTTTTTTTCATTTATTTTTATTTTTTATTTATTTATGATAGGCACACAGTGAGAGAGAGAGGCAGAGACACAGGCAGAGGGAGAAGCAGGCTCCATGCACTGGGAGCCCGACGTGGGATTCGATCCCGGGTCTCCAGGATCGCACCCTGGGCCAAAGGCAGGCGCTAAACCGCTGCGCCACCCAGGGATCCCAACGTTCCACCTTCTAACTGGCTACCCCACAATGTATTTTTCATCATCGATATCAAACAGTACACATGACACTGTACAAAATATTTTATAAAATGAATTCAAAGACTATAGAAGGGTTGCTTACTGTTTTGTGGAATTTTTATTTTCTGTTATTGTGGATATAAAATTTCATGGGATCCTTATATATCTTGTGAAATTTTTAGGTAGATGTAAGTTTCTCCATTGTGCAGAGGAGAAAACATGGAATAGAACCGTTAGCTGTTTCATAATAACTCCTAGCTCTGTCAGCAGTCTGTGTACTTCAGACATCTGACAGGCTGCAGCATTACTTATGGGAGTTTTACAGGTCATTAAGGTGCACTGAGTATTGTCTCTAGAACGTAAGTATTTTTCATGTATGTATGTACTATAATATTGAAAAAATTTTAGATTTCACTGTCTCATTCAAAGACACTATCTCAGTCAAAGACAGACTGAAATGCCAAGAATTTTTCTCATTATAGTATCAGTCTCTTCAATAGCTATGACAGTAACACAAATAAGCCATCAGTATTAATGAGTGAGGCAATGAATCATATTTGAAAGAATCTACAAGTTAGAATTCTCTAATTTATTAATAAAATATGGATGAAGTAATTCTTACTTTTACCTAAAATACCATAATATTCATAATTATCTTAGAATTATGGGAGAAAAAAAGATTACATATTAAATGATGACAGAGGAGAGGACAGATGATGGAGGATAAAAATGTAAAGGACTCAATAACGAATATGATGTGAAAGGAAGAGTAAAACCAAAGATCTAACAGACCCTGAAGGAATACCTGTGGATGAAAACCAATAATGTGAAATAGAGACAAAGGATATTTAATATATCTCCTAAAGGGAAATAATACCACTCTGCTTTCCTTTCGGTTACAATTATCTCTACTCTTATCATCATAAATATTATCAAATTGTTGGTTGTCTTCTTATTCAATAAGGTAAAATGTGTGAACAAAGGGCATGCAAGGAAATATTTTGATGTTTATAATATGAAAGTATACTTACAAAAACAATAAGAAACTCATCTGAACATTTCTCCCCTATCTCTTCCACAAAATAAAAGCCTTAAAATGTGGAAAGAGGGGTGACAAACACTGTCGGTCATGGTGCATGAATGAAATCCCATTGCATCTGTGGTAGAGGAGAGAAAAAAAAAAAAACTCAAACTCTGGTGGAGAGGAAGAAATACAAGGTAGGTTCAGAACTATGCCTAGAGAGAATAAAAATCACTAGGCCACACACCCAGGACTCTAACCTACAGACTATCCCACAAAGAGGCTTCATTAGAACAACAAAGAATGCCTCACAAGTTTTCCCTCTTTTAGCAAGTGTTGAGGAAAAAATAATTTGTGAGACACAGAGCCTCTCTGAGGCACAGTGCAATGAGAAAACTTAAGCTGAAAGGAGAGCAATCTATGATCAGAAAACAAAATCTTCCAGCAAACCATTTCCCACACTAAACATAAGGTATCACTAGAGGAATTTGAAGCCGGGGGTGCACTGGGGATAACTATGGAAACAACAAACCTCAAATCTGACTCAACTTCAAATGAGATTATCTCACATCTTGCACTAGAGACAAAACAGAAGAAAAACATTTCCAGATAGAACACTGATGTACTTCACTTCTTATTGTCTTACAAATGATGTCCGTCCAACTTTCAACAGAAATATATGAGACCTATTAAAGGGGAAGGAAAACGATACCCTAAAAGGTGAATTAATTATCAGAACCAGATCCATATATGCCACACAGACGCTGGAATTTTTTCGAAGAAACTTGAAATAACTATGATTAATAAAGGCTTTAAAGGAAAAGATGAACAATATGCAATGCTGGGTAAGTAATTTCAAGGGATACAAGAATCAAATGGAAATGCTAAGAATGCAAAGAGTAAACAGAGATGAAGAATGATGTCTTTCAAGAATTCTTGCTATAAATATATGCTTTGAAAGACAGTCCAGCACAAACCTGTCAATGCCACACCTCTAACATGTGCAGAAATGAGAAATTCATGGAAAGATTATGTCTCCACAGTCCAAATTTGAATGATTATGTAATGTTTCTATAGAGAGTCAAACTCTTACCATGATATTATTATATGTACTTTTCTGAATGTTCACAGTATTTCATAGCTTAAAATAATGTTGAAAATACACAATAGTTTTAAAGAAATATTTAAATTCTCCTATACTTCTCCAAAAGAGGCAGTAGTGCCACATCCATCAGGAGCTCCACACTCCAGTGCTAGAATTCCTTTGGTGAGATAAACCTGACATCTATGGAAGTATCTGATCTTGACCTATTGGTGCTTGAAAACAAATTGCATCAATTAGAATTTTTTTTTTTTTTGGTTGCAATAAAAGAAGCAGGTTTTTACAAGTTGAACACAGTTTTTAGACTATTGGTAAACCACACTTTTGACAAATGACTGAAGTGGATTCTTACGAACCAATGTAACTCCTGTGCCAGAAGGAAGGACCCATACTACAGAATGCTAAATATAATTAACATTTTTCCAGTCCAACATTTGAAGTTCAGATTTCAGCATGGGAGCATTGTTTTTGTCTAGGCTGGATCAAATGACAACACCCAGTTACTGCCCATCACATATATCCGATAGAGGAGGAGAGTTCTCAAACAGAAATGACGGTACTCTTAAACTTAGCCCAAACAAATTAAAAAAAAAAATAAGACAAAACAAAAAACAGAAAGCAGATGCAAGAGAGTCACTGAAAGAGCCGTAGGAAAACAGTATTATTAGAAACTTCTAAAGACTCCATCCTATTGCTAAGATACAGTTACTATATATCCCCATCAGTACTTTATAAACCTAACAACTTTCACACCTGGTCCTAATATAATTTTGAACCTTGGTTATCAATATCCCTCATTTTCTTCATCTTTCTTGATCTCACTTATTAGAAAAAAACTGTAGGACTCAACAATGGTATTAAATTGATTCCTCCTCATATTTACAACTGCACTGCCTCCTTTTAGCCTTTCTGCTGACATTCCAACTATCAGGATCTTCTCATTTCCCTCTGACTTCCAGGTTCTTGCCTTCATTTTTCTTTCAAAAAACAAATTGGATGACATAATCTAGTACTTAAAAATGGAAAAACCTATAATAAAAACTCTGTTAACGTCCCATTCTAATATCCCCATGGCATAAGACATAGATCCACTCAATCTCTATGTAATTTAAAGAATAAATTATTACAAGTAAAACACCGCAGTGAAATCTATTTTAATTTACCTAAAACAAGTCAATTAAATTAGTGAGTAAAAAGCTCACTTTTTGAGAATAAGTAATAAGTAAAATAACATTTCCATTTTTTCCTTGTTTTTCCTATGGCATTATTTTCTTTTTACAATGGCAGGATAGTTTATTTAGAGTCAATGGCTTCCTTTATAAACACTACAAAATTAAATATGATGTATCCTTTAATCAACAAAGACTACTCTGAAAAAATAACTACACAATGATCAATAGATCTTTATCAATAGTTCTTGTTTCAAACTGCAGAAGGAGCCTCGATGTCTATTGACAGATGAATGGATAAAGAAGATGTGGTCTATGTATACAATGGGATATTACTCAGCCATCAGAAAGGACGAATATCTACCATTTGGTTCAATGTGGGTGGAACTGGAGGGTATTATGCTGAGTGAAGTAAGTCATTCAGAGAAGGACAATCATTATATGGTTTCACTCATACGGGAAATATAAGAAATAGTGGAAGGGATTATAGGGGAAAGGAGGGAAAAGGAGTGGGAAAAATTAGAGAGGGTAACAAAACATGAGAGACTCTTAACTCTGAGAAACAAACAAGGGGTAGTGGAAGGAGAGGAGGGGGGGATGGGGTGACTGGGTGACAGGCACTGAGGGGGGCACTTGACAGGATGAGCACTGGGTGTAATACGATATGTTGGCAAATCAAACTTCAATAAAAATATATTAAAATACTTATTTCAAAATATTTCTTGAAAAAATTAGTATGATTATTTAAGTAAAATGACAGCTAGATGAAATAGTATCATTGTTGACAAAGAAAATGTCCAGAAGTGCTTACTATAATTTTAAAAGGCAAAAAATGTCATTGAAAGGTAAAAGTTTTTATAATAGATTTATATTCCAAAGACAAAAGAGTTTGTATCCTATTTTAAATGTAGCAAAAACACTTTGACCTACTTCCTACTTTATTAAAAAAAACTATTTAGCATATCAATTGAATTTAATAACATATATTTGGTTCTAAGTTACGTAAGCAACATATTTTTTTACCATAGTTTCTTTTAAAAAATTATATAAAACTTCAGTCCCAAAGTCTAACCAAAAATATTCCAAGATTAAGTTAGAATGCTTGTAATATGCATTTAAGCTACTGTAAAAACATGAAGACGTCTTTCCTATTTGAGTGTGTAGGAAGATGTGTGCAAAGGCTAACAGTTATACATATGCAAAACTTATAAGCAAGATTGCTTGAAAACTGTTTAAAAACCTGAGGCTCTAATTTTATGTTTTGAAGGAATGGGTGAAATCTATTTATGATCATTAATGTTGATGTCTTGACCTTTGCCCTTGAATCACATAAAGTGGCCATCTTCATATATTTTTATGCTTTAAAAAAGAGCATGCTGTATCAGGCCCATTTAGGTACCGAGCGCCAGAACTGAATCCAAAATTGTAGTTCCTAGATTACCAGATTCTACTTTGTATCAAGTAGTTTTACTCAAAAAATAAAACAGAATGGGGCAGCCTGGGTGGCTCAGCGGTTTAGCACCTGCCTTCGGCCCAGGGCGTGACCCTGGAGACTCAGGATCCAGTCCCACGACGGGCTCCTTGCATGGAGCCTGCTTCTCCCTCTGCCTGTGTCTCTGCCTCCCTCTCTCTCTCTCTCTCTCTCTCTGTCTCTCATGAAAAAATAAATAAAATCTTAAAAAATAAATAAATAAAAAATAAAACAGAATGATTTTTAGTTTTAGTCAATCCATCCACATGCAATTGAATTAACTATGAAGATGCTCTCTCTTTTCTATATGAAAAAGGGAAAGGCTGTTCACATATGTTAACAAGGTACCAAAAATCTGTTGGGGAAGATAATGAATTCAATTACAAATTCTTTAAAGACCTATAATTTGCTTATGCTGAGGTTAAGGTGGAACATATATTTTATTGGAAGATGGGTATCAGTAAAAATACATAGTGTAGAAATGTATTAAAATATCAGAAAGCAACAAATATAGTTACAGTATTCTTTCTGCAAGGAAAAGAAAAATAAATATGAAGTGGATCATTAAAATAAGTTAAATGAGAGTTAAATTTTTCATACAATTATATATATTTAAGAATTAGATATTCCCTTTTTTCCCCAGAGGAGTAGTTGGATGAGAACATGGAAATAGTACCAAAAGGTTTTACTTCAGCCTATTATTTTTTTTAAGATTAAAATAAAGCCATTATATAACAGTTCCAAAGAAAACCAACCCATTGTAGTTCAGAACATAATAACAGCTGAATATAAAAGTCCACACAGACTTTAGATGTGCTCGAAAGAAAATATAGAAATACAAAGAATTATTTGTAATAATTTTATCTCGTGAAGTATTCATTAGTCACATTAATATTTCCATTGTCTATTAGTATGTTTACCAACTATAACTGCATTTGTACATTTCAATGATAGAAAACCAAACCAAAAGATTTCTATAATATTTTGCTGATTTTAAATATCATTGCACACTTTAATAGTAACTTTTAGAGTATATTTTAGAAAAAATAACAAGTTGAAAGAAAAATTCAAGCTAAGTGTTTCACAGTATGACAAGTTATGAATAAAATGAAATCTCCATTTAAATATACCAAATAGAACATTAAAACATAGTTGCTACGCATGTGAAATAAAGCCCATCATCACATTGACTTTGAATTTCAGCCACATCTACTTGCTGTGAGACCTGGAGCAGTGATATAAATTCTTCCCCTCAATATATTCACATTGAAAAATAGATTAGAAATAGTACTTCCATTAGAAGGTCATCTAAAGATTAAATGGTTTAATTATTGAAAAGTTCTTAATGCAGTTCTCACTGCATGATAAGCACCAAATAAATGCTGGTATTATTATTAACTGATTTGTAGTAGGATCTGCAGATTGTAACTGCTGCCTTGAATCTCTCACTTGGGTGTGTTTTGTTAACACAGAATTAAGTTCACTGAAGTTTCTGGCTGAACTTTTCTGATTTGGTGTCATCCTCTCCCTAAGCTGTCTGAGCTTTGGGCCTCTAGTTTAGTTCATGCTTGACTATTTTCAAGCAGAAGAAATGTGTCCTGATCAAAGCATATAAATACATTTGTTAACGTTCAGCATCTCTTTTATGTCTCTAGATACAATTGAAAAGCCATAGAAGGGCAGCCCTGGTGGCGCAGCGGTTTAGTGCCGCCTGCAGCCCAGGGTGTGATCCTGGAGACCCTGGATCGAGTCCCACTTTGGGCTCTCTGCATGGAGCCTTCTTCTCCCTCTGTCTGTGTCTCTGCTACTCTCTCTCTCTGCATCTCTATGAATAAATAAGTAAAATCTTAAAAAAGAAAAAAAAAAGAAAAAGAAAACCCATGGAAGCCTTTGAGCTCTGGATACCCTAATTTAGGACCTGAGATAAATCTATGGTCAAACTCACCTACTGAAACACCTATTAAAAGTTTAAATGATTTAATTTCCATTTTCCTCTTCTTTTCCCTTAATCACTCCATTAAAACTATACAAGAATACAATCTTATTGTTTTAAGTACTGGTTATAGACTTAAAGAAAAGATTAGTAATATTTTTCCTGAAACAACTTCAGTCCATTCCAGAAGTCACTGTCACCACTGTCAGTATCATATGTGTATGTCTAATAAAAATCTCTTTTTTTCAAGTTATACTACATATTTTTCCTATAAGTTATATAAATATAAAATTTAAAGTTATAAATACAGGGATGCTTGGGTGGCTTAGTGGTTGAGCATCTGCCTTTTGCTCAGGTCATGATCCCAGGGTCTTGGGGTAGAGTTCTGCATCAGGCTCTCTGCAGCAAGCCTGCTTCTCCCTCTGCCTATGTCTCTGCCTCTTTCTGTGTGTCTCTCATGAATAAATAAATAAAATCTTTTAAAAATAAAAATTAAGTTATAAATACATGTAATATTTAAAAATAATATGCAAGACATAAGAGGTATATTTAAGAGGTCTATCCACCTGATAAGAAAAGAGATATTCCCCTAATACATATATACCTAATGGATTAATTTTTATGTACTTTCTAACATATACATGTTTACATATATACTTGTATGCAAATGTGAGCATAATCTGTATAAAAATACAGAGAAATTCAATATTTTTAGATTGATCCTTGACATTCCTCCAAGTGTTACATTATTTAGAAATATACACACAAACATAGATACACACACATAAATAATTTCTCAATTGATGGACATCATTTAACATACACATTTCATAATTTTGCTTCCATAAACAATTTGCAATAAATGTTTTTGTATAAATCTGTTAGAATATGAATTTACAAAATGTATGTACATATACATACATACTTAAAATTAATGAGTTTTTGGGGAAATTGCATGCACAAAGTAAAATTTCTGGGTAAAAATGGATCCGTATTTAAAATTTTAAAATATATTTATAGCATAGGCCATTGAAATTGGGGGAAGCTGTTAAAAATTCCAGAGTCTACAGCAAAAATAAATAACTGTGTAAGAATTTTTTTAATCCACCTATCTTTACCATTGGGGAGATGGGGGAGTGATAAAATCTTGTCACCAGAGCTAGAACCTTAATCCGGCAAATTGTTTTCCAGTAAGTTTATAGCAATTCCCTCTCCGAGTGGAGGTATATGAAAATACTTGATAGAGTAGGCAGTTAGCTAGACATAAGTAGGGAATGGAATTAACTGTTGAAAAAGAAATAGCCAACCACCTCCCCAAGGCAAACAGCCAAGGAAAACCCTGCAGAACCCTTGGCCCTTCCCTAAAACCCTGGTCCTATAGTAACCTATGGCTTCCTTATAATACATTTACATTGCAGTTTTGATCCTCTTTTGCGGGATGCAGATGGTTGCCATGACAGTTCCTAGAAGGACCATATAGAACCAAACACTTCCCCTCCTGATGGTAGGTGGATTCTCTTAAATGATTTGGAGGCAACCTCAGTCAGAGACTACCCTGGCTATGACTCATTACCCATGCAAGTATAAAAAAAATAAGACAATTCTGTCACCTCACCACCATCCAACCCCCACTGCTACCACTTGTGGGCCTGCCTACTCTCCCGCTTTGAGAGTATACTTTCCCTTGGACCACTATTACATGCTTGCTTAAGAGTTTGGCTCTGAATTCTTTCTTGGTCAAACTCAAGGACCAAAGCCAGGGAACAAGACTTCCCCTAACATAGTTATCTCTGCACGTAGTATCATCAACCATGGACATTATTCTTTTATCCTCTAACTTTGTTGGTTAAAACTATATTACATTATTAATTTAATTTCCATTTCCTTGACATTTAGTGAGATTGAACAAAATGTTATGTATTTTACTGGTAAAGTGATTTCATTTATTCTGAATTATATCTTTATTAATCATCTATTTTCCTCTTAGGTTAACTTATTTCTCATCATTAAAAGAATTCCTATGATATTATTTATGCACATTGATTTGTATTAGTCACAAGTTTGCATTCTGTTTCTTTATTTGTAACTTATTTATGTTGTCTTTTGCCTTAAAAATATTCAATTTTAAGCATTTAAATATGTCTATATTAAGGGATCCCTGGGTGGCGCAGCGGTTTGGCGCCTGCCTTTGGCCCAGGGCACGATCCTGGAGACCCCGGATCGAATCCCACGTCGGGCTCCCAGGGCATGGAGCCTGCTTCTCCCTCTGCCTGTGTCTCTGCCTCTCTCTCTCTCTGTGACTATCATAAATAAATAAAAATTAAAAAAATTAAATATGTCTATATTAAGACGTATTAAATGTGTCTTTATGGCTTTGCCCTTTCTTTCCATACACAGATAGCTTCATTTATTTGAATTACACATTTGTAATCATAAAGCTTTTATTTTAGTTTTTTAATAAACTCTATCTTGCAACCATACTTCATGGTTACATATATTTCTTCATGAACATCAATTATAATGTTAGGTTTGAGAGAAGATGAATAACAATTCATATTATACAATTCATATTATACCATATGGGTAGCTTTGAGGATATATATATTATGTGCAACTAATTGAAAAAAATATATAATTTGCATACCAAGTCAAGACAAAATTTGTTATGCAATTTTAAAAATATGTTACATTCTTCCCCAAAAGAGGGACCAATCTAACTCTACAAGATTTTTTCCCTAAAGATAGGAAAATATTTAGGTCTATTTAAATGCCCAACACATAACTGAATTGCTGGATTTCTGCACCACAAAGCATGGAAGATAAGATTTTAACCAGGAATATTTTTAGAGGAGATGTTGTCAGTTGTCTAACTTGACCTTTTCTATCAAATGTATGATTTTGAATAGTTATGTTCGTAAATGGTCCTGCTAGGGTCAGTCAGATGTAAAATGTGTCAACAGTTAATTTAACAAATTGATCAAATGAGTGGGTTCTGTTATTCTCCTTTTAAGATTGCATACTATCTTCCAAATTAAACAGAGTTCTTTTTTTCCATAGTTGCCTCAAAGTGCACTTTCTGGCACTACTTAAAAAGACCAAATGATATGTCAAAAAGCACAGGTTTTAGGATAGAAAAAAACATATTTTTAATACAGAATGAGACATTTTCATATTTACTATAGTAAACAGACACTTTTTTTTTCTAAAAGTTTATCTATGTGTTTATAATATGCATTAAATGGAAATGTGGTTCATTGAATGCAAGAGTGGTGTCTTCATATTTGTCAGACTGATGCCTATCACAAAATTTGGATAAAAATCTGAACAAATTATTTAAAAATACATGAAAGGAAGACTGATATAATATTTCATAACACTTGAGTTTAAATCTGATACAAGACTTTTCCATTTATTCTGACCCCATAATAGTTTTTAAGCTACAAACTTTGAAGAACTTTTGATAATCTTGGGTAAATGAGGAGTTGATGTAATTTGATGCACAAACACTTTCTAACCATAGTATTTCACTGTAGTAGACTGACGAATGTCATGATAACTCATGATCTTGGCTATTTATCAATATAAATTGAGAGTACAACAAAGATAGAATAGCAGTCTGGGCCTCTCACATATTTCACTGAATTTTCAAACCCAAGGTCAGAGTTTATTAAGAAGAAATAGATTGGAAATTAAGGAAGCTAGATTTTATTTTATTTATTTTTTATTTTTTATTTTTTTTTAATTTTCTATTTATTTATGATAGTCACACACAGAGAGAGAGAGGCAGAGACACAGGCAGAGGGAGAAGCAGGCTCCATGCACCGGGAGCCCAAATACTAACATGTAGTAAGTGCTTACATCATGTCAGGACCTCCACTAAGAATGTTACTCATGTATTGACTTTAATCCTGACAGCAGCTATATGTGATTGGAACTACTAGCAAGCCCTTTTTTACAGATAAGGAAAAGGAGATATACACAGTTGAACAACATCATCAAAGGAATTCACAAAGCTCTGATGGGAATGTAAATTGGTATAGCCACTGTGGAAAACAGTATGAAGTTTCCCCCAAAAAAATAAAAATAGAAATACCACATGACCCAATAATTACACTACTGGATATTTGCCCATAGAAAACAAAAAAATACTAATTCAAAAAGATACATGCACTCCTGTTTATTTCAGCTTTATTTACAATAACCAAGCAACCTAAATGTCCACTGACAGGTGGATGGATAAGGAAGATGTGGTGGTGTATGTACGTATATAACGCAATGTTATACAGCCATAAAAAAGGATGAGATCTTGTCATTTGTGATGACTTAGACAGACCTAGAAGGTATTATGCTAAGTGAAATAAGACTGAGAAAGACAAATACTATATGATTTCACTCATATGAGGAATCTAAAAAAAAAAAGACAAACCAAAACAAACAAACATACAGAAAGCAGAATCAGACCTAGAAATACAGAGAACAAGCTGATGGTTGCCAGAGGGAAAGGGGCTGCAGGGATGAGTAAAATGGATGAAAGGGAGTAGGAGATACAGGCTTCCAATTATGGAATAAATATGTTATGGGAATAAAAGACACAGCATAGGAAATAGAGTCCATGGTATTGTAGTAGCATTCTATGGTGACAGATGGTAGCTACACTTATAGTGAGTATAGAAAGAAGTTGAATCACTATGATGTAACCTGAAATTAATATAACATTGTATGTCAACGATATTCAAATAAAAAATTTAAAAAGGAATTTACAAAGCTAAAATATGAACCCCTATTTGATTTCAAAACTCATGTTTTTATCAACTATACAAAAATATATATTAGAGTGTGTATGTGTTATTGTTTGATTTATCATTTTTTCCTGTGTGAGACCTTTCTTTTATTGCTAGGATTTCTTATCAAAACAAGAGCAAGAATTACATATCTCTGATTATTCTAACAGAGGCCAGAAAAACAAACCACTTCTAATATGATATATTATTGGGAACAAAGCCCCTTTCAAAAAACTTGAACAAAATGTTTATTATTTATATGTGTAACCAAAAGAAGATGACAGTAATTTTTGTTAAACAAACAAAAAAGAACCCATAGACATTCAGAGCCAAAGTGTATGAATTACTTTGATTTTAGGAGTCTGATTATGACATTAGAGCAATCAGCACACCATCTCCGTCTTCTTGTATATATCCATTCATCACTCCTTTATTCATTTAACACATTTAAGAAGAGAGCTTTGCTAAGCAATGTGAACATAAAGATGAAGAAGATATATTTCCTTGTCTTAAGACAATTTTTTATCTAATTATAATAGAGCAGGATAAATGCTTCAAAATAAATAAAAGAGTTTAAACAAAGTATTGTGGAGTAAACAATGAAGTGATGATTTCTACATAATTATGTTTGAGGACTCTCTCATATAAGTGTTAGGTGATACAAAACTTGAAGTTCATAAGACACAAAAAGTGGAGGTTATTCTTGATACAGGAAACAATGTAGTCAGCCAATGGTGCATGCTAATTGTCCACTGCCACATAACACATTTTTATCACCTTTACCCAAAACCCTACAAATACATACAATCTCTCATCAAATTGCATTGTTTCTGTAACCAAAAGCTATAATGCGTTGCTTTCCAAAAGTAGGTACTTCAGAAGAATATTTATCAGTGCAATACTGTTATTTGGTACGAATTGCACTCATAAAACCTTGCATTTGACTTTTTAGTGAGTTAATGATAAAGTGAGATTTAAAACAATAAGACTTTTGTTTTAGTAAGGCAGACTAATTTGTACCAACACTTTTATTGAGACATTTGGAAAATATGAACAAAAGATTATCTCTTTTCTTGAAAATTTTAAGAAGGCTTTTAAAAAGTGAAAAACTATAGGGTCAAGATCCAGAAGAATAAAGAAATGCAGAGAGACAACGTAGTATATTTCATCACTTACCTCTAAGGGCATATGTGGATTATAGAAAGGAGAGCTTCAAAAGTTAAAGCAGCTATTTGGATGGTGTAACAAGACTGTCAGGAAATTTGAGCCTGAGATTTGTTGCTATGTGGGAGCTTTTGATTACCCGCCATACACACACCCTCGTTAGGTTTAGATAACAAAAGAATAGGGAAAAATGGATATTGTTCTTTCTAGAGATTAGAGACAAGAGACAAGCTTCAAATGATCTCAGTCATTGAAATTAGAAAATAGTGTTTCTGTTTCCCCTAGCTACTTCTCAGAAGCGAACATAAATCTTCAGTAGAAGAATATAATTATTCTTGGCCTCAAATATTTCTCCAATTTTTACATAGAATGACTGGTTTTTAATTAAACGTAATCAGACTTTCAAACACACAAGAAAGTGATAAAACAGACAATAAAAACAGTCCAACAAATGCCTCCGATAATGAACTTATTAGATGGTATTCTAAAAATATGCTAAGTATATTCATAGAATTAAAAAGACATGATTAAGAATTTTAACAGAGAATTAAAAATCATAAATCATAAAAACCTGAAAGGTAAAATAACTTTTAGCTTAATCAATGGCTTAATGGATTATTTAAACATTAGATTAGACATAGACAAAAAAGGATAAGGAACTGGAAGATAGATCAAAATAAAACATTCACACATATGGATGAAGAAATAGAGTGGGTAAGAGAGATATAGGACAGGCTTCTTACAAGGATTGTTTGGTGTTTTTTTCTTCTTCTTTCCAAACCACTAATACACAAGCATCCACAGAAACTAATAGAGAAAAACAGACAGAAAGACAGGGAGGAGAGAGAGATTAGAGAATAAAACAAGGCATTGCATTTTTGTTTTTATTAGCCAATAGTAGCCCAAAGGTAAAGGAGCTGACAAGAAACATTCTATTCTATACAGGGTTCTGAGATTCTACACAGGCATATGTTCTCTCACTCTCAATGCTCTCTAACTGGAGATTATTTTTAATGAAAAGCAATTTTCTCCAATTCTAAAAATGCCGTGTATTTAAATACACTCTCCTAAACAAATATTAATCTCAATCTAAAGTAGAAGTCATTACAAAGGATGTAGAACATGGTAGTCTATATTAAATGTCTCCAATGAATAAATGGATGAAAAACAAATTAATAAAATATGAATAATACCATTCCTGTCACTAGCTGCCTACCCTACAAAGTATCCTATACTCTTTGTACCTTCATTTGTTCTGCAAAATTAGCAATATTATCTTTCTCTCTCTTCGAGGTTTTTGCAAGGATCAAATGAGATAATGCAATGAAAATCTTTTGTCAATCTTAGGTCATTTTTTCCCCTAAGTTAAAAGCTAAGTGGGTTTAATTTAAGAGAATAAAGTCTCTGCAGAAGAGAACTGCCTTTCAGCCATTCCTGACTGGCATCTGGTTTTTAGAAAAAAATGATAATGTGCCTTTTCTAAACACCATATGTCTACTACTCTTCTTTCCCTTGAACTTTAACATTCCAGTTAGGAGCATTGTTAACCTAGGCTGACAGTAGGAGTAACAGAAAAATGAAAAAGATTAACGTAATTTAAAGTTATTCTTCTTTAGTATTATATTAATTTAAATGTGAACATTAAATATGAAACACCTCTGGATCTTGATTAGAAATTTCAATGAGTCTTCCAATACTGAACCAAACTGGCAGCATAAAAATACTTTTGTCCTTATGGATACATTTTTCTTAGTGTTTCCTGCCTTACTTTAGTGTATTATTTCTAAAAGAGGTCTGAAGAAATCATTTTTTTTATATTCTATTCTCTGAGAGAAATTTGGCAAGTGGTACTATCACAGACCCACCATTCACAAAGCAGCATAAATGTATAGAAAAAATTCTAAACCTAAAAATTAAAGATTTGGGACACTTGGGTGACTCAGTGGTTGAGCATCTGCCTTTGGTTTGGGTCACGATCCCCGGGTCCTGGGATCAAGTCCCACATTAGGTTCCCAATCCCTCGCAGGGAGCCTGCTTCTCCCTCTGCCTGTGTCTCTGCCCCTCTCTCTCTGTGTCTCTCATAAATAAAATCTTTATTAAAAATTAAAGATTAAAAAAAATATAAAAAAAAATTAAAGATTAAATTTCTAATGAGTCTTCATGAAAATCAGTCGGAATAATATAAAGTTATCCTTGTATTCATTATCAAGACAAATACAAACAAGGGAGTGTAGAAAAGATAAAATCTGTCAAAAAAAATCTCTAAAAAAAAAACTACATGGAGTGTCAGCTATTCATGGTCCTTCTGGTAACCTGGCAACTACTGAGAGATGGAAGGGGAAGACAGGACTTGGAAAGTTTTTATTAATGCATCTTGTACCACTTTTGTAGCACAGTTATGGTCACCAAACTTGGAGCAGTTTGTTTCAAGAATTTTTATGTAATAGCTGACCAATATTTTCTGCTGTGTTCTGATGATTCAGTATATCTGTCCATTTTATCACTTTCTCTTCTCTAAAATTTTCCTGATTAATTTTACATGTTCTTCCTATTGAAAATTATGCCAGGTTTAATTTATTAGGAAAACTACTCAATATTAAAAGAAATACGTCCTTTTCTGTGCCATTTATTTCAGAAACTATGTTTCTGATATTATTTGTAGTTATGACAGTTGGCCCATCATAAAGTCTGCTGAAATTAAATTCCCACATGATGAGAAAAAGAAGATTCTAAAGCCGTAGGCATATATGAACTAGTTTCAGGGGTCTCTTATAGCTAAGGTGACCTCATAGTTAATCATATTCTCTGGGACACCTTCAAGAATGAAAAGGAATGTTCTTAATAGTTATCCCATAAGAAGGCATAAACCAGATTTCCTGAGCATACTGGCAAGCATGATCACTGTTCTAATAATAAAACAACACTAAGGCACATCGAGAGTTTAATTTCTGTCATTGCCTACTATAGCATTTTACTGTCTTTCATATAAATCCTGGTTAAGGTATTTGCATTTGGATTGTCTAGATACTGAGCAATCAGAAAAAGTAACTTCAGAGAACTCCCAAGTTCTCTGAAAAAGCTCCCAAGGGAAGAAGCAGCTCTTTACTTTTATGGATACAGTTTCGCTGAGTCTGTATTTAGCATTAGCGTAATTCTTACTGAGGAAGATGCATGAAAAAAATATTTCAGAAAGAGTTCAGGCTGTAGGAAGCAGGTTCATTTCCTGTTGACACTTCTAATTCTAGGAATTTATAGAACTGGTTTCTTTATTGGGTAGACGGACAGCAAATCCAAACCACATGCCTTTTAATCTCATATGCCCCAGTTATTCTCAAAGCCTTCAACACTGGCTTTCAGAATAAAAAGATGATTCACCATCTATTTTTCTGTTTTCCTGTTCTAGTCCAGCAGTGCCCAAAGTGTGGTTCAGGACTCCAAGGAACTCCTGAGACTTTTTCAGGGAGTGAGCAAGATCAAAACTAATAATAACAATACATAATAATTCTAAGACATTACTTGTCATTTCAAAGTGTTGACATTACAATGATGATGGAAAAGCAGAAGTAGGCAAAACTGATGGGATCTTGGCACAAATCAAAGCAAGGACTCAAAACTGTATGAGTAGTTATGCCTTCCTCAATACCATGCACTGTGATGAAAGAAAATGCAAATTTTAGCTAAGAATGTCCTTGATGAAGCAGTAAATATACTGATTTTATGAAATCTCAACTCTTGAGTATACATCATTTTAATTTTCTGTGCAATAATATGAGAAGTACACACAAAAACTTGCTGCTATATAATAAAGCACAATGGTTGTCTCACAGGAAACTTGTATGAAGATATGTGTGCTTATATGTTTTTTTGAGCCAAAATTAAGCACATTTTTTCATGAAACACAGTTTCTTGACAAGATGACTGACACACAAACTATGGCTATTCAGACTTGGGGTTTTGGCAGACATTTTCTTGAAAATAGATAAAGTGAACCTGCCATGTCAAGGAAAACAAGTGACAGGTATGTTGCCAAGACTTTAAGCACAAAGTTGATTCTGAAAAATGTCTACCCGTTCCCATGAGCCTAAAAGTTCCTGATAGATAAGTAGAGAGGTAATATTAATGGAGGTGACATTTTGGTATTTGATTTATATGATGAAATGTGCCAAAATGTGGAAGATTTTCATAATTCAGGGGACAAATATTTTGCAAGTGACCAATGTATGATGTTACAAATAATCCACTTGAAAATGAGCCAATCAAAATGCAAAATAGACAGTGGACTTTAAGGTAATCATCTACAAAAAAGTTCAATGATATTATTTAACATTCTATATGGCGATTGACCTTAAAGAAATCACATGTTAATTTTTTTTTAAGATTTTATTTATTCGGGATCCCTGGGTGGCGCAGTGGTTTAGTGCCTGCCTTTGGCCCAGGGCGTGATCCTGGAGACTCGGGATCGAATCCCACATCGGGCTCCCGGTGCATGGAGCCTGCTTCTCCCTCTGCCTGTGTCTCTGCCTCTCTCTCTCTCTCTCTCTCTCTCTCTCTCTCTGTGACTATCATAAATAAAAAAAAATAAAAAAAAAAAAAAAAAGATTTTATTTATTCATTTGAGAGAGAGAGAGCAGTGGGAAGGGGCAGAGGGAGAAGACAGAGAAGCAGACTCCCCGCTGAGCAGGAAGCCCTTTGTGGGGTTTAATTCCAGGACATAGAGATCATGACTTGAGCCGAAGACAGACACTTAACTGTCTGAGCCATCCAGGTGCCCATATGTTGATTTCTGAGGTAGAATCAAAGAATATTCCAAAATATCTGAAAAGGCTACTTAAATATGCTTCCCTTTTTCAACTGTATATCTGTATAAGGTCAGATTTTCTTATGTTCTGCAACCAAAATAACATTGCAGCAGGTTGAATTCAGAGACAGAAAAAATTTTCTTGTATCTTCTACGATACTAAACATTAAAGAGATTAGCAGATATATTTAAATTATTTTATCAGTACTTACGTTTCTATTTTGAAAATTGCAGTTATTTTATTGAAATAATTTCATGCTATCATAATGAACTTACTATTATTCATAGTTTAAAATTTGGTTTTAATTTCCAATTCAATAAATATTGGTGGATATAACTCCTGTAAACAAAAGCTTTTTTGGCATACTCAGACTTTTTTAAGATTATAAAAGAGTAAAAGAGTTCTTAAAGCAAAAGTTTTGAGTATCATTGCTCCAGTCAAAAGCTTTCTGTCTCTTCTGAATTCTTTTTTTTTTAATTGATGAAGATATAGAGATAAAAATCAACATTTATTTCCTAAAAACCTTGTGCACAATCCCTATTCTAGTCAACTCTTGTTTAATTCTTATTTTAAGAAGAACATTAATAAAACCTAAACCATAAAATTATCTGTTATAAGCCTTGCTCTGATGGTAGAAAAATCAATTTGTTGAGGTTTATGTAAAGTACAGGCCAAAGTAAAGGGGCAGTGATATGATTATGATTCTTCTGGTGTGTCTTTTCCACGAAGTATTATGTGAAATTAGAAGAGTTACGCTGTGGGTTTCTTCTCTGGATGAGATTATCCCCCCATTTCCATCTCCTTATCTATTGTGAGCTGCTTTCAAATTGTTAAAGTAATGGGTTGCATAGCTAATGTATTTGTTCTGAAAGAGAAGAAATTGTTTTTGACATACATTAAGAAAAATACTTCTAATGTTTTCTTAGGATTAAACTTATTTTTTGTCTATCTAGGTATGGTCATAGTGACTTTTTAACCTGTTTGGTTTTCTGTTTTGTTTTATTTTGTTTTTGGAATTTTAGGACACAAAGCTTTTTGTTTTCTTTTCTTTTTCTTAAACTCTCAGTTTCCTTGTGTTCTGAGTTAAAGTTTAAGGATTTCATTGAGGAATTTATTGTTCACTGATAACTTACTGCAGAGCCCGTTTCAAGAGGGAAACTTGAAATACCTTAAGTTCCCCAATTTCAGGTATATCTCTCACATTATGACTCCTGTGTTGTAAATAAAGAAGAAGGAAGAAAGAAGAAGAAGAAGAAGAAGAAGAAGAAGAAGAAGAAGAAGAAGAAGAAGAAGAAGAAGAAGAAGAAAAAGAAGAGGAAGAGGAGGAGGAGGAGGAGGAGGAGGAGGAGGAGGAAGAGCTTTGAGAAACAGGAAAACTAAGGAAAAATGAGTAAAGTGAGTTTAAAAATATGATATTCAAGATATAAAATCTAAGAACAAACTCTCTTACAGATCAACAAACATCATTTGACAAGTTGAAAACCTTAAAGTAGCTGGGAGGTGTACTTTGGAATCTTGAGCTGTGATGCTCTGGGAGAGGATCCTTAAGGAACAAAGAGACTGGATGTGTCTAGTCAGAAAAATAGTAAAGGATTTTTTTCTCATCCTATGACTCAAACTTCTAAATCATATTAGAAATTCCTATTTATACGGATGCTCAAGATATGTTCTTTTCTAGCTATTTTTTATTCAGTATCTAATAGAGTTCCTGGCACACAGTAGACCTAAAATGTATGTTTGTTGAATAATAATCCAGACTTAGTTCTATGTTAGTTTTCTTCAATAAATTTCAACATGCAAAGCAACAACAACAATATAAACCAATGCACCCAATATTCAAATTCTTTACTTTTCTTTCAGGAAATCATTGCCAGTCCAACAATAACTCTGAAAACATCCCCTGTATCTTCTTTTTCCTGCTTCAATTCTAGCTATTTGATGTAAAAATTAAATACATGTGTGATTTGGAAATATAACAGCAATAAACTTTGGCTGCTATACTCAGACATGTGACTGTTTAGGTAATAAAAGGTTAATACTATACCAGTGAGAGCCAGGAACTCTTTTCTTCTTGCTTAGTATAGAAGAGTCAAATGACAGCATGTGGCAGAGCACAACTCAGAAGAAAATGTGTGCCAGAGGTTTACAGAAAAAAAATATCCAAAACCCAGGTGTATAGTAAAAGCTGCCTAGGGAAAGGGAAGAGGACACATTTCCTCTGAAATCTTTTGAAATTCTGCCTTTTAAGTCTTTCTGTGGGCTTTTGGCTGTCAAAATGGCAAAGTAGACACAACATAGGAGGAAAATGATAGAAGAGTTGTATTTTATACCTGCAACTTGGGGTGCTGTAGTAGAGGCCTTGGGGAAAGGGTGACTTCACAGCAATGTAGGGTAAACATTGCTTGCTGTGAGGTTCTCACATTTCCAAGTTTGGCTGGAGGTGAGTATTGATATAATAAAGCAGTGCTATAGACATGACGTGCAAGATCATTCAATATTCTTATTCAATATTCTCATTCAACAATAAACTGTGAAGGCACAGTTCTAAGCCTTGCAACATTACTTTATATAAATAAGAAAAACAACTGGCAAATGATCCTGACAATGAGATTGGGAACGCAGATCAATTTGGTCAGCTCACAGTGAAAAAAAATATATTCTGGATGGCCACCAAATGCGACCTGAGATTAGCCTGTGCCTAGTAGTGGTAGACATGGAAGGATTTCTTTGAGCACAGGAATAAAGAAGTATCAAGAAGTGCTGAAATGAAAAACCTGGAATACTGAGAAGATAAAAATAACTTTAGTCTAGAACTAAGTTATTTAGGTTAAAAAAAAAAGTAAGAAAATAAAATTCAAAAGGCATTTAAATTACTTCCACTAACGACTTTTTTTTTTTAAAGATTTTATTTATGCATGAGAGACATAGAGAGAGAGACACAGAGACACGGGCAGAGGAAGAAGCAGGCCCCATGTAGGGAGTCTGATGTGGGACTCCATCCTGGGTCTCCAGGATCACGCCCTGGGCTGAAGGCGGCGCTAAACCACTGGGCCACTGGGGATGCCCCCACTAATGACTTTAAAGAATACTTCATACTTACAAATATAGTCCCCTTCAAAATTTTCTTACAATTCTAACTTTGAAATTCTCCTTTCTTGAAGGTTTCTATGGTTTCAAGAACTGTTTTTGTTTAGCCCCATGTACTTTTAGTGACATTTTTTATTTACTTCATCTAACTTTATTTTGCTTCACCTATATAATGAGACAATATCTATCTTACATTTTATAAGTCCTCAAAGTTTACTTCATGTTGTAATTGGTAATATTATTTAAATAATTATAGTTGGAAACTTATTTCACAAATGAACCCTAGAAAGAAAAATCAACCCAGTTATAAATTGTTAGTTTCTTCTAATGGTGTATTTGCCTGACGACCTTTGCTTGTATTAATGAACTTTATTTTACCTAAATAATAGTTTATTTATCTTAAACCATCTATGGTATTTATAAAATCTAAAATATTTCAATGCATATCAGGCAACAACTTATTTTTAAAAATATTTTCCGTATAACATATGCTAGTTTATAGATCCAATCTTCAAACTTCAGCATGTTTTAGTAAATATTAATGACAAGTACAGATACTACTAACCCTTATAAAAAAGAAAGAAAGATTAGTACTGGTGGAATAGCTTTACTGGACTTATTTTTGTACAGATACCAAGTGTGGCCTCTGGACAAAGAATAAAAGGCACTACAGAGTGATCAAAATCAGACAGAAACTGGAGAGAATTTGACTCCTGAAAGAAAGAAACTGCATTGGATTAAATCCATGTTTATACAGATTTTCCCCTAAGGGCATTCCCACATCTGAAGGTCAAGGAGTAGCTAAACTTCGGGGGGGAAAAAAGCCACAGACTTATTAGGTTGAGGTGTCACAAGACAAGATTTGGGGCTGCCAGACCGCTGGAATTTAAAGGAAAAGAAAAACTGAAAAGGAAGGGCACACAGTAGGAAACACTGGGGAGACCCAAAACCTATATATCAAATGCCGGGAAACTGTGCATTCATGGGGAGAATTTAAAGAGCCCAGCAGAAAACAATATATTGCTAACAGCACAAGAGACACAGAAATCAGGACATTCTAGATACTGATAAACAGATCAGGTTTCTGTTGAAATCCAAGAACGTCCATGCCTGTTTCTCAGCTCTAAGGAACTCACTCTGGGACTAAAGGTAAAATAAACATAGACCTACTCTGAGAAAGTATACAACCAAGACTTCAGGATTATAAATCAGTCAGCCTATCATCTAGAATACCAATTTTTCACATGAATAATAAGAACAAGTGTCTTTAAAATAAATCATCCAGATGATAGTAAAAGTTAGTAATATGAATAGGTAAATTGAACTCATCTTCAAGAGAAGAAGTAGCACACAAAAACATACACTTAGGCAACACAGAGATTAGATTAATAAGGACTTCAAAGTAGCAAATATAAAATGTGGAAGGAATTAAAGGAAAATCTGGTCATGATAATCAGACTGATGGATAACTTCAACAGATAAATGGACACTATAAAAGGAGATAGGAATTCCAGAGCAAAAAGTACAATATGTGAATTTAAAAATTTACAGGTTTCAGAGAATATTAAAGTTGGCAAAGTGAGAGAGACAGGGACAGAGGATGTAAAGATAATAGAAGGGAATTTATCTAATATGCAAAACAAAGAAAAAAGAAACAAAACTGAAAAAATTAAACATGTATATGATATAAATGCAAAATATAAATACTATGTACATATATAAAATTGTGTATCCGGCAGAAGAGAAAGAATGGAAAACAAAAATAACAATAATACTTGTATAAATATTAGAAGAATATATAACATAGATCTAAGAAGCTCAGAGAACTCTAAGCTTTATAAATATGAAAACATTCCCATCTAGTCACATCACAGTCAAACTACAGAAAAACCAAATATGGAAAAAATCTTGAAGGATGCTAATAAAATAAGACTTTATATAAAGGGGAGCATTGATGATAATACTGGCTAAATTCTGGTCATAGAATACGAAGGATAGAAGACAATGGATGTTATGATATCTTTAATGTATTAAAAGAAAAAATATATATCAACCTTAGAATTATCTATCTGGCTTAAATATTCTTCAAATACAGACTTAAAAGTTGAGATATTTCCAGGTAAACGGGTGCCAAGAGAATCTACTCTTAGAAGGCCTGAACTAGGGATCCCTGGGTGGCGCAGCGGTTTGGCGCCTGCCTTTGGCCCAGGGCGCGATCCTGGAGACCCGGGATCGAGTCCCGCGTCGGGCTCCCAGTGCATGGAGCCTGCTTCTCCCTCTGCCTATGTCTCTGCGCCTCTCTCTCTCTCTCTCTCTCTGTAGGACTCTCATAAATAAATAATAAAAAAATTAAAAAAAAAAAAAAAGAAGGCCTGAACTACAAAAAATGCTAGATGAAGTTCTTGAGACTGAAGGAAAATGATGTAAAATGGAATTCTTAGCTCCACAAAAAGGAATGAAAAACTTATGAAATAGAAAATACATGGATAAATACATAAAGCATATAAAAGACCATTTTAATTTTTATTCCCTATATTTATTTAAAAAATTAACTAAGAGCTTTAAATGGAAACATCCTAATGTGAGGTTTGTCATATTGGTGTGTGTGTGTGTGTGTGTGTGTGTATGTGTGTGTGTGTGTGTAAGAGTATTACAAAAGTTGGAGATATTGCACAAGTCTTGCATTTTACTTTCATTATACATCAGCTCTGATCAAAATGTAATAAATTATGAGTATCTATTATAATCCCTAGAATACCACTAACTATGTGAAAACTAGAATGAAAAGGCAATAGTGGGATTAAAATGGACTAAAAATAATATTTGATTACCACAGCAAAAGAGGAATAGAATCCAGGACAAATATCAGAGAAATATAGTAGAGCTAAATGCAACCACAAAAATAATTACAATAAAGTTAAATGAAAACAAAAGGCACTTTTGTCAGACTAAACTGAGAAAGGAAGGCTTGTCTCTAAGATATTTGCTTTATGTATTTATTTTTTAAGATTTTATTTATTTATACATGAGAGACACAGAGATAGAGGCAGAGAGAGAAACAGGCTCCCTGTAAGGAGCCGGATGTGAGACTCGATCCCGGATCCTGGATCCCTGGATCACACCCTGAGCCAAAGGCAGATGCTCAACCGCTGAGTCACCCAAGCATCCCAGGTATTTGCTTTAAATAGAAGGACCCAATTGGTTGAAAGTAAAGGATGGAAGGATATATATCATGCAAACATTAATCAAAAGAAAGCTAGAATGCTTATATTAATATGAGATAAACTAGAGTTTAGGGCAGCCCCGGTGGCTCAGCGGTTTAGCGCCGCCTGCAGCCCAGGGCCTGACCCTGGAGACCCGGGATGGAGTCCCACATCAGGCTTCCTGTATGGAGCCTGCTTCTCCCTCCACCCGTGTCTCTGCCCCTCTCTCTCTGTCTCTATGAATAAATAAAATCTTTAAAAATAAATAAACTAGAGTTTAGAATGAGGAATATTATTAGAGATAAAGAAGGGCATTAATGTCAATGAAGGGCCAGTTCATCAAAGGAATGAAACTATCCTAAATAAGTCTCATCTAATAGCAGAACCTTGACATATATGAAGCAAAAATGGTGATAAAAATTAAATAAAACTAATGTTTGCACATGTAGGTGGATATTGACCGGGAAATGCATGAGGAGTATTTCTGGAATAATGGAAATATTCTATATTTAATTTGGGTGGGACTACAGTTTATATGAATTTGTGAAAACATACGGAACTGTAATTTAAGATTTATCTGTTACACTGCATGTAAATTCTACCTCAGTGGGAAAAAAACATCAAAGGAACTAATGCATGTCTGACACAGTTATGCACAAGAGACAAGATTTCATTTATTATCTGTATGCATATTATGAGGCAGATATCATTATTTTTTTTAATATGATGGAACTTATTTTAAGAGAGATTAGATGATTCATTCAAGGTCACAGAATTAGTTAGTGGTAGAATCAATATTCAAATGCAGTTTGGTATTCTCTCCATTGTAACATTCTCTAATTAAAAGACCTTACATAACATAAGCATTACAATCTCTCATAAAATCATATGTGTCTGATATTGAGTTATGCTTTTCTATTTTTGTGTTCTTCATTAATGATCATCTTGCTGTAAATCACCCAGCTGCTATATGCTCAAAGTTTTGAACCTTCTGCAAGGTCATTGTCAAGAGGATCTTTCTTTGTGAGAAGTGGAAAATTTAAGATAGCTAAGATAAACTTCTCAGTGGTCACTGGTATGTGGAACTTTTTGAGAATTACAAATAAGCCCTACCAAACATCATGCTAATTTATCAGAAATTAAACACAGGAGCAAGATAAGCCTTACACAGGCAATACATTCTAACTTTACCTTTACACCAATATGTTGATATAATTGTCCTCTAATGAAGGCTCAGCATATTTTTTCCCTATTTTCGTACTTCTTTTTTATTTAATTGACAAAAAATCCTTTTCTCAAAGGATACCATTTTTTAAAATATTTCATTTATTCATGAGAGATACAGGCAGAGACACAGGCAGAGGGAGAAGCAGGCTCCATGCAGGAAGTCTGATGCAGCACTCAATCCTGGGACTTGATCCCGGGACTCCAGGATCACGCCATGGGCCGAAGGCAGACGCTAAACTGCTGAGCCACCCAGGGATCCCCAGGATAACATTTTTTAAAATGTGATTTATAATTATACTGTAGGCTGAGTGAACTGAAGTCCTTATCTTGTTTGAGATTCACCTTTTCTTAGGAGACAGCTAAAAATTAATTGTAATGATCAAGCCTTATTTCTGAATACTGACACTCCCAGAGGGAACTTTCTGCAGCCTTGAAGCACAGAGAATTTATAGTCCTGGATTTAGCAAATTTAAAAAATATAATAAAATACACAACATTTAAACTGTTCAGAACTATCCTTATTGACTCAGAAAGCTCTTGAGAATCTCGCAATATGTCAGGGTCAATCAGCACTGTGAACATTGTGATTATCATTGCCTATCATAGATTAATAAACTAGTCATTTGGACTTTAAATTGGTCTGAGTTTTCTGTAGAAGTCTTACATTTGAATCCAATTGATAATTTGCTTGTTTTGTATTTATCATCATTTTATACATAGTTGACCTTATGTGTTTGAATATATATATATCCTGTATTTATTACACTTTGGACACCTATCTCTAATTTAGCATTTATTCAATCACATATATCATTTACTTCATTTACTCTCAGATGATGCCATTATTTTTATTTCACCACATACACAAATTGGAGATCTTCCTCTTCATATCAAACACCAAATCAGTCAATGAACAAATAAGTGCCCATATGCTCTATCTGTACTCCAGATGCAATTAACAATCACCCCCAGGTATGACTGGGATCCTAAGAGCAAACTCAAGGACACTGCTCCTATAATTTTGAGATTTCTCCTTTCATTGCTTTTGCCTTCATATCTGTATCATAGCCTGAAGACAAATCACATTTTATATCTTTTATATCTCCCATTTTAAAACCAACCAGTCAACACTCCCTTGATTTCACATTCTCCTGCAGACACTGTCCTTTCTTCCCAATCTCCCTGTTATGGACTAAATGTCTGTTCCCCCTGCACTCGAAAATTTATATGTTGAAATCTAGTCTTTTCAAATAAAAATCTTCAAAAAAGTCTTCAATACTCATTGTTTCTCCTTCCTGTTCTTCAATTCTCTCTTGAACTCTTGCCAGCCATCCCTTGCCCCTAACTGTTTACCCAACATTGATGTTGTCAAGATAACCAATGACCTCCTCTGTATTAAGTCCGATGGTCAATCTCCAGTGCCTATTTTACCAGGTCCCTCAACACCACTTGAAAGTCTATCATTTCTTCTTTTTCAAATATTTCCTCCCTTGTCTGGAAAACCAGTTTTTCTCAGTTCTTCCTGTTTTCTCTCTTCTACATTGATCTCAGCTGTATCTACAATGTATGATCACAATGACCTAGGCACTTATTAATTACTTTTTTGAATAAATGAATAAATGAATACTACTGTTTTAAAGCCACTCTTTCTCTTCAACTAAATGTAATCATGAAGTAGATCCAAATATAAGCATTAAAAAATGAATGCCAATTATTTGGCTCTTCTAACAGTGTAACATGAAGAGAAATGTTCCTATAAAAATCATAAATGCAATTTTTTTGTATGTTAAACCACAATATTTCTAACAGTTTTAGTACTGTAATGTCTTTCTAGTCAGAGTATCATTAATGTTGCTTTGCATCTGTATATAGTGTTAATTTTAATGGATTCATCTGCATTGTGTCCATAACTGTCACAAATATGTATTTACTTCCACTCATAAGATTTTCTGAGTAAATCACATACTTATCAATAGACTTCGCAAATTAAATGACAAGGATAGATGCCTGCCTAAAAACTTTCTATCTTAAAAGCACTTCAAAAATTAAATTTTCTATTTAAAAAATAACAACAAATGAAAATATAACTTTGCTTAGCTTTCAAGATTTATTAGTTTAGGGGCACCTGGCTGGCTGAGCCTGTTAAGTGTCTGACTCTTAATTTCTGCTCAGGTTGAGATCTCAGAGTCCTGGTATTAAATCCCTTGTTGGCACTCAACACAGAGTCTGCTTAAGATTCTTTCTCTCTCCCTCTACCCCTCTCCCCAACCACTGCACTCTCTCTTTCTCTCCAAAATAAAATTAAAAAATAAAATAAAATAAATAAAAAAAGAATTAGTTTCTTTAACATGACCCCTAGGGTCACAGCAAGATCTCTCCAAGAACAAGTAAAACAGGATAAACATGACATTAGTACATAATTAGGCATGCATATTTAAATTTTTATTGGTTAAAATAGTTTACTATAAGTCAGGAGATGAACAAATGAAGGCATTCTCATCTAAGAGTCATGAGATTAAAAGAAGATATTATTATTTTTTCAGAAAAGACATACTTGAAGTGTGCTCAAGTAGTATGATTATATTATTTGGGACTGGCTCACTGTATTACCTAGCAAACCGAGTCTCCTTTAGGTGAAGGAAAAAAAAATTCATATAATTATTATCAGACAGATGTGGTTTAATAAATATTTGAGAATAAAAGCACTGCACAATTTTAATGGAACTCTAATTGTAATTCCCAAGTATCTTTCCTTCCTCAACTAATTGGGTAATGACATTGCTAGAATTAATCCAAGGTCATCAGCTTGCACACAGTACAGATGGTTTCTCCACTTTATGGGTATATAGGGGATTCGAGATTACTGTTGCCTGCTGCTTTTCAAACTAATTTTTATTCTTAAAAATTCACATTTTCACTGCAGCTGAACAGCTAAGCCATATGTTGCTTTGTGAATACTTTAAAATATCTGGTGCATGTAATTATTACACTAAAGCTAGCATGCATTAGTACTTTTCAATTTTATTGTAAGGAAAGGACACTTACAGTACTATGCATTGTGTGCTTTTTGTTTTTTTGGTTTTTGTTTTTGTTTTGTCTTGTTTTGTTTTCCTCTAAGTACCAAGCTTTAGTTTAAATTGTGGTCTTAGGGGGAATTTTAACCTAAAATAAATTGGTCGATTGATCTGTTTCCTCATATGCAATATATCCCAGCATAGTGATAAACTTACTTAATGTTATTTGAAATACTATGTTAATCCATCTAACTGCTAGAAAGTTAGGCTTTGACTCATTTCTATGCTTTTGTCAGAATTCTGACATGCCATTAATATGTTTGACAACTAGGGGATTTGAGAAGCCTTTTTATGTAGTGTCATGAGTGAAATGTCCTTAAAAATAGTATTAGCAATAATACTTGTTATTTGTTAATATTTAACAGTCATGAAAGTGTTTATTATGAAATATATCCTTCACATGAACCGATCTTGGAATCAGAAGGCAGATTAATAATTATTTTGCATGAAAAAACTCAGTGATCTTAAATGATTTATTTAAGGTCATACAGCCAGTATGTGACAAAACAAGATTAGGACTTGCTGCTTCATTGGATGGTCTTCCTAGAGCCTATTCTGGCCCAGTGGATAGGTCTGATAAGTCGAGTGTCATTTTTTTAAATTTTTATTTATTTATGATAGTCACACAGAGAGAGAGAGAGAGGTAAAGACATAGGCAGAGGGAGAAGCAAGCTCCATGCACTGGGAGCCCGACGTGGGATTCGATCCCGGGTCTCCAGGATCACGCCCTGGGCCAAAGACAGGCGCCAAACCACTGCGCCACCCAGGGATCCATTTTCATTATCCTTTTCCCCCATTTGTAGGTTAGTAACTAGCCATTCAAAGGCAGTAGGAAAGATAAATCTGTATTAGTCAGGATTTTCCAGAGAAACATAACCACTAAGTTATATATATATGTGTGTGTGTGTGTGTACATATACATGTATATATGAACATATATAAATATATGCATATATATATATGAAGAAATTTATTATGGGAAATTATTAGCTCATGTGATTATGGATGCAGGTAAGTCCCAAGATCTAAAGACTGGGTCAGCAAGGAGAGCCAATGGTTTAGTCTCAAGATGAGTCCAAAGCCCTCAGAACCAGGAGAGCTGTTCATATAGCTTCTGATCAAAGGTCTCCAGACTTGAGACCCAGAGAGATCCTATATTTCAGTATGAGTCTGAAGGTAGAAAACAGCCAATGTTTGCTTTAATGTCAGGCATGAGAAATTCTCTTTCTTTAGGAAAGGTAGTCCTATTTGTACTACTCAGGGCTTCAACTGTTTGGATAAGGCCCACTCACATTAGGGAGGGCAAGCTGCTTTATCCAGCCTGCTGATTTAAATGTTAATCTCATCGACAAACATCCTCATAGAAACACTCAGAACAATGTTTGACCAAATATCTGGGTACTCCATGGCCCAGGCAAGCTGACATATAAAACTAATCATTACAAAATGAACTAGATTTTTTGCTATAATTATATTCTCTCCTATACCACTTTCCTAATTCGTATAAGCTTTGTTAAAATTAATCTCCATAAATCATTTTGTAAGTAAATAGAATAAATCTTTACATAAATAGAACTTACACACACGCACACATATATGTATCTCCAACAGTCATCAACATAGTGAAGTAAAACGCATAAACCTAAAAGTTTACTTCATAAGTATGTGTAAAGTTCCTGAAAAGTATCACAGAAATAGTTGATCCTCTGCATTCCAAGTAGGATACCTCACAGGACTTGAATACAGAAACAAAGTATGACCTGAGTCGCACCTGAAAGATAGGCTTAGTCAGTTAAATTAAATGAACAAAGAAAGCTGTTCCAACCCTAGGAAATGGTCTGAGTAAAGTAAAAATGAGCAAATTTGGTTAGTAACTTCTGACGAATTCATGGGGGACTACCAGTGATCAAATAAGAGATATTAATTAGCAGGGTTATGAATATTATCAAACTCCCCAAACAGGCAGGATTTTATCCAGAAAAATATGGGATCTACTGATGATTTTAAGCCAAAAGGTAATATGATGAAAGTTTAGTTGGATTACTAAAAAATTTCCTTGAAGTAATGAATGCAATGGGTTCAAAATAAAGGCATAGAGATAAGAAGGGAAATAAATGAAAGCTCATAATTCTTGGCAGAAATTTAAGAGTGTATATAACAGGGTAGTGTATATAACAGGGTATATAACAAGGTACCTTTCCTTGAATACGTGGTAAAGGAAAATTGATAAATCAGGATTTTAAGATCCTATAGATTGGGGAATGATGGTATTGCTAATAGATATTTAGACCCAGGGACTGAGGCTTTGGCAAGACTACCATTTAAGAATATATGAGAACAAATAGAAAACAAGGAAGGGAGAAAAAAAAAAGTCATAAGGAAGAAAGGATCAAGTTGTAAATTTTCCCTGGAGATCTAAAGAGAAGAATGTGTCAAAAAGAGCAAATGTTCAAAAAATATATATATATAAATAGCTATATATATATATATGCTATAGTATATAGTTTATATGTATAGTATATACTATATATATATATGTGTGTGTGTGTGTGTGTGTGTGTGTACATATATATATACACATATTTACACATGCAGGTAGAAAACAAAGTAGTCTGGGCTTCCAAAAGGGAAATTATTGGTAGAACTGTTTATAGCACTTCTACTAGATGAACATTCTGTATACTAATCAATTGCAGAGGAAAACACTGTCACTGAGTTCTAATTGCTAACTTTCACTACTTAATCTCTCTGTGGAGATAAGAATTAGTTATGGAGTGTTTATATAGATGGCACTCATCTTGTTTGCCACAAGCTCATTTGCATGGAAAAGCACACATCAGTTAGACCCCTGTCAAAATAATTAGCTAAGCTCCAGATAAGGCCTTTTAGTTTTTAGAACGTTCCAAGCCTTAAATCTTGTTTTTTTAAATGAAGTCAAATCAACACATTGAACAAAAATAGTAAGCACTGTATGTAATTCTACATTTTTTCATCATGTTACTTTTTCTTTGGTTTTTCTTATCTGTTTAATAAAGCATCTAATTTAGCAAAATAAAACATTAGCAGCCAGCAATCACTGAGATAATGAGAAATGGAATTCTTCTCACTGGCATCCCTCTCGTTCTATGTTAGGCCTTGTGAAATTGAAATAAAAATCCATTCCAATTAAAAGAGCTCTGTTCTCTTACTGTAGAGCTTGATAAACAGCATGACTGAATTCAGGTCAATCATAATTTAATCACTATGCATCCATCATCATCGAACACAAGGTTCACAATATATCCTTCTCTCTTTCTACACGAAGTGAAAACCCAAGGCTGAAGGATGCTTAAAAAGCAGCTTGTTACTAAGGGCATTCTCTCCTTCGCTTCTCCTCTTAAACCTTGGAGAGGGAAACAAAGATCAGGGCTTATATTTCTGGGAGATGTGATGTGATTTGTTGATTCCTGCAATAAGTTCGCTTCAGAAATACTTAGTCTGATCTTCCTGTGCATTTACTGTCCTCTATCAAAAGTCTGAAAAGCATAAAGTTGATATGAGTTCTTTTCATCAGTTACCATTTAGATGAACACATTCAGCAGAACCATAATCATTTTGGTAAATTAACTCCCTCAATTTCCATGGCTTCAGGCTATTTTAAAAGTTGAACAAACTTTTTTAGTATTTACTTCCCTAAGTTCTGTGGATATAAAGATGACTGAGAAGCAATTCCTGTCCTTAAATATGCTCCACAGAGGCTAAAATATTTAGTTATTGCTCTATTAATTAAAAGAAAAAAAAAAACAATTTGGAGGTCACTTCACACATGGGTACTTGCCTTTCTTATTTACTTTTCATTGGCAGAAACAATCCTGAGCACACAAACATTACATTCTTCTAATCCGAGGTGTCACTATTGAAATTTTAGGCCAGATAACCCTTTGTTGGGAGGGCTGCTCTGCACATTGTAGGATATTTAGCTTCGCTCTCAGTCTCTACTCACCAGATGCTGGTAGTGTGCCTGGAGGCAGGACAATGATCAATGTGTCCAGACAGTGTCAAATTGTCCCCAGTCGAGAACCAGTGCACTAATTGCAGAGGAGGATACGACACTTCAAGGGTAATTAGAGGAAAGAGAATCCATGCAGGAGACTCAAACAGCAGTCAAGAAATAGAAGGGGAAAGAGAAGAAAGTCTGAGAGACCAAGAGAGGGAAGTATTTCAAGAAAGAACCAGGTCACTGGAGTCACATGCTGTGTCCAGCAATAAAGATGAGGTCCAAAAGTGTGGTTTCAACGGAGCATTTCAAGAGTGAGTTGTACATATTGACACTTAGTGCACAGTATCCTTCTCTAGCCCAGGAGTCCTTAAGTGGTCCTTGAATCTGCATCTGCCTAGACATCTTTACTTCCAGAGATTCAAATTCAGTCATTCTGGAAAATGCTGGGATATAGATATAGATATAAATATAGATATAGATATAGAGATATATAAAAAGAAATTTACTTGAGAGAGATCCTGGAATTCATCCCCAATTAATAGGCATTTCTCTAATCTCATTTTGTTTCATTTATTCCTTCCATAATTTTCTGCTAGTCTTTAGCAGGAGAGATAATGTAAAGAATATTGAACTCAACTGTTCTGTCCTTAAACTCTCAGCCTCAGTTTAATCCTCTGTAAAATTAGATTGGACAGTCCCTCCAACACTAATCTACATATAATCTGATAAAATAGCCCCACTAAACAGATCCCTGGTGGCAATAGTAGCTGATCCATTCTAATCAGATATGGATATTATGAAAATAGAGAAGTAGGTGCAGGTTACAGAACAGATTACATTCTAAAATGTGATGCAACAAGCACACAGTCACTGTGAAATATTTCGAATTATAATATATTTTGGATACAGCTGGAAAAACAATACGCTCTAGGTCTGAATAGAAAAAAAATAATTAAGGAACATTCTGAGCGATTATACATTTCTATATTGTGAAAAATGAATTTTCATATATTTGCTTATGTGATGGAGGTTTTCTTCCCCCCCACACATTATCACTCTACACAGCTAGTTTGGAATTTTGCTTTTCACATAATTTTACCGCAGTTACTTTATTATTATAGAAGTTGTTACTTCTAACACAACTGCTAAAGATAGTCCAAAAGCAAGAAGCTGCTGTGTCCCCCACTGCTACCACCACTGCTGGTAAACACAATGGGGAGGAGCCTAGGCAACCAAAGCTGTCATTTGTGAGTTCATATATCTGAATGAGCATCCATCACAGGGGATGCAGGGGAATGAATACAGGACACCTACACACTTTCAAACTTTGTTTCAAACAGCCAAGAACCTCAGGAAGAAGGGTTATGCTCTATTGTCACCTTCCAGGACTCACACAAATGCATCTTATTAGTGAAACCTAATTCATATCCACGTGGAAGGCACTGATTAGCTTTTAAACACCTCCCAAAAGAAGAACAGAATTTGCAAGAACCTAAAGAATGTTCCCAGTACATTTCTGAATTTTTCTCTGCAAATGGGGTAAAAAGAGCAACAGTCATCTTTTTGAGTTAGTAGTCTTCATTCTTGGCTAAATGTTTATGTAGATATTTAGTGGCTATCAGTGTGGTTGGTGTGTACATTAAGGATCTAATCATAAAAATAGTTGATATAAACTGAAGAAGGATAAATTAGTTAAATGTTCAAATCCTGAATTAAAATTACTAGCCTAACACCATAGCTGCACTATGGAAATATGCACAAGTTACATAAAGTTCCTGTTCTTCAGAGATTTCCCCATACATAAAGTAAGATTAATAACATTACCCGCTTTGGGTTACTATGAGAATTAAATGAGAAAATTCATGGATTTTAACCTAACTCAAGTGTTTGACTTGGTATAAACAACACTGATGAAAATGATAATTAAGTTAAACTGATTATATTTATCAGCTCTACCAAGGCCATTCTGAAAAAATTTTGAAATTATTATAGTGTCTGCACATCCATTTGTATATATCCATTCTGTTTAAGGTAAAGCTATGTATCAAATGCTATATATTATATGTGGATATGTGTATTTTTTTTTCTCAGAGATTTTTGTGGTTAGATGGGGGCCATATTTTATAGCCTAAAATGAACTCTATTTTATTACATAATAGAATTTTTGGCCAGAAAAGCTCGCCATCCAAAAAGATGGCTGAAAAGAAATTTTCATTAAAGTTATAGGCTTCTCTATCACCATTTATAGCTGTATTCTGTAGTACTTTATTTGAATATCTAAAACATGATTTAAACTGTTTAATGGCTGTCTGAAGAGGGGTATTATTCTCCAGATTACTACTCCCTAATATGATTATGAGGTAATGAGAAGTTTTTTTGTTTTTGTTTTTGTTTTAAGATTTCATTTATCCCTTCATAGAGACACAAAGAGAGAGAGGCAGAGACAGGCAGAGGGAGAAGCAGGCTCCTCGCAGGGAGCCTGATGCGGAACTTGATCTCAGGCCCTGGGATCATGACCTGAGCTGAAAGACAGACACTCAACCGCTGAGCCACCCAAGGGTCCCTGACAATGAGAAGTTCTTGAGATTGCTCTAACAAGGTAGTAGATCCTAAATGAATGTTTTCTTTTATTTACACAGCTTCATACAGGCTTAGACAATGTCAGATTCATCTTAGAATTAAAAATGGTCAGCGAACAATGCGATGTGGTAGAAAGAGCATGAGTTTGAAATTAGGTTTTTATGATGGATTTCAAAATACCCAAAATCCCTGCCTTCCCTATATGCATACCGCTATGCAATGTGACTTTGCCTCTTCTCCTTTCGAGAAGTGGAGAAATGATCTCCATTTGGGTTTGGTCATAGGACTTGTTTTACTCAATGTGACATTAGAAAATGTAATGTGAATCTTAAAAGATGTTTGAGTACTGGAAGTTTGCCATCTTATATGTTAAAAACTCTTCACTATGTGAAAAAGCTCTAAAAGACTTCCAAAATGATGAAAAAAATATAGAGGGGGGGTCCCAAGTCTTCCCAGTCACTCTGACTGTTCCAAATATGGGAAGGAGGCTTTCTAGATTATTTATTCAGTCTCTTCCTGGCCAAACTGATCCAGACTGGAACAACTGCCCAGATAACACGCAGAATTATGAGGGGAAAAATGTATTATTTTTAGCCATGTACTTTGGCATTTGTTTGCTAAACAGAAAAGAATCTAACTGAAAGGGCTCATATTATAGTTCCACCATTTAATAGAGCTGTTTAAACTTGGACAGGTTATTTATCCCCTTGGAACTCAATTACCTTGCTTGGAACGTTGAGACTTTAACTTCTGTCTATATGTGGTTATGGTGAGAATCAAAAGAGATAACTTGTTTGAAACATAACACAATGGCTAGTACATTTGCTAGGGACTCAGTTACATTCATTGACTTTCCTTTTCTCTTCCAACAGTTTTGTTCATTGAGTGTATTTGGGACCATGGTGCCTATTTGTGCAAGATGTACCAAGCACAAAAGTACTAGGCTTGAGGAAGCAGTAAGACCTATGGTCCATGCTCTATTTCCCAAACTATGTACTCAAATTGAGGGTTTTCTCTGCCCAGAGGAAAGAGTGCTTCTCCAATGTTCATCAGAAATAATAGAGATCAAACTATAGCATAGGTTATATGCTTGGCAGACTTCTGTTGAACTGAATTGCTCATTTGTTGAATTTGATTAAGTTATTCAGTAATACAAAGGTTAAGTTTTAGAAAATAAATTAGCAGGAGTTACCTTGGCAGATTTCAGTCTTAAATAATAGAGTCATCCAAAATCCATCCTTTCCCTTCCTTGATCTCCAGTGAATTTTACATCTATTTTATTTCAGCCCTTATATACATGGCTAGATTCTGGAAATTATCATCACTTGTCATTTTTCAGCCTCAGAAAACTTAAAATAAAATACACTGTACTTTATAACCACAATCTTCTATTTTGAATTCCTTAATTTTATTACATTTGGACTTCACTTCTTTTGATTCCACCATTTTCTCCAATCTATCAACAGCCTCTTTTAATTATAACACTCATTTTTCTACCCAGCTCAGATTGTATTGTAAATTATCTAAATTGTTTGGTCATAAATTCCCTCAATTCCCTTACATTCTTTCCTTCTGTCCCATATTAGGGGAAAGCATTAGGAAGAAAGCTCTAATACTAGATATAGACCCAATGTCTGCTTTGGCTCTTATACCTTCATTGCCAACCTATGCTAGAGAAAAGAAAATAGCGTAGAAATATAGATGTTTTACACATTAATATTCTCTAATCAGAATTGGAATTTAAACATTTCTTGGAAATCCTCATCCAGGGATGCCTGGGTGGCTCAGTGTTTGAGCTCTACCTTTGGCTCAGGGCATGATCCCAGGGTCGTAGAATCAAGTCCCACATTAGGTTCCCCTGCAGGACCTGCTTCTCCCTCTGCCTGTGTCTCTGCCTCTCTTTCTTTCTCTTTCCGTGTGTCCCTCATGAATAAATAAAATCTTAAAAAAAATCTTCCACCATGAAATATATATTTTGATGGGACCTGGAGATAAAATAGTTACCAAAATATGAATGATCTCTGTTGTTAAGAAACTTGTATTTTACTCAGCAAATGAGAAAATACACCAATAAACAAAATAGTTACAGTTTTTGGTTTCATGGAAGAACTAAATAGAAAGGATGCTCTGAGAGAATTAAAAATTGGGGTGGTGAAGGAGAGATTGAGATAGGACTCTTAGAGTGTTAATTAGAGTAGAACCTTATTGGACACTTATTTGCATTAGAATTTAAAAGACAAGAAGACTATGAAGAGAAGACTCAAGAAGAGCTACTGGAGGGGATCCCTGGGTGGCTCAGCAGTTTAGCGCCCGCCTTCGGCTGGGGTGTGGTTGTGGAGACCAGATCAAGATCCGGATTGAGTCTCACATCGGGCTCCCTGCATGGAGCCTGCTTCTCCCTCTGCCTGTGTCTGTGCCTCTCTCATTCTCTCTCTCTCTCTCTCTGAGTCTTTCATGAATAAATAAATAAAACTTAAAAAAAAAAAGAAGAGCTACGAGAAAATCCTTACACAAATAGCATATCATGGGCAAAGGCTTTGAGTTTGTAAAAATACAGTGTTCTAGAATTGGTCAGAAGTTCAGTGTATCCAGATCATGGAAAACTCAGATGTAGGGTTTAACATGACACAGGAAATGGTGTAATTGATTCATAGATAATTCAGAGGAAAGAAGGAAGGAAGGAAGGAAGGAAGGAAGGAAGGAAGGAAAGGGAGGGAGGAAGGAAGGGCAAGAGAGAAGGAAAAAGAAAGCAACTTAAAACACCCCAGCAAATTAAAACAATCTACACTGTAGGACTGTGCCAGTGAAGAATTTCTGTCACAACTTCTGGGATCAGAAATCTCTCTTGGAATCAGTGGTCATGGACTCTAGGTATAGGTACTTGATTATCTCTCACCACTGCCCCTAAAAGCCCACACTGTCATCCTCAATTAAACATGAACACCATGTGATACCTGCTTCCACATGATGATCTTTTTTGAACTGAAGTCCACTGTAGACACACTCAGTAGGCTTAGTATACATTCTAGTTTATAAGCCTGTGTCTTTGTTGCAAAGGACCCTATGAAAATGAATACCTGGCTTCTACTTTGGACTAGAGGAATCAACTATTGAGCAATTTTCCAAGTATATAAAATGTGCATGGCAGCTAGGTACCATGATATTTATGCTGTGAAACTTAAAAACCCCAAATCTCAGAAACTTATAAGTTCATTTCTTGCTCCTATTACATATGTAGACCATGAGTTCCCTGAGTCTTTGTTGCACATGTCTTATCCTGGGACCCAGTTTGAAGGTACAACCTTATACTAGTCATGCCTTTCTTGCAGTAGAAGCACAATCAGGAGGCAATGTAATCACATGTAATCACATTTAATGCTTCAGTCTGCCAAATAGTATGGCTACTCACATTCATTTGCCCAAAATAGGTCTTAGGGTAAATTTGGAAAAAAAAAAAAAAAAAGGTGGAATGAGGAAATATACTTCTCCAATGGCAGGGGTGAGGAGAAGAGAGGAAGGGTAAATATTTGTGAATAGCAATCAATGAACACACTCTGCCCTCTGAGTCACATTTATTTTCTTTCTTTCTGCACAAAAAACACATCTCAAGAAAGATAACCTAAATATCTTATCCAATCATAGCATCAAACTGTAAATCATTCATTTTGTAATAATCTCTACTTTTTTTTATTAAGATTTTATTTATTTATTCATGAGAGACACACAGAGAGAGGCAGAGACATAGGTAGAGGGAGAAGCAGGCTCCCCATGGGGAGCCCGATGCAAGACTCAATCCCAGGACCTCAGGATCACAACCTGAGCCAAAGGTAGACAGATGCTCAATCACTGAGCCATCCAGGCACTCCATGACCTCTATTTTAAATGATGGTACTCCTCAGGCTCACACACCCATCAAAAAATGGTGAAATATCCACCAAAAAAAAAAAAAAAAGCATTAGTGTTTGAAAAGAGAATAGTGAGATACAGACAGCAATCAATCACTGGTCCACAGATAACGGAAATTCAGCTAGACAAACATTGCAGATCCCTCTAGTTTGTAGTAGATCATGTTCCTTGGTTTGTCTCTGGTTTTGTCCACTGGGAGGAATTCTTGATTCATTGTTCTCCATAGGTCCAAGCTTTGGCTTCTGGGAAGAGTTGTGGGTTTTTTGTTTGTTTGTTTGTTTGTTTTGTTTTGTTTTAATTAGCCTCTGCTTCTGTGTGATGAGAATTTTCTGTCTTTTTCTTTCCAATAGAAATTACAAGCCAGAAGTTCATTTTACGTATTGAATCATCACAAACTCTCTTACTACCAGCTTACAGTAATTTCAAAAGTCCAGATTTCTTTTTTTTTAAAAGTCCAGATTTCTTAAAAATAGGGTTGCATTTTTAAACCTATTTGATGCCAGTCAGCCCAATATTCTAATAGCCATACAATTATTTTTGAGATATATTTTTCTCTTTAGATTAATTATAGATATTTTCAGGAGATCTTCCTTTCATTGGCTCATACTCTTAGCTTTATTCTGAACTATTTTATTCAACTAAAAAAATTTACCAGATACCATGTAATAACAAAGAAATTACATGAAATAATCTATTCAGAGAGTTTAACAAAAGATTAAACCATGCTTACGATTTGTGTTTTTCATGAGCTAGTTTTTAATGGCTTATGCCCATGATTTGGTCTTTGACCTAAGGATGCATCTTAATGAGGCTTTGTGTCTCAAAACATTTCTTAATTTTATGTTTTCTGATTAGAAAAGAGAACCCATTATATTTCCTAGCCCTATAAATGTCAGATATTCAAAACTCTAATTTCCTTTTAATCCTTTCTAGAAAATAAGCAGGGTGTTTTATTTTATTTTGTCTGGTTTTGATTTTTTTTCCTGAGCTCATCTCTTGCTTTTACCTGAAACATTATAGCATTTTATCCAATGCAATTTAATAACTAATCCTCACATTAACATATATTTTCTAAACCTTATAGGTCACAACCACAATTTTATTAGACACATTATGTTACTCTCCAAATTATCAGACTTAATGGTTTTATTATTTTTTGCCTCAGTGAAAATGAGTTATCTTTGACCTAAAACATAGGTGCAGATTTATATATTAATCAGCTTTTGATAGACAATGTTGAATAACAAACAATGTCTAAGTCCTCAATGGCCAACAATATCATAGGTTACTTCTCACTCCTTTTACATGGATTGTGTGGGATGGCTGTGCTTCTGTTGTAATCTGTGGGGCAGATTTGTATCTTCTACATTTGTCCTTTAATTCTATATGCCATGGTAAAGGAACAGTGGCAATCTAGGACTTGGCCATTCGCACAGGGGAAAAGCAAGAGCAACTAAACCAAAACATGCTACTTTATTTATACCTCCTTTTAGTAGTAGCATATGGTAGATCTGCTAATATAGGTTGGCCAAAGTAAGTCCCTTGACCAATAGATGAAAAGTCATAATCATCCATTGGGAAGTTAGTAGTAAAGGAGAGGAAAGAATAAATGTTTGTGAACAATAATGTAACTTACTACAGAGGGAATATAAAAACGAATCTCAGGATCAAGTCCTCTGGGCCTATAGTAAAATATAATAATTAGAGTTTAATTAAATAAAGAAGAATCAAAAAAGAGAAAGAATCAACTAGTGAGATAATATGAATATCAGGAAAGTATGAAATCATGTAAACAAGTCAGAATTGCTAAATAAAAAAAGATCTAGCTCTGCTGAGAAAAGATGAGTCCAGAAAGATGTCTATGAATATGGCAACATGAAGACCATTGGTGAACTATATATGAAAATTTTTGATAGAACAGAGGAGCTATTGCCAGGTCAGAAAGCTATTTTTAAAAAATGAATAGGAGAGGGTCGCTTGGGTGGCTCAATGGTTGAGCATCTGCCTTTTGCTCAGGTCATAATCCCGGGGTCCTGGGGTCAAGTCCTGCATCAGGTTCTATGCAGGGAGCCTGCTTCTCCCTCTGCCTATGTCTCTGCCTTCTCTCTGTCTCTCATAAATAAATAAATGAAATCTTTTTAAAAAATGAATAGGAGATTTTGAAGTTTCAGAAAACTGGTTAATAACACCCTTCTCTTCCCTACCAAATTCAGAATAATATTATAAATACATACAAGGGTAAAATATATTGAGATCATGGCAACAAATCTATAACTAGTAAAGCTGAACTGGAAGTTGCTTTGGCTATGTCCCAGGAAAGATTGAGTCTGCAGAAAAGACTCCATGTATCCATCCCTGTGTAAGTGGGGGTGGGGGGGGAGGCTGCCTCAAACACTTCAGTCCCTTCTTGTCAGTATATAGAGATATCGGCTTTCAGGAGTTTGTTTGTTTGTTTGTTTAAGATTCTAGGCCTCAATCTCAGCATATTTTCTACATAAAGAGTATGAACAAAAGAACACCTTCACCATCCAGGTACATGCGACAGAGAATATTCGTTGTCTCTCAGTATCACATTTTCCTTCATAACTTTAGAACTATACCTCCTTGCCATTGAATTTTATCAAGGCAAATGGATTCCTAGCTAGAAACCCAATTTCTCAGCCTTTCATTTTCTTGTTATGGTTCAGATTAAGTGACAGATAAAATGATAGGAACAAATTCCAGGTCACATCTTTTAAAAGAAAATATTTTATCATCTGTTTTCTTTTTCTCTCTAGGTTCTGAGAGCTGGAAACAAATAGCACATCAAAGATGGAAACTGCATATTTTTATAGTAACTTATATTACACTATAATTAATATATAATTTAGAACTTTGTAATGTCATGCTATCATAATAGAAATTTCAAATGAAGCATTGGCTTCTCAGGGGAGCTATGAGCCTCAAGCACATAAAAATCTTAGTTTTAAAAACTATCGACACTTATTATGTCATAACAGAATATTTGGTCTGTAACTGCAGTAGTATGGAAGGCAAACCACATGCTTTCCAAGCCCGTATGTGGTTCTGGAAAGGTAAGTGTGCTCCATCCTGTATGACTTAATCTTATTGCTTTCAGCAATATCCTGAATGAGATAAATGCAGACAGGAAAGAATTAACCAGGTCATAAGCAGAGATTGGATGGAACACAGTTCTCCTGAAGGAGGTTTGTTTTGATCTCATGGCTTACAATTTGAATAGCCTTAAGTTTAATGTTTGGGTGCCTAACAATATTGGAAATGCTAATTTTTTCTATATAACTCTACTCAAAGGAGATAAAATTGTTTTCCACGTCCTTTTCACTATCCATCTCACCAAGATTTCTCAGCTCAATATGGTAGATCATATTTTATATAGTGTTTCTTTCATAGCCAAGACTTTTTTTCTATTATACAGCCTCATATAGCCTCAGTTAATCTGAGAAAGGAAGAATGGACTTAACGATGTACACAAAAGTGTTAATGATGAAAACAAATGACTACATAATGAACATGAAAACCTTCTAGAGAGACACCTGGGTGGTTCAGCCATTGAACATCTTCCTTCGGCCCAGGGCGTGATCCTGGAGTCCTGGGATTGAGTCCCACATCGGGCTCCTTACGGGAAGCTTGCTTCTCCCACTGCCTATGTCTCTGCTTCTCTCTGTGTGTCTCTCATGAATAAATAAATAAAATCTTAAAAAAAAAAAGAAAGAAAGAAAACCTTCTGTGAGGCAAACTGAAAGCCAAGGACAATGAAGAATTCAGAAAAGAACCAAGGTCTCACCTAGGAAGTTCTTCCACCACTAACTGAGAAAGCCTTTATAATTTCTGTCTAGCTCAGCCCATCATTATTATACATTAATGACTATGTGCTATATGTTCTTCCCAATTCCAGATGGCCAAAGGAGTTTTCATTGTCAATACTCTATTCCCATTACACTGTGTATTAGGGATGTATGTATGTGTGTATATGAAAGGACTAGGGAGTGATGGAAGTAAGTCATCTATTAATGTACATGTCACCAAACTTTGAATAATATCATGCCCCTCAATGGAGAGCAGTGCATATTACCCAAAAATGGTGGACTTTACATAGAATAGAACCTGTGTGAGAGAAATGATATGCATTAATACTTGAGTAACCAGAAATGAAGAAACTGCTAATCACCCCTTGCCATCCATTCAGCCATTTGTTAACAAACTTCTTCTGCCTTTGACTTTGAACCATGACAGCACAGACATAAAGCACACTTCTCAGTTTCCCTTGTCACTAAGTGGCCACAGTCTCAATTAAATTGAAAGTAAAAGAAATAGGTGCGACACACAGGTAACATATTGAAAAAGAAAGCTATTGCCCTCTATTTCATTGCCTCTTTCCTCCTTTATGCTTGCTGGGAAGTGGTAACAACTGGAACAACCACTTTAACTCAAGAAATGAAAGTCAGGTGTTGAAGATAATAAATGCCTGTTCATCGAGCATGCCTAATACCTTTGAAACTTCTGTCAACCCTGGGCCAAAAAATGACGGAGAAATAAAGTTCTGTTAGATCCAATGAATTTTTGCATTTTTTTTTTCTTTACAGAAACCTAACTCATACCCTAACTAATTTAATAGGCATCCATGCATGTTTTTTCATTCCTTCACCTAACATCACCGATCACATAGATCATTCATCTTACATTGCAGATTGAGTGAGAAGGATCAGAAGGATGATAAACATATCTTTACAAAATATTTCTCCTCTAAATATAAAGTTGAAATTGTGTTCTTCCTTAACTTAGAAGTAGATACTTGTCATACAAGGGTACTACCGAGATTTGATGAAAGGAAGAGAAATGAAAAAATAAGTTATATTTGGAATAATTAGAAGGCACTATTAAAAGAGGATTGAGTAGACCATATTTGTAATATTGTTATGATAGGGATTCAGATAGATAACACTATAGAACAGGAGATAAAAGTTTAAAAAAAAACTAAAGATTTTATCGTTCCCTCTTAGATACACTGAATCAAATTTGTTCAGGAGAGCCCAGCACAAGACAGCTGGGCTGTATATTTTTTTAAAAATATAATACAAAGGATGGCTCCAAATTAAGAGAAAGAAAAAATAAAACAACAACAAAAACAACAACAAATTCCCCACAACCTTAAATTCTGCTGACTCAGAGATCCTGATTTTTCAAAACTAAAATTTAGATTTTATTGACACGGGAAGTTGTTACTAGTAGGCAGAATCTGGAAAGCACCATTGAAATGACTGGCAAACTTAAAATAAGTGGAAATATGGTCCAACTAATGTCAGGTCAAATTTCAGTCACATTAGGGACATAATCAGTTTCTGGGCAAGAACTGAGTATCTATAATCAAAATGGCTACTCATAACTTCCTTGGTTAGGGAAATGAGGCTTTTCTGGATTAGTAAGTGCAGTTGCAATACTGGTGATGAAACAAAAAAAGACCTGAATAAAGAATGAATGATATTGATAATTTATGTTAGAATTATGTGTGGACAACAGTGATAAGTTTGGAACTGAGATACATCACAAGTTTTGAATTTATTTTTCAATGTCTTTGAAACTTTTAAGTGAACCTAATATATTAAATTTTAATAAATTGAATGCAAATTTAAATGCAAGAAGTATTACATTTTTCAAAAAGAAGGTTACACTGATGGGAATGAATAGGGTTATGATATAGCAGATAGATGGAAATAGAAGAACTGTCTTTACAAAACAAAACAAAAAAAGAATAGGATTGATTACACATGTGGAAGAATTGGGCTTTGGGGAAGTGAGACAATTTTACCTTTTTAGTAAAAATGAAGAAAGAAGATATGGTTGTATTTACAGGTTGATTTATAAATTTGGTGAGGGAAAGATGAATGAGTCCCATTTGATGATTTCAATTTTCTTAGTGAGGTGTGAGATGAAGTCATTATTTTGGAGGGAGAAGAAAGAGTAAGACAAACAAACTGAGGGTGACTGGAGGGGAGGAGGTTGGGGCATAAGGTATCTCCATGATGGACATTAAGGAGGGCAGGTGATATTATGAACACTGGGTATTACATAAGACTGATGAATCACTGACCTTTACCTCTGAAATCAATAATACATTATATGTTAATTAATTGAATTTAAATTTAAAAAAAAAGAAAGAGGGAGACATGAATAAATTAAGAAGAGAGAAAAATTATAGTCAGAAGATGAATAAGCAAATTTTTCAGGTAAAAAGAGTTGCGTATCTAGTTAAGTGTCAAATTACCAACTGAGTTTATGTCCATATATTTAACATAAAACTGTAACTTTGCCAATGATATTCTCTTAGTACATTCAGCAGCATGAATACAATGAAAGAAGAGAGATGCTTTTGTTGAACTAATGTGGTTTCCTACCAGGCACATGTGAGTGAAACATAAGGAGGTTGGAGTGTTGAAAGTACTTTCCAGTAAATGATTAGAACATCCTGCTACAGGGTAAGAATGGAGGGGAAGAAAGGAGGGGGCTAATGGATGATATCTTGTTGAGATTGGAAAAATTGTACTATTATATGCAATAATAGATCTTGCTTTTCCAGTGAGCATCCCGTATCTCCTCCATAATTCTACCTTCTGGTGATTAACCTTATGCATATTTCTTTGAGGAAAAAATATCAATTAGAAGAGCAAGTTTCTACATATATATATATATATATACATAGACATAGACACATATATACCTCCTATGACTTCCCTCCTGTTGCCAGGGATAAACTATTCAAAATCTTACCCAAGTCCAAACCCTTCACTTTTGCACTGGATCCCATGACTAATTTGCTGCCTTCCCTTTCTCCCTCGTGTCATTAACTCTTTCTTCTGACCTGGAACATAGCCATCAGCCAAACATATTATTATTTCTCATATCAAAAAATAATTATTTTTAAAATTTTGACTTCATATCCCCTTTCAGATCCCTATCATTCTCGGTTTGCCTTCTTTCCTCTCTTGTATCCAATCCAATCATACTTTTATCTTGGCTAATCCACATTAACATTAATTGCTATCTTCAGTGTCACTAATGGCCCCTAGACTGCCAAAATCAATGGAAAATTCTTAATCCTCTTTTTAATCTATCAGCTATAATATATGCTCTACTTGCTCACTCACTCATACCTGAGGTTTTTTCTTCCCTTGACTTCTATGATATTGTATATTTTGGCTGCACTTGCCCCTTTGTCTTCGTCACTGGTTTCTCTTAATCTTCTCAGTTTCTAAGCATTGTCACACCATGAAACATCACTTTGAACTCCATCTCTCCTTCATCTGTACTCACTTCCTTGGTTATCTTGTCCAACTGCATAGCCTTAAATAATATCAATCTGCTGACTAGATCTACATTTATATATTCAAGCTAGATTTTCCTAATAGACTCAGGTCTCATACTTGCTATTTGATATCACCATTGGATGCCTATTAGAGATTTCACATCTACTGTGCCCCAAAATTCCTAATATTCTACCCCAAACGATTTCCAATAATGAGGAAAAAAATCTCAGAGTCATCCTTGACGTGTCTGCTTCTCCACATTCCACTTACATCAATATATCATCTCTCTTACCTTTGAATATGCATCTAATCAAATCACTTCTTTACATCTCTTGTACTACTATACTCCTAGTCCAGTCTAACTCCATCTTTCACTGAATTATCACAATAAAGTTGTTTTCTCTCCTTCCATCCTTACCCCCCACCATACAGCCATAGAGGCTATTATATATATATATATATATATATATATATATATATATATATATATGCTGTTCTTCACCACATACGGAATGGCAGTTTGAGGATATAGTAAATGTGCAATTCTATAGCTCATTTAATGGTTTCTACTTTAATCAAAGTAAGGTTTTAAGTGTTAGAGTGGACTACAATGTCTATTTGATTGAGTCACCTACTATATCTCTGGGCTAAGATTAATCCAATAGTGTAAGGAATTTTGTCTTGTTTCATTTAAAGAAAAGATTTTCCTCACTCCTACGCAGAATGTTTGCTTAAACTACTTCATTTGGGAAAATAATAACATCAAGCACATTCTACAATGAGCAGGATCTACAAGCATGATCCTACTGCTACGCCAAATGCATCCTAACCTGGAATGTGATCATTAGACCAAAGCACATACTATTTTAATTTTTAATAATAAAATAAACTTTAACTCCTTTCCCTTAACCTATCTTCTTTTTTCCTGAACACATCTTTATCATTTTACCGTAACTCTTGGAAGAATATAGATATGTTTTTGGATACCCTGTTTTTGCTCAATGACAATTCCTCCACTTTTCTTCCTATGTCTTCAAATGCATTACTTTATCAGTTAGCCCCTTTTTACTCTTTACTCTGTGTATTCAGTCTCTCTCACTCTAATTACTCTTGTCTTCAGCTTTTAAACATAGACAAGATTATCTCACCCTGAAGAACAGAACAAAAAATTCTGTTGACTACTTATCATATAGCTTTATAGTAACTTTTTACCCACTACCAAATATCTTGAAAGACTACTAGGTCTTCTTCTTCTTCTTTTTTTCCCATCACATTCATTTCTCCACTTAACTGCCTTTGGTCCTCTATCATTTCACTAATACTGCTTTGGAAAAAAGTTAACAATAATATCCTTATTATTGAATGTAACAAATGTGTGTGTGTGAGAGACAGAGAGAGAGAGAGAGAGATCTTTTTCTTGTGTCATTGATCAATTCCTTCTTCAAATCTCTCCACTTCTGGATTCCCATGACACTAACCTCTACTAATTCTTCTGTTACTTTAACTTACCTCTGAGTTTCCTGTGTCACCTCTACTCCTATGGCCTGGTAAATTCAACTTGCTTGATCCCTTAAAATAAGGCATCCTAATGATGATCTCTCTTGATCCAACAAAGCACTAGCAACTGATAATAAAGTACCATATCATCTGATTTTACATTGCCTCCAGGGTAAGCCTGAGAACGCTGTGATGTTGTCTTTACACTATATTCTATCTGGCCAAAAGGTCTACATGATGCATGATGTCTGGCAAATAATTAGTGTTTCTGAAGTTGGAGATCCTAGTCAATCTCAGAGCACTTATCAATAAACTTTGTAGCAATTTAATCCTACTGGCCACAGACCAAAACGATTTGTGGTTGTTAGAAAATACATGCCAACACATAGTGGTGCCTCTGAGACCTCCGGGGCCACTGAGACAGTTCTGGGAGGTTGAGAAGTTGGTTACCATGGAAACAGTTTAGTTTTTCAGTAACAGAGAGAGCCATTCCCTCTTTTGAAGAAGGCTCAAGAACTGCTTTCCTACACACACAGAAGGACAATAAAAAAATTGGATAGGGCTTTAATTTTTTCTGGGTCTACACTAGAGGGTGCATATGTATGAAATAGTTCAGTTAGTTTGGGAAGATTTTTATGGAAAAAAGACCTTATGCAAAAATTAAACCAATATAGTTTTAGAAAAAAGGAAAAAAATATGGATAAACCTCCTCCATAGACTTTAAGTCCCACCAAATGAATTTAAAAATAAAACAACACTAAAAATAATACATTTTCAAGCAGCCCTGACTGCTACCACCCTCTTCCTCAGGCCCACAATACAGGAGAGAAAAGCATCAAGGAAAGGGTTCTTCTAACAACCACCTGGGGGAAGGGCCACACTTTCCCTTCTGGCTCCAGCCTGCCTGTCCCATCTTCTCACCAGCTGTTTGCCTTTGGAAATCAGTTGCTTAAGCCAAACTCAGTTTTTCACCCCAAATCCCTAGCTCTCTGTTGTTCCTGGAAAGTTGCCCACCTCCTGCCATACTCTCTCCACCTCCTCTCTGTTTGAGACTTTTTTTTTTCATTCTTTAAAGATCCAATCAAGTATTGTTATTTCCTAGACTTCCCCAACTACAACTGCTTTTGCTGACATCTCTGAACTCATGAAGCCCTGATAACCTGTAGGTACTACTTGACTCTCAACAAAGTCATGGTTTCTGATTTTTTTTCCTTAACCTGTATAACTATCCTTCCCACTAGAGTTAGCTTCCCTAACAGGCAGACCTCGGTCATAAATATCCTAGTCTGCACATGCTTCTGCCTTTAATTTAATCATTGGCAATGAACCTACTGTGTGCTATGAAGAAGCAGCATAAAACACAAACTATAAGTCAATAATATCAAATATAATACAGTACAACCACATTCTCCTTGGGAAAAATGTTTATTTCTTCTGGTATTTCTCAAGACCCAAAGTATCATGGTTCTTTATAAGTTACTTTTGATTCCAAATGGCCTCCTCCAGATCCATAGTTTATATGCTGTATATCCATCTTCTTTTGAACATTTTTACCTGCGGCCTCTTTATTTTTCTATAATAATCTGAAAATGTTAATCAAAGACCAAGATTCATAGGTGAAATAGTTGGAGTAAGAGAGATCTTGAAGAATTCAAAGCTCTTAAATTACATATGGAGAGTATCTAGCAATATATATTTTTCAATCCTGCTTCTTTATGGTAATTCCCTTAGGTAAAATCTAACACCTCTTCTAGCAATATATAATCACATTGCTTTGAAAAATATATATTACAGAGGAATTTATACTGAGAATATAACACTTTGTAGGTATGCTCTGTTTTCTGACCTCCGCGGTTCTATTACAGTTTAACTGTGAACTATTAGCACCTCAGCAAGTATGCAAGCAGCACATATCATTAGTTTTCTTCCTACCCTCACCTTAATGTGGCCCCTCTAGAGATTTGGAATTTCTGGGGACGTTTCAGAATCCCTGAAGTGTTTTTTGATCACACTGAACAAGTCTTTTACTCTCTTTGTCATGTTCAGCCAATATTTGGAACAATTCCACTAGTGTTAAGCAAAGTTCAGTGTTTTCTGCCAAAAATGATGTTTGAGTAATGATTCTGATAGAAACTTTGTGGAGTGGTTCTCATATTTCAAAGAGAAGAAGAAATATTCCAAGTATTTATGGCTGGCCAAGAAAAATTTCAAGGCTTTTAGTATGGAAGCTTACATAAAACAGGCAGGTAACATGACTATAAACAATCAATCAATGCAGGTCCATTTTCATTTTTATGAAAACTATACTATGGCTATATACAATAAGAGCTACTTGGGTAGAGAAATTCATATTGAAAAAAGGCCAGCCTTGTACTTTTGTCTATTAGCTGGACTTTATTGTTGCTGATATGAGTTTTTTAAAAAACAGCAAAAAGTAGCCAATTTTCACAGCTAATACAGATAATTCCAAAAATATCTGCAATATTACACATACCCAACAAATTACAGCATTTATTTTCCCATAATGATCAGGACAAAAAATCCAAAATACCACTCTATTGTTTAAAAGCCTCTTGTAGGGATGCGTGGGTGGTTCAGCAGCTGAGTATCTGCCTTCAGCTCAGGGTATGATCCTGGAGTCCGGGATCGATTCCCGCATCGGGCTCCCTGCGTGGAGCCTGCTTCTCCCTCCACCTGTGTCTCTGCTCTCTCTCTCTCTCTCTCTCTCTCTCTCTCTCTCTCTCTGTGTGTGTCTCTCATGAATAAATAAATAAAATCTTCTAAAAAAATAAAATAAATAAAATAAAAGCCTTGTGTATTAACCAGAAATAAGAAGAAAAAGCCATTTCTGTTGATCTATAGATAAATACAAGTAGTATATATTATTGAGTGAACAGTATTAGTGAGAAAGTAACATACTGTACTGTAAAAAAAGAAAGATGTCAACTTCAGTGAGTAGATAAAAGTGGGTTAGGTTAGGAAAATACAAGAATGTTCATATCAACATGACCTTTGTGTAGAAACAAGGAAAATAGGAAAAGAAATAAGAATTGTATTCCATTTCACATTCCTTTAGAATGTAGAAGACCAGGGAATCAAGAGGACAGCTCTGGTATAAAGAAGAATTAAGGTTTCCAAAATGCTAAACAGCACAACTAGGGCTCCTTGGTGAATAAAACTCTTCTCCCTACCCATATGTTATGGGATATAGATTATATTGAAAAGTATTACATACAAATTAAGTGAATATTGCTAATGTGAGAGATGGTACCTAACTAGTTTCACCTTAAAAGAAAGTCTGTCTAGGAGAAAATGGCTTTGAGACTTTTTTTTTAATGTCACGGCATACACAGAAAATAATCTTTGCATGAACACTGGGATAAATGGACAAGGTGGACAATTAGTACAGGCACACTAGCTCTCCAGGTCTTGCACAACTTCTTTGTGGACTGAGGAGATCATCATCTCCTGGGCACCTCTAACCCTTCCCCTGCAGACTAGTACACCCTGGCTCATCTTCAGACATTCGTTAATATCAGTAGGAAAGGACATTGTTTTCTTTCTTTTGGGGGGGAGTTCAATTTGCCAACATATAGCACATCACCCAATGCTCATCCCATCAGGTGCTCCCCTCAGTGCCCATCACCCAATCACCCCAACCCCCTGCCCACTTCCCTTTCCACCACCCCTTGTTCATTTCCCAGAGTTAGGAGTCTCTCATGTTCTGTCATCCTCATTGATATTTTCACTAATTTTCTCTCCTTTCCCCTAGAATAAAGGGGTTAAATTAGTCCTATCTACAATTGAGTTTCTGGACCAAACATGTAGTATCTTCTATTGTTTTAGTTGCAAATAGTATTAATAAATCTGATAGTTGCACATCCATTATGCATGACCTGTTTAAACTACTGGCATTACCCATGTATGGAATGCAATTTTGGATCACAGAATAAAAGTCACCTTTCTGTGTATTTTGGCTCATTATTATAGATAATGTAGCAGGTTACTTTTTGGATTTATTTCCCTACCTTATGCTATCAGCCAAAAAGATTTAGTTGGCCTAGAGCCCCCAGAGGAAAATGGTACCAAAAGTCAAAATATAATATCTACATTCAAGTATTCACTTTCAAAACTTTCCAATATTTAAAAAATATATATCATGGTATCATTCCTCTTGAAAATCAGGATTTGTTTTTTTTTTTTTTTTTGCTTTAATTTTAGGTAAAAAGTTAGTGGTTACACTTTATAAAGTATCTTTATAATTTAATAAAGCATAGGTAAGTACAACTTAGTTCAAGGAATAAAATATGTTAACATAGATCATCCAACATTAATCTTTTGCCAAATTTAACGACAGACTGGAATCACAAAATCCTTTCTTTGGCAATAAGTGTTTTGAAATACCTTGCCTCAGGTTGAACCCTCTGGCTCACAAAGTCTCAGAATGCTTATCACAGAGTAGTTTCCTCTTTCCTTCTAAGCCTAAAAGACCAGGCAGTTGGTAAATAGCAAAATCACCTCACTAGAGATATTTAATCATAATCAAAGCTATTTTAAAAATATCACCAAATAAATAGGATTGACCAGGTCAAATTAGTGACCAACAACCAGTCTAGTCATGTTTTTTAAGAGCCAAAATACACTGGTACCTCCCAGAGGGGGTGACAGTTTGTGCCTTTGATGTTAAAAGCATAAACTGTAATTCAGACACAAGATTTAGAGCTTTTGTAGGTTGATAGTATAAAAGTGTACAGTTTGAATATGGCACAGATTGAAATGCATGAAGTGGCTTGTAGTTGAGTCCTTTCCATCCTTGAATTGTTGTGCAATGATTTTTTTTCCTTATATTTGTCTTTCTTTTTTTTCTATATTTACATTTACCTTTTACCTTTTCAAATTCATCTTTTTCTCTTTTCCTTTGTGTAAACTACATAATACTCATGCAAATAAAAGAAATCCCTCTTGAATGCTATAATTTATTTTCCTTGGGGAATAGGAGCTATTATGAAATCATTGAGGTATATAGCAAAGGATGGAATGAAAAATAAAGTGTTTTTCATATAAGCAACATGAGAAAGAAATTCTTTTTGAGATTTTACCACTAATTCTTATATACAATTCCAGTCTGGTAATGTTTCATCTTCATTAATATTAATTTAGTTTTGTGAGTTATATAGGAGAAATACTGATAAAATAAATATGCTCAGCTAATCCTGTACATGTTTACCTCGACTGTAAACCAACAAAACAAAAGCAAAATATGAATATCTGTGGATTGTCTGATGTACAAATATAGGCTGAATATATGGCAATATGGCATATATGGCATATAGGACAACTGGAAGATGTACTATATATTAACAGAACCTTCCCAATTAAAAAAATATTTATTTTTGTTTTATGTTTAAAAGTCAGTTTTGAAGATGTCTATCTAGGGCTGTCAGAAAAATCTTTGCTACAAAAGCAATGCAACTTTACATAAACTCTCAGTGGTGCGGACAGAACCAGATAACTGTCAGACCAGTTTAATAGAAAAATAATCACAAAATGAGCAGAACAGTGGCTGTCTTTTGCTGGAAAGGAAAGGAAAGGAAGGTAAGGGACAAAGAGGGAAGGGATGACATGGTAGTTTTTAATACAATGAATTGGTTATAGAAAGATATTTATAAGATGATAAATTGGTTTGTCTGAACTGTGGTCAATATTTTGATGCTGTGAGAGTTAATAACAATTTGATTCTCTTGTCAGACACTCCTGATATTATTGCTAATTGGAATTATACTAAAGTTTTATGGTATTTTGTACATAAGTACGTACATATATACATGGTGAAATATGTATCATAGGTAAGAACAAACATTTGTTTTGTTTTAATTTTTTAGAGTTTATTTGCATTTTTGTAAAATATTTCTGAGAACAAAATTAATATTTGCATTTTTAAGGATGTTATAATAGGTGTTGGCTAGTACTTCAAAAAAAATCAATACAATTGATTTATGACTTTGGTGTTTTTCTCAGTCCCATTTAAAAAGTACCCATGCCTTTACAAAATCACAGTGACTAACTCAACATGATTTGTATCACATCTTAAGAATTCTGAAAATATATTCTATATGATGCCTCTCATTTGCCTTTCCACTTAAAAATTATTCAACAATTAGCTCTTCCGTCACTCTTCCCCCTGCAAACTGTACAAAAAAAATGTTCTATTATGCTAACAAGATCTTTTCATATTTTTCAGTACTTTTCTGCTTGGATAAAGTTCACTGAAAACAAACCATAAAATTTACTTCATGGTTTTCTTGTCATTTGGAACAAAGAATGGCTGAAGAACAATTGAGTTTCTGGCTTTTGACAAAATTTTCTGCATCCCCTGAAATGATAGCATTTAAAAATATATTCCCCAAATGAGCACCATATTCTTTACAGGTTTAAGAGATCTATATCCATTCAGAAAACACAAATGTAAAAATGTGAAGTGAGAAAAGTAATGGATTTGAATCCAAAGACTACATGTGTTCAAGTTCACCAAAGTGATTTAATTTTAAAACACAGGGATAAAATTACTTGTCATGGGGAAATTTGTATTTGCTTTGGCACTGCTCCATTCTTTGGGATGTAATTGATACCTCTGGGCCCTTTACTATTTATACTTTCAAAAGCATACTCTGAATATAATTTATTGACATAAAACAAATTTTGTAGCTTAATCGCTTAATATTGTCATACACATTCAAATACTACATGATGAGTATAAAATGTTACACAAATCTGAGTGGTTTCTTGAAACAATACCATATATTTCCAATATTAATAAATGCATTAAGCTTGATAGCAGAGAAATGCATTACATAAATTCACATTACACATTCACATCATGAAATATGTATGTCACAAATACATCATCCTTTGTCTTGCATCATAAAATACAGACTTTTGAAAACTCAAAAGAGATATATCAGAACAGAAAATTCCTGTACATTCCACTTCTTTTCTGACATGATACCTGTAACACCCAGACTCATCCATGACTTCACAAGTCTTTGAAGCTGTACATGCAGTGTAAGAATGCATCATTTCCTTCCAAGGAATTATTCCCTGGCATGTCAGCCTCTGACATAGCAGTTTATTAATTTTTAAAAGTTACAGCCTGTAGTTTTCTCAAAAGATTTATCCATTTATGAAGCCAGTGATTATGTATTGTGTTACTTAAGAAATGAGTGACCTTCTTATACATCAAAATATTTTTTTTTCCTGATATTCAGTAGGGCATATACTCCTCAGTTAGAATTAATCCTATGCTAAAAGACATGGGATCCCCATAAAGCCACTCAATTGATGGTAGACTCAATTTATTTACTGATTAGCATCATCTAATTTCTAGAGAATAAGGATATAATATAATTGGCTACAGGTTAGTAAGGCTTTATTTGAATTCAGGAAAGGGAGCTATCCAAAAAGTTCAGGGTACAGAGTCTAAGACAGAAGAATGAAAATATTGAGAAAAGCAGGCAAAGAAAAGATGGAAAAATTACTTATTGAAGAGACTGAAAGGGAGAATGGCATTACATTTAGGGAACAAATGAAAAGTGAGTTAATGTAAATTTAGAAAGAAATATTTGTACCAATGTGAACCATTGTGTACAGATACCATATAGAAAAGAAACGAATGGTAAACTGTTTTTACAGTTTTTTGAATACATAAGTGAGGGAAATGGTGGGTCCCAGCTTGTCCTCAGTCCCCTCCTCCTCTGCATTCAACCAATATTCCCAGCTGCTGACCTAACCAACGAAAATCAGCCTCAAATGCACCAACATATATTTGGTATATGGAAATAAATAATAGATACAGAAAAAGAAATAATATTAAATGGAACAGAACTTTAGTTATGGGCATCTGGAAACGAATATCATTAGAATCATGGGTACTGGCAAATGCCTTGGCTTGTTGATTTCGATCTTAGGGAAGGAAAAGATCAGAGATTTTTTAAAAAAAAAGTCAGTAAAGGCATATGAAGAGGCTTATGTGCATAAGCATAAAGCATGATTATGGATATAAGAATAAGGTACAATCTTTGTATGGCATGTTGATACTCATGACACCATCCAACATATAAGAAGCCTAAGCAAAGGGCAGCCTGGGTGGCTCAGTGGTTTAGTGCCACCTTCAGCCCAGGGTGTGACCCTAGAGACCAGGGATAGTGTCCCACATCGGGCCCCCTGCATGGAGCCTGCTTCTCCCTCTGCCTGTGTCTCTGTGCCTCTCCCTCTGTGTCTCTCATGAATAAATAAATAAAATCTTTAAAAAAAAAAAAAGAAGCCTAAGCAAACAAGTACACTAGTGATTTAGCCTGTTGACTTTAGGCAGTTTCTGACATCAGCTATTCCAACGCTGACATACTAGGCTTTGAATAAACAAGCCATTATGGCAAAAATAGAACTTGGGCATGGGTCCAACAGCATGAGCTCCTAATTACCAAAGCTGATTTAGGTACCGCTGCTGACCAATGTCCAAATGACCATTGACAGAGACAGAAACAGAGCCCCTGATAAAGTACTATGTAGGGTGACCAACAACTTCAAATTGCCCAAGAATGAGGGGTGATCCAGGACACAGGACATTCAGTGCTTAACCTGGGGCAATTCCAGACAAACCATCCATCCAGGAGACCAAATAGCTAATCAGTGGCAAGTTTACTACATTGTACCCCTTTGATCCTGGAAAGAGTAGTGATTTATTTTGGCTAGAATTATCACGAATTTTAGGTACAGATTTGCCTTTCCTACTCACAAAGCCTCAACAAATTGCAAAATGTTTAATCCAATTGGACATCACAAGCATAATATCATCTCAAGCCAAGAGCCACACTGTAGCAAAGGACATGTTACAATGGGCACATGAACACAGGATCCAGTTCCAATAGTATATGCACCTCCCTGTGGTTACCAGTCTAATGGAGCATTGGGACAGCATTTTGACTATGCAGTTGAAGTTCTAGCTTGGAGATATTATCTGGCAAGGCTCGGACACCAAACTTCAGGATGTGGTTTCCATCATGAATCAAAAACCATTAAATGATGTGATCACCATAATAAATAGAAAACATAGGTCTGGAAGCAAAAAGTGCAGTTAGGCGTGACCTTGCTTATCATCTATCCCAGTGACTCACTTGAAGGACTCATGCTTATTACTCTACAACCTTAGGTCCTAGAGTTCTTAGTTCCTACAGAAGCAATACTTCCAAGAGGTAATCAATCTATCCATAGTCTCAATAAAATTTAAGATGCCACCTAATGCCTCTGGGAACCTTATGGCAAAGAAAAGAGGCACCAATCTGGCAGGATTTATTGAACTGGATCATCAAGAGGAAGTAAGAAAGCTCTTCATAATGAAGCCAAAAAAAAAAAAAAAAACATGCTGAGCACCAAGTGATCTAGTAGATGTCTATTAATACTTCTCTTTCCAGTTTTGATAACAAATGAATGAACGCAATAGATAGTTAAAATATCCAGAATGTATTTTTCTTATGCACAGTTCTTACCTTCCAATATTTAATCACCCTGAGTAGAGAAAGAGTTAAGGTATAGGCAGGGAGAGACAGGAGGCTCATGACTAGACTCTGAAGGTATGCAGATGCTGAGACAGCACAAAGACAGAGATCAGGAATCTTTAGACCACTCTACACCAATTACTAGGGTTAAAATGTTTTTCTAATAATTACATTATGAACAAAGAAAATAAAAATAACCACAAAAACTGACCAGGCTTCAGAGGAAAAGTTCACTGTAAAGATTATCCAGACCTAGCAGTATATATCTATAGATCATAAATGTCACAGAAACAAAAACTCTCACACCATGTATAAGCGGCATGTCTAGTTCCGGGCCACCGACCTAACTACTGGCAAGTTTCCTAGTAAATTCCTAATAAAAGGCCAGAGGTGAAAAGCCCTCATTGGCACCGTGGTCAGGATGCCTCTCACTCCTGAGAGCTTTTTCGGTATCCTTGCTTAATAAAACTCACTCTTCTTTGTCTATGAGATTCATTCTTCAACTTTGTGAGAAAAGAACCTTGCTCTCCTGCTTTAACCTGATGAACTAATATTCATTTTATATCTCAGTTTTCCTTGGCACTGTAAGCAGAGTAAATGGCCCTTTCTTTGCAACCCCTTGGCAACTTTAGCATTGCCATTATTTATAGGTACATTGGTCTCCTACTTTAAAGTATAAAAATTTAAGCTCCCAAACTATGCATTATTCATCTTTAAATCTCCAGCATTTAGAATAGTTCCTGATAAATAGTCAGTGTTTAGCAAACACTTGTTTAAGGAAAGAAAATAAGAAGGAAGGATTGCCACCTTCCCTCTGAAATCCTCCCTACACCATCCCCATTCTTCATCAGGACTGCAGAGCTCTATTGTGTGTTTTTTTTTTTTTTTTTTGTGGATGTATCTTCTGCAGGAATGCAATCAACTGGCACGTGAGGGATTTTGCACCCTTTATCTGAATGTTTAGGAGACTGCCTCACTGAGAATAGATGCCCAATACATACTGAATGAAGCAACAAAAATTTCAAATTCCACTGTTACTGCCTTAATGCAAAACAAAACAAATAAATGGTAATATCAAAAAATAAGTACTTCTAAGAGGATACATTCCCAACTTGACATTTTCACAGCATTTGTTGAAATGGTCATTCAAAAAGGACCTGAAAAATCTTATAACTGCTAAGGAAAGGTTGTATGTTTGAAGCCATTGAGAGTTGGCTCAATGGGTTTGAATGAATTTCAGTTTTACCAGTAGTTATGTGAATTTTGAAAGTCAGTACATTCTAAGCTTCAGGTTCCCCATCTTTGAAACAAAGGTAAGTTCTACCTCATAGGACTTTTGTGAGACTCAAATGAGAAGATGAATTTAAAATCAGACGTTGAGGAGGAAGACCTTCCTCTGCCCTTTTATCCTTCTAGCTGGATTTGGAATCAAACTGACATGAGACAGATTAACAGAAGGATACCCAATTTAACAGGCATATGTATAGAGAATTCACAGACATAAAATTTAAAAGACAATGAGGCAACATGAAGCTTCTATGAACTAAGGAAGGGGCAGGGTCTGAGGATATAGAGGGAAGAAAGCTCATTAGCAAGAAGGTGAAAGAAGATTTTTGGGAAAACAAGTTGCCCTATTATGCAGATATCTTCCTTAGGTAAGGGGGAGTCTCTGTTTAATAGCTCTCTTTCTGGTACAGGCTCTCCTTTTCAATGTAAGTGTAGGAAGTGGTGGGGGAAGCAGAGAGCTTTTCATGTATCTACTGGGTTTTAATTACTTTTAACTCAAAATAATCTTTGTGACAAAATGGCACATTTTGGAACATCTCATCCTGTACCCCCTCCCAGACTAATTAATACATAGTAGGCACTCAGTAGATAATACAGATATTGTTTTAATTGTTTTTAATAGTATCATCATTATTTTCTTAAGATTTTATCTATTTTATTTTAGAGAGAGAGAAAAACAATGTGTGAGTAGGGGAGGCACAGAAGGAGAAGTAGAGAATCTCAAGCAGACTCCCCACTGAGCATGGAGCTAACACAGGGCTTGATCTTACAACCCTGAGATTAAGAGTCAGATGCTTAACTGACTGAGCCACCCAGGCACTCCTATCATCAGTATTATTATAAAAATAAGTCTTCCTGGAGTTCCCACTCTATCAGAGTTAATATTGTATCTGCAGGTAAATTTCTCCTTAAACTCCAGCAATGGAAGGTCAAATGTGCTGTAGTCATATGTGAATTTTTAATAAACAACTGTGAATCATCTTTTCATGTAAAATGATAATTCCTTCCTATTCTTCTGGTATTGCCAATGCAAATTCTTTTCATCCCTGTAATCGAAGCCCTTCACTAGGCCTTAAAATTTCTATTAAGCTATATAGTCAAAGGATTTACCCATCTAGAAAGTATTCCTTCCTACTGGTCTAGGAAAAGATAGAAGTTCTTCTTTTAGCATCTGAAAGAGCTGAAGAAATAATATACTGTCATTTATAAAATATCATCATATTTAGTAGCGCCTGGGTGATGCAGTCAGTTGAGCATCCAACTCTAGATTTCAGCTATAGTCAAGATCTCAAGATCATGAGATTAAGCCCCACACCGGGCTCTGCACCAGTTTGGAGTCTGCTTAATTCCCTCTGCCACTTCCTCCATGCAGGCTCTAAAGTAAATAATTAAATCTTTTTTTAAAAAAATTGAAAAAAAATCATCATATCTTATAGTTCTTCTGTCAGTATTTGTTGCCATATGCTTACTTGTTTTCATTTGAAACAAACAAGAAACCAAAATTCATAAAACTCCTGTGGAAATAAAGGCCACCCAAATGAAAGAAAGGGTATTTATTCAGAGCTTACTATAAAGTAAGGGAGTCCACCACCATCATTTGCATTGGGCAGAGACTCAAAAGCAGACAGGGAGTGAGGTACTTTACAGTGAGGAAAAAAGGAAGGCTCTGATTGGAGGTAGTCGGCATGAAGAGGCTGGAGGTAGGCTAACGAGAAGTGAAGTATCCTGTGTGAATCCCTAGGAAAGCATAGTTGGCTTTCTCTGGTTGGTCTAAGTTGGAAGTTGGAGCAAAATTAGCAAAATTGTCACTTATCAACCAATCATGATCATTTGGGGCTGATTGGTATAGAGGTTGTGGATTGGCTCGTTGCTACAAAGGTTGTGGATTAGAATGTTATATTGTATATAATCGGGTCATTTTCTATTTGCACTTTCAGTCTCTCCCTTTCTGACATAAATACAGGACTCCTCAAAATAAGATTTTATTTTCATGCTAAGTTACACTTATGGAAATGAGTTTCATAATATATGTATATACTCAGTGTTTCTACATTGGAAATACATTATACTTTTGAAAACATTTACATATAGATTTCTTTGAAAAATAGACAAATATATTTGCGTTGACTTAAGTTTTTTTGTTAGTTGTTTTGGGGAGGAATCTCAATTCTGCTCATTTCAACTGGAGACATTTTAAGACACTTTTGAAAACCAAGATGGAAATGCTTTATAAACCACCATGGGTAACAGAAACAGAAGTATGATAGCCTACTATCAGTGTTCCTCATTCATTGATTATAGCCCTGAGAGAAGAGCAATCTTACTGTGAAATTGTTTTTTTACTGGAAATAATTAAATCTGATATATAAAATAATTCATTTAATCTATAAGGTCTTTAAAAGCAATTTTGTTGGATGAATAAATTATTGCTATCTTTGGGAAGAGGTCACAACCAATCATAAACTATGTATGCAAAAAATTTCACAATAAAAAATGATTTTGCAATCTCATACAGGATTTACTCGGGGTAAACAGATCTTAGAATGTGGCAGCATGTTACCCTTAAGAACTTGGGGAAAAGAAGGCAACTTCTGAATAAGGAAATTATAAAATAAAAGTTTGCAATTTTAAATTGCTTTATTTAAGAAGACTTTCCTTTAAAAATAACCAAATATTTCACATAAAGAAAATTATCTTCTTCATTCATTCTCTCTTTTTTTTAAACATATACTGCTAAATACATGGAAGTGTAGACTGAGGATATGAGATCAAATATGGGCAGGTGGCATCAGCCTGCATTATCTTTTAAAAAGTTGAACCAACATTTAAAAATTAGGGCATTTTATATACAGATCTAGATTTCTGTCTTCTTGCCTTGAGAAGCTGGGACTATCATTTATGCAGGCTAGATAATCAGCTGGGAGAGAAAGGGCTGTCTCCTTTAGACAGGGTACGCAATCTTCACTACCATTCTGACCATTCCCCAATGAAACCCTACCTCTCACTTCTCTTTTTATCAGAGCCTTGCCACTGTTGTTATCCATAGAGATATATATTTTTGTATCAGTCCCTCTATAAAGACTTGAAAAGCAAAAGCTAGACCAATCATATCACATTTTAAGAAAAAGGAGAAATATATTTACAGTTAGAAATAAGGCTATTGGGATCCCTGGGTGGCGCAGCGGTTTGGCGCCTGCCTTTGGCCCAGGGCGCGATCCTGGAGACCCGGGATCGAATCCCACATCAGGCTCCCGGTGCATGGAGCCTGCTTCTCCCTCCGCCTGTGTCTCTGCCTCTCTCTCTCTCTGTGACTATCATAAATAAATAAAAAATTAAAAAAAAAAAAAAGAAATAAGGCTATTTTCACACTTAAATATGCAAACAATCTCTGTAACAAAAAAGACAAAACCTAGTTCACTTCAATTGTTGATATTCTCATCCTGGCCCTGCAAACTTTGGCACTGGAAGCTCCAGGTATACACAGCCAGATAGTATGCTAGTTCCTGGGAATATAATTGTTAGCAATATCGATGGGTCTTTGACTTCATAGAGTTTATGTGAATCACTGGAAAAGCACAAAGGCCTAGAAAAAGATGTTTGGCTTACCCTCATTATGCCAGTAGTCACCAGTTCCCATACTACTTATACCTTATACCCACCCAATTGTCTGCCACTTTCCTTCATGCATTTCAACCTTCTACTATGTGATCACCAAACTCCCCTATAGCTGTCATCTTTTCTCTGAATGTTTTCATGGCTGGCTGACCATCACTAAAACCTGGCTCTTCCTAGTAGAAGTCCTTTCTCTGGATTGTTCTTAAGTCTTTTCTTTTTTTCTTTCTCCATCCTCAAATCTCATGACCAAAAAGTAAGATAAATGTCCTTCCTACCTAATGCCCCTGTCAGGGGCATCCCTCACCTTCTTTTGAAGGAATTAATGCTACCTAAAGCATGTATTATCTTTCTTTGCCACCCTCTTGTATCTTGAAACCATCTACAGAGCTGTTCCTTATTATTTGTTGAAGAACATCTCTCAGCTACTTCAGCAATGACATAGATGAGCTGGCCACACCCCGACCCTCTTTGGTCCTTGAAGTCTCATCTCTATACTACCATAGACATCCATTCCCACATTCAGCTTTCATTTCAATGGAAATCAACCAGATGTGATACATGGGCTTCAGACATTAAAATTCCTAATCCCTCTCCGGCCCTTTTGCTATAACTGTCTTTTTATTAGCCCTCTCCCAGTTGTTTCTGTTTTTGTTTTGTTTTATCTTGGTTACGCAGCATGCCACTACAATCACTCATTGGCAAACACTCTCAACTCATTTGCCCCTTTCCCCTCCATTTTCACTCTAGGAAACCTCTTTTTGAACTGCAATCTACATCATTTTGCTGCCTGTAATTAAGCACCTGGATATTTCTAGGGAAAGAAAAACATAAAACTGTACATATTTCACATTCAAATTATAATCAAATTTTCAAACAAGCACACAATAAGTAAATCCTATAACTACTATATTCCCTTAGTACCTTTGTTATCCAACATTCTGAGATAATTTACCATGTCTTCACATTACATTTTCAACTCCACTAAGCTAAATACTAAGAGATTTAATTAATATTTTATTGTGACAATTGAGAACATGGAACATAACCTCTTTGACAAAATGGCTAGGAATTTCAAAATATTCATTCAATCTTTTTTTTTAAGAACTCCATTTTTTTAGAACTCCATTTTTTTGATAAGCATATTTCCATCCAGCTAAAAGGTTTTATTTCCCAGCCTTCCTTTAAGTTCGGTAGGACTTAGTCCTAGCCAAGGGGATATAAATAGAAATGTGTGATATCTTCATAAAGTTCATTAGAAGGTATGGATGTGGCCTTCTTCTTTCTGCTTTCTTCAAATTAATGCCTGGAAATTTTTTTTAAAAAGTGGTGTCTTTTATGCAAATACTTTTTTTTTAAGAAAAAGAGGAAAAGGTCAAATAAAAAGGAATAGAAATTACTCACTGCATGTCATAAGAGATAATCTGTGATCCTTGCAAAGGACTGTTTCAATGGCGTGGGAGAATTAGAAGACATTGCAGAAGACAGAGTGAGTGAAAAGATCAGAGTAGCAGACAACCAGTTCATAAAAATCTTTTAAGAAGTTTGCTTATGAAAGATGAGAGAGATGAAGAAGTAATTTGAGGAACAATTAGAAATTAAGAATTTTTCTAATGGGAGGCACTTGGTCATTTTCATGTTTTATTTACTGAAGGAATATGTGTTGATTTTAACAAGTTCATCAGTCTAAAGCAGACTAGAAGAAAAATTAATATTCTCTCCAGACTTCTCTTGTCCTCCCAGGCCCTAAACAACCCATTCTTCATTGTTTTAACATGACATTATTTTGTCATTCCTATAAAATGGGGATAATATTATTTGCTGACATCAAACGTTGATGAAGTTGACATGTGCTCTTATTCCTTGGCAGTTGGAACTATGATCGGTTTATGTACTTTCAGATCGATTCCCTTGTGTGGTCTTGTACTGCTTTACACCACAGATGTCTGCCTCCTTTTTTTCCTGGGCTTTTCCTTTATCTATTGGCTTCCAATTAGTTTCAAGATTCTAGATGCCCTAGCAGAAGATTGCAGGAGAGAAAAGAAGTTAAGATAGTTATAATTATTTTTCTCTCTCTCTTGGCTCCATGCCAGATCTCAGCAAACCCTGCCTGCACTCTGGTAGCACCACTTTGCCCCACTGTACTTCCAACTATCAAGGTGATAGAAGAATTCAGCTTTTGTCAACTTCTGGATGCTTTACTATCACCCATTTGATTTGTTATGTCTTTCATCATTTTTGTCATGTTCTCTTTATTAAACTACCTGTCATGAGCATTCTCTCTTCCTGACTTTGCCCTGATACATGATATCATCATCTTTGCCATCAGAATGAGTCAGTAAACAGGAATCGGTTCCATGTGGAAACAAGTGCCTCAGAAAGTAAAAGATGGGAGTTCAAAGCCCAGGAAAAAGGAGAAGCCTGCAACTGGAAGAAGGAAAAACATCTCCCTATTAAAAGAGGAAAAGGAAGAATGAATATAGATCCAGGTAAATAGTCAGTCTAGTTTATTTTGTATTACATTTTGTTATTTTTACATAATCCATTCATTCTGTACATGTTTGAAGCAACTGAGACCAGAGTATAATTGTATCTTATCTCCCACTAACACCTTAGCAAGGTAGTGAGTCTTCAGGGAAAGATGACAGAGCCATGTGTTTATGCAGCTAGAGCCTTAGAAAGTGTAACAGATCTCTTCAGCTCCCAGGGTGCACAGCAACAGTAGAATAATATGCATGCAACACAAAATGAGGCCAAAAATAAAAGCAGTTTCATGGAATTTCCAGACAGATTGAGGCTTAATTAGGCTCAAAAAGTTCCCCAAGTACAACGTTGTGGGAGCAACAACAAAATTATTTCTCTTGGCCTGAGTATACACTACAGAAGAAAAGAGGTTTGCTCAACTTAATGGACCAGATGAGAACCAGGATTAATGTAGTAGGAATCTGTATAGAATGACCACTGAGAAATAAGCAAGACAATGAGCGACTTAATAGAAGTCGGTGTGAACAGAACACAGTTAGAACTAGATGTCCATCATACCCTCAGTGTTTTGGGACTATAAGACCCACAGAACCTTGGCACAGTACCTAGAAAAGGAAAGGGAAGACCACGAAAACAATTTGTATTACAAATTTTGACACTCTGATGAAATAAGGCTAAAAATAGAAATTATAGTTTTAGAAAAGTAAGTTTCTATTTATCATACATCTGAATTAGTAACATGAAGTTCCTACCTGTGACAAGCAAAAAAAAAAAAAATAGTTGAAGGATCTTACAAGATGAGTTTTAAACTCATATTAGATGAATAAGCTTGTGTAATAGGAAATTGTATAAAGTACTGCAATGGAGATCTAAACCAATCTATTTTTAGTCAAAACAGAAGAAGTCAAGATAGAAAAAATATATCCTTATTTTAATTCTTGAAGAATATTTTGAATAATTGGTTGAAAGGCTGAAATCAACCAAAATATTACCTTGGACTTGTTTGAATGAACACATAGCATTTTGGTCATTTGTTTTGTTTCACACACACACACACACACACACACACACACACACCTATAAAGATAGATTTAATTGTAAAATCATTTATAAAGAACTTTTCAAATATTTATATGTACTTTCAACTTGGAAAAAATAGAGATATAGATTTATATGGGTCAAAACCATAACAGGTAAACTGCAAGAATGGGAGTTCACAGGGTGCCCATTCTGCATCCTGCACTCAGCAAGAAGTCACCTTTAACTGAGAGAGAGTCCTCAGTTTAAAATTACTTCATCCTTGTTTTCTCAATATCTTTAGTTGGGTGGCAAAGTGGTAAATTAAGATAATAACTTAAACACTTTTTGGCCATATTTATAATGGAATTTGAAGTGACTTATAAGCTTTCTTTACATACAGAAATAAATCCTTACTTGGCATGGAGAATGCATTAACCAAAATTTATTTGCTGCTTTCCTTCAAAGAGAAAAATAATGATGTCCTCGCAAAGGGTAAACATGAGGATAAGGTGAAAGGATTCATTGTTTACTTAACAAATTGCTCACAAATTTGGATCATTTAGGAGATATTTTTCAGGCTGAGCATTTACATTCAATGAGGATGAGCTAATTGTGAATTGTTATGATGTGCTTGACAATAGCCATATAATAGAAATTAAGTCTGAGTTTGAAAAAGAAACATGATCTTTGGTAATATAAAGTCGTTTTTTACCTTTCACTGCATGTAACAAAAACTGTAGTATTAGTGGTTAAAAAAATGTATGACTTCTCTTTCTCCACTGAGCATGTCTAGTATAGTAAAAAAGATTGAGGAGTGAGTCAGTGAAAGTTTCACTGACATAAAACACAATTAATTAAATTTCCCAATAATAAGATTCATTTCTTGAAAATTTTAACATTGGATGGCGCCATCTCTTTGAAAACATCATCCCAGAGCTTCTCTACAGGAATTCCCTACTGTGGGGAGTCCGACCTAGTGCTCAATCCCAGGACCCTGGGATCACAACTTGAGTTGAAGGTAGATGCTTAACCAACTGAGCCACCCCGGTGCCCCGAGAGTAACTTTCCGTAATAATTATGCCATAGCTCATTGAATTGAAAAACTTGAGTTCATATTTATATTTTATATCTACATATTTATATATGTCTAAATATTTTTTTTCACAAATGAAATTGCCCAGACAAGGAGTGTTTCTTCATCTAACCCAGATTTTTAATAAATATTTATTTTTGCCATTTAGGAAAAGAGAAATAAAAGAATCTCACATGATAAGTAATATAAAGTACTATTTTTTAATGATAAAATAGTGATGTTTATAGAGTTGAATGTGAAGTTTTCATGAAATTTTAGGAAAGGGGCCATGGGGCACCAAACAGTCCACTAGATGTCTCTGGTTTATTATCCTATGTCATTAGAAATGCTTCTGCAAAAACTTTGAGAAATGCAGCAATGACTATAATTCTTTGGTCACTGATTTCACATCCCTTCAATAATTCAATAACTTTGCCCAAATTAGTCCATTAGCAAAGGGTCTCTTCTTGAGCCTTGACTTTCATCAATATCCTCTCACTCTAAAATTAGGGACCTATGTCCTGTCCCACATCCAAATAAAAAGTGCCAGATGCTGGGAGCTGGGTCACCTGCTAATTCTAAAGTCCTTTCTGGGGCCTTTTCAAAAACCAGCAGAGAATATCCATGTCTCTTTTTCCCTTTGCTTTCAGGAACCTGGCTCTTGAGGAAAACAAAAAAGAACCTTCACAAATGTCTAATGGCAGTATAACAATAATAGTGAGGGGTCAGTAATAATATACAAAGCACTGGTGAGTGGTGAAAATATAAACATGACAATAATTATAAAGGACATAGAGAAATAAAAAGACAGGACTCTGCTTGAGGATGGCTTTTAACTCTCCAGTGAAGGAAGAAGGATATTATTTCTTCTGCAAGAAGTTTGGAAATAATAGAAATAATTTGGAATGTGCCTTTATCTTGCTTCTCAGACCTGTGCTTCCATAAAAGGATAATATTTGGATTATTAAGCTAGCTTTTGTAAAATCCAAAGATCTTACTAAAAATTTCCACAGACTTAACCATTCCCTGGGCATGGAAAAACAGCAAGGCCCATCAAGCAGAGCAGAGGCCATCTCCTCCTGTTACTGCAGCACTGCTTGCTAAGTCAGGCCTGCTTCACATTCATCCCCATAGCATTTTGCAAAGCCTGTTTATGAATAAAGACAGCACCACGGGGTTTCCTGCAGATTTCAGCCTCATTGATTTATTAACTGATCTCTATACAATGGTGAGGATACAGTGAATAATTACCATCCTATAAATTATCAGAAAAGTCATTTTCAGTATGAAAGTAATAATCTTTTATTAAAGTCTACACAGACCCGTTCTCTCTTAGTAGTAGAGAGTACACTCACAGATGTTGTAAAGCAGTGTCTGGAATACTCTCTTAGGGTAGTGAATATTGTTAAAATCAGGGAAAGGATCACAGCAAGCTCAATTTTATAGGGTTATTTTTTTCTTAAGTTTCATTGACACACAGCTGAAAGAACATCATCAGATCTTGCAACAAAATGATCAAAATATTCATTGTAACTTGATTCTAATAAATGGTACATTTTTAGTATATGTGCTGCCGAAGCGAGCACAAATGGTACATTTTTAAGAAAAATGCATTAGACCTAAAGAGGGAACATATCACACTGTGATTTTAACTTAACTGTCTCAGTTGATACTACAAACATAATAATATATTACTGAAGGAAAATGCTACCTAAAATTAACTTAAATCACTTTATTGATATTGTATACTTCACTATTAACCAAAAGAAAAGTAATGTTGCTAGAAAATATTCATATAGGGATGTCTGGGTGGCTCAGCAGTTACGCATCTGCCTTTGGCTCAGGGCGTGATCCTGGGGTCCTAGGATCCAGTCCCACATCAAGCTCCCTGCATGGAACCTGCTTCTCCCTCTGCCTGTGTCTCTGCCTCTCTCTGTGTGTCTCTCATGAAAAAAATCTTTTTTTTTTTAAGAAAAATATTCATATAATAACATTGCTCTAGTTAGCTTTCTGCCACATAAGCTAATAACTCCATTTTTTAGACTTTGAAAATTATATTTTTATGGGAAAATAGTTATATTCTTTAAAAATATTTGCATTATATAGAAATTCCCAACAGTTCAATGTCTAAATTTAAAACTTCTATGCTGAAAAATTTTCCCTAGATTAATATGTCTGGTAATTAGATATTCACAATAGAGAGTTTTATCTTTCTGTCTCTTGATTTATCTTTAACATCTTATTAATACTACCTTATTTTTTCTTCTATTACAAGAAGAAATGAGATATGTAAAATATATTTGCATTTACCAACTCAGCATTCTAAAAGTTTACCTGCCAAATTATAAAGAGTTAAGAATGTTTTCAATTCCTAAATCACCATGAATATTACAATCTACAACTCTCTGTCCATTTGTTTGAATGCAGCCACTGTGACAACATGAATCTTTTAATGGCAAAATTGTGGTTCACATCATCATGGTACACCTTGAACCATACAGAAAAGTTATTTTCTTGCTAAAGTGACATTTTAACAGTTTTCATTTTTGTGATTAATTTTATCATGAGTTCTTTGGAATTTTTAAGCATTTGGACAATTGAAAAAACAATTTCCTTAGGTAAAAACATAAGAACTATATTTTTTCCAAATGAAATTAGCTTATGAGTATCTATTTTCTATTTCCTTCTTTTACAATAAGTCTTTCCTTTAAAAAAAAAAAAAGTCTTTCCTTTTCTTTCTTCCTTCCTTTCAGACAAAATCCTCAGAGAAGCCACAAATAATTGCATCACATTGTTCACTAAATCAATGACTTTGTGTGAAAATACTTTCTCCTATTTATATATCTTCCTATATATTTCTTTGGGTAAATGGCTGTTTATGTGAGAGTATAATATGTATGAGTGGTAATAGTTATACTTTAATTTTACCCATTCTATTAGTTAGGGATTGATTCACCAGAGAAATAGAACCAATAACATATATACCTTTATATCTCTTATCCATTCATCTATCTAAAGAGATTTATTACAACAAATGGGTCCACACAATTATGGAAGATAAATCCTACAATCTGCTTTCTGCAAGCTGGAGACTCAGGAAAGTTGGTGGTGTAGTTCCAATCCAAGTCAGAAGGCCTGAGAATCAGGCAGGAAAGCCAATAGTAAAAATTTCCGTTCAAATCTGGAGAACTGAGATGCAAGGGAGCTGATGATAAAGTCACAGTCCAAGGGCAGGAAAAGACTGATGTCCCATCCCAACCGTCAAGGAGCAAATTCTCATTTCCTCTGCTTTGTTGTTATTCTACTCATGCCTTCAATGGACTGAATGATGCCCATTCACGTTGGGGAGGGCAGTCTATTTTATTCAGGCTACTGATTCAAATGCTAATCTCATCCAGAAATACCCTTACAAACACATCCAGAAATATTAATCCAGAATTAAATATCTGCATGTCCTGTGTTCTAGTCACGTTGACACAGAAAATTAACTATTGCATCCACATATTTTCATACTATTTGACTCCTTTCTCCCTTTTATTGGTAAAAATATACTTACCTTATAAAACTTTGTCAATAAGTAAATAAATAAATAGTCAAAATATACTCTTCATAATTATTTTCATTCCATCATGTGTCTCAACTGCTTCCATTACACTTTTTATGTCTTTGTATTGGAATTCAATTATCAATATCAATTATCAATATCAATTACAGCAGTTAAAAAATAATGCAAAGTATATTAGTGAAATTATGTTATATAATCAGTATATCAAGTAAGTTTATTTCACATCATAAAACTTAAATATAATTTTCTTAAATAAATGGATTATATTCATTTATTATTTTAGTTACATGTTTCTAAGTGTTCTAAATCCCACATGATGACACCTGTAATGTCTATATTGAACATGTATTTCCTAATAAAATTAAGGTTACAAGGAAGTAAACATCAAAAAACAATTACCTCTTCCCACACCAGATAATATTGAAACTCTACTTCCTTCTAAGATAATTTCCTTTTTCAAAAGTAGGATATGTAAAATATCAATTATTCATTGAATTTTCATCAAAATTAATATACTCTTTGATTCACTAAGGAAAAAATATAATTAGATAAAAATGAACTTTGGTCTATTTCTTCATTTTAAGATTTTTGCTCTTTGAGGATAAACCACCACACTGGTTTTGTTTGTTTGTTTGTTTGTTTTTTTGTTTTTTTTGATTTTGGTTTTGGTGGGGTTTTTTTTGGCAGAGGGCACCAAAAAAGTTATTCTGGTAAGACAGTGGTTATCTAGTAGATTTAACTTCTAAATAATCAGTATTTCCTTAGAAATATTTAATTTAAATATTTCAACCACTGTGACTTTATGTTTAAGATAGTTTAATTCTTTTATTGTTCTTTGACATTAAAGGGCTTAATTGTCTATGAAGTTTAATTAGCTATATATCATTCATACACATAGATACGCATCTTATAAATAGATGTCATTTCATAGAAAATATAAGAAAAAATGTTAAACTAGAACAGATGTTATTTCTCGACTACTAATTAAGAATTGTTAAAGGCTTTGTCATGTTTCTGCAGCACAGATTTTTATAAAGTAAAAGAAAACTTAGACAAGATATTTATCTGTTGCCTTCATTATACTGAATAAGAAACAACTGAACAATTAATGCCTGAGTTTTGCTTCCAGTAAGAAGATACAAACAAAACAATGATTCAGTAGTATGAGTGATTCATTTTCAGCCTAAAATCCAAGTAGCAAGTTAATGCTTCATGTTCAAGGGGATTTCAGGTGTTTTGCCCTTGGTTCCAAAAAGAAGACTATCACTGTGGCCAGAAAGAAGAGATCAGCATTGAAAAGCAAAGAAAACTAAGGATATAGGATCAAAAGTCTAAAGTATTTGATGTTGTCACAGAGCAAGAATATCCTGTCCCCTACAAAGTCCTTCTAACTGGACTAAGAAAAAAATTGACTTGAGATTAACAGAAGCAAATAAAATTTAATAGTATATAATGGGGAGTCCATTCACATGTGGAACTTCCAGACAGGCAAAATTAGGTACATATGCCAATCTAACTGAAGAAAAGGGCGTAGAGGTCTGGGACTTAAAAAGCAAGGAATATAATACTCAGGAAAATAAAAAGGATTAAATGTTTGGTAAATAAATGTTTACAGGGCCACTCAGAAACATAAGACATAGAGGACTTTGGTCCAACAAGTCTTGCTTGGTTCCACCCTGTCTACCATGTCTAGTTTATATGATAATGTAGTTAGCTAAGGTGAAAGCTCTCCTTCTGGAGCAGTTCCTCCATCTATATTCTTTTTAGATAGTTGAGGGGGAGGTAAAGAGCTTTTTCTGAATCTGCTGTGTTTTGATGCTGTTTAACTCAAAATAGTCATTATTGATGTAGGAAAGCTGTTAGGGTTCAGATCTGATGGCCAAAATTCTTGAGACATCTTCAGTGCAAAAACGTGATTTTATTAAAGCAATGGGACAAGGCCCATGCACTGAGGTCATGAGGAATGGCTCATTTTATATTTTCAAGTTAGGAGGGGCCTGGGATAGTGTAAGCTTCCCAGGTATTTTGGAAATGAGGTTTCCAAGATCCTGAGGGAGCTAGCTATTGTTAGTAAGAAAGTAATTTATTTCCATTAGGTAAAAACATAGTCATGAGACTCTTCAGATGTATATTGGTGGGTCATATGCTTAGAGGCTGACTTCCAATATATGTTTTAGGGGTTAAAGATAAAGGAAGTGTCCAAAGGAATTTTTACATGTTAAAGTAGACCTACAGGATCCTGGGGGTCAGGTCTAAGGTTGCCTTTGCCCTTAGCAAAGTATTAATATTGAGGCAGCTGAGTTCCTAGAGGAAGGTCACTCTGCCTGTTTTAAGGACTTGTCAATGGGCTCTAAATAGTAAGGAAATTTAATAATTTTTCTACTGTCTTTGTTTCCCACATCAATTACACCAAGGTGGCCTATCTAGAGGTTGCCTGTCTTCAATCCTTAGAAAGGCATCTACACTCTCACAGATTAACATATTTGGCAATATTGACATTCTCCAAGCTGAACCAAGCATACAGCTTGATTACACCCTGGTGTACCCATAACAAGCACACTTCTTAATCCCCATCACTGATTTAGCCCATTCCTCTACCAATGTCCCACCTGGTAGTCATTAGTTTGCTCTATATAGTTAAGGGGCTGTTTCTTGCCTATAGTTAAGGGGCTGTTTCTTTGCCTCTCTCTTTTTCCCTTTGCTTGTTTTTTGTCTCTTAAATTCTACATTTGAGTGAAATCATATGACATCTATCTTTCTCTGACTTATTTTGCTTAGCATAATACTTTCTAGCTCCATCCACATAGTTGAAAGTGGCAAGATCTCATTCTTTTTTATGGCTGAGTAATACTCCATTATATATGGGCTGCTATAAACATCACAAGTATTTCATATAGATCTTTGACTTCAAATGGGGTTACAGTCAATAAACCCAACATAAGTTGAAAATATCTTGAGTTGAAAATGCACTTAATACACCTAACCTACCAAGTGTCATAGCTTAGCATAGCTTAACTTAAGTGTGTTCAGAACACTTATTAGCAAAGAGTTTGACAAAATTATCTAACACAAGCCTATTTATAATAATATGTTGAATACTTCATGTAATGTATTACATATCATACTGATAGTGAAAAACAGAATGGTTGAATGGACAAATAATGAAGCAGGCATCCATGTTGTCATTTCAGGTGAAAGGATGCACACTAGAGGTCATCATGCCCCAGGGCATGCCTGGACTAGCCAAGGAACCTATAGGAATGCAACCCCACCAGCTTACAAGTAGTTAATCAGCACTACCCTAAAGATATAACCATGAGATGTAACAAATGAAATCTCTAACATAAGGAATAAAGGAAGGTCCATAGACTTTCATTTTCCAAGTCTTTTGAGGTGGAAAGGACCTCCAGGGGACCAGATGAGGCAAGAACAGAGCCCCTGCTGGCACTGAGTTAGGGACAAACAGGGCTGGGCAGGGCTAGGTAGGGGGCCATGGAATCAGGCTCACAGAAATCCCAAAAATGCTGATATGTAAGGAAATTAGAGATAAGGGAGCAACCCAGACCACCCTGCCCTAGGTGTGGGCGGGGAGGGTGTCTTTTTATGACAGTCATCTGTGACCAACAAAGAATAACCAGACCCCAAAGAAGAAGTAAGCCATTAAAGATGCTATCACCAGTCCTAACTCAAACCAAGACAGCACAAGAGTCTCAAGGCCATAAGCTTCCCAGTCAGTTCTCAATAAAAGACTGAGCTCTCAGTGGCAACCCTGTCAGGACCCCCTTGCACTTCTGCAGCTTTCTCTGTATCTTTGCTTAATAGACTTCTATCCCTTTACTCACTCTCCTTTGTCTGCAAGATTCATTCTTCAACTGTGTGAGACAAGAACCAAACTCTTCCATATCAGCATGACCTCCTGGGCCTCCAGTCAACAGAATCTTTCTCCGCAGGAGAAACTGGCCCCCATTTCTGCCCTTAAAAATCTTCACTTGCAAGCCAGCAGGGAAGTTAGGACTTTAGAGCATTAGTCATTTATTCTCATGGGTGAAGCCACACCAATAAATAGCTTGTCTTTCTTCACTGCAAAAGCTCACTGCCAGTTTTTATTGGCTTGCTATGCATCAGGTGGACAAACTTTCATTTGATTTAGCTATAAGAATGGCTGTAAGTGTATTGGTTGTTCACCCTCATGATCATGTGGCTGACTGGGAACTGTAGCTGCCCCTGCCCAGCATCGTGAGAGACTATTCAGCACCTTGGGCAGCTTACACATTTAAGCATTTGACTTGATTTCAGCTCAGGTCATGATCTCAGGGTCTTGAGATAGACCCCATATCAGGCTTTCTGCTTAGCTTGGAGTCTGCTTGAGATTCTTTCCCTCTGTTCCTTCCCCTGCTCAAACTTTCTCACTCTCTCTCTCTCTCTCTCTCTCTCTCTCTTTCTCAAAACAAATAAATCACATCTTTTTTTTAAAAAAATGAAACAGCATTGTACCATATATTGCTAGCCCAGAAAAAGATCAAAGTTTCAAAATTCAAAGTATAGTTTCTATTTAATGTGAATTGCTTTCACACCATTGTAAAAACAAAAAGTTATAAGTGGAAACATCATTAAGGCAGGAATTCTCTGTATAGGCAATTAGGTTAAATTTATTATGAGTTTTTAAATCAAGTGAGCAAAAAGAAATAATAGCACCACTTAGAAAATTCTGTAACCACATGACTCATGTGTGTTTGGGTCCCTTGTGATATGGAAAACAAAGCCAAGAAGAAAAAAAATTAAATTTCCTTACTACTTAGAGTTCATTGACAAGTCCTTGAAATAGGCAGAGTGACCTTCCTTTGGGAGCTCAACTGCCTGATGTTAATGCTTTGCTAAGGGCAAAAGACAATCTCAACCAACTCCCCAGGATCCTTTAAGTTACTTTAACATATAAAAATTCCTTTGAAAACTTGCTTTATCTCTACCCCCCCCCCCCCAAGATACATGTTGGCAACCATCCTGGCCCACTGATAATATATCTGAAGAGTCTCATGACTGAGTTTTTTCTAAGCAGTAATAAATGATGTCTTCCTAACAAAGGATAACCCCCTCAGAATCCTGGAAACCTTGTATCCAAAATACCTGGGAGGTTGGCACTGTCCCTAACCCCCTCCCAACTTGAAATTATATAATCATCACCCATCACAACCCCAGTGCATCTCTTTTTGCCCACAGGTCCTGTCCCTGTGCTTTAATAAAACCACTTTCTTGTACCAAAGGTGTCTCAGGAATTCTTTTTTTGGCTGTTGGCTCCAAACCCCAACATTTCCTACATCACCTTATGGTGCCTATTTTAAAAATATGATTGATTTTGGTTAAAAAAAAAAACAACACTGTACAAATAATAAGTGAAAGAGAAAATGTGTAGACTCTGATAACAAAAAAGTATAATTATACTCAAGCCTAATTATTTCTTTTTCTGCCTCCCGAAAGTAATTGTATTTTTTCTTTCTTCCTACTTAGTTTTTCCAAATTGATCTTACTAGTGACTCTACGTTATACAAAACTGTGAAAAGGAGAAAAGTTTAAGAAATCTGCCTTCAATGATTATGAATTAGCTACTTTTAAGTAACTATTGACAAAGTCACCAAATACAAACTGACTAAATGAATTGTGTTATGTGATATTAAACAAGTAATTCACTTACAGTTCTTTTGCCCATAATACATGGTGGCTTTGTAATCAGCATTTCTGATGCCTTTCTAAAAGGAAATAATATTGTATCAAGAAAAAGACCTGATACATATCTAGCATTTAATGAGGTTAATTAAATGCTCTGTTCTTATCCCAAATAAGTTTCTTTTTTCTTGCTGTAGGAAAGAAAATCAAGTCCAGTGTCTATCTCCAATAGTCAACTTCTTTTTTTAAATTTTTTTTAATTTTTATTTATTTATGATAGTCACAGAGAGATAGAGAGAGAGGCAGAGACACAGGCAGAGGGAGAAGCAGGCTCCATGCACCAGGAGCCCGACGTGGGATTCGATCCCGGGTCTCCAGGATCGCGCCCTGGGCCAAAGGCAGGCGCCAAACCGCTGCGCCACCCAGGGATCCCTCCAATAGTCAACTTCTTATATAAATTTTCATTCACAATAAGCTCCCACTCAGGCATAGTGAAGTTAAGATCCTATAATCAATTTTGTTCTCTCTTCCTGACAAAGGGACAAGCGGAGCAGAATTTGTTCCCCCAAAATATGCTTTTTTTTTTTTGGCATAAGGATTACTTAAACTGATTATTTTTAACTAGCAGTCTTGGGAGAAGATCTGAAAGCCAAGTCAAAGTTAATCCTTTTGTGAGAGACATTTACCTACATCAGGAAATCTCCATTTGTAAGGGTATCCTCTCTACCAGGAAGAGCCGGATGACCCTAAATCTCTCAAAACTCCTTAGCAATGGAGAAGGCAAGGACTTAAATCTAGATAACAACCTTACCCCCTTACCCTTATTGGCTGTGTCTTTACTGTTAAGCCACCATAACCAGCTTTTTCTTTCCCCCCAACATCTTTTGTCTTTAGATAAAGATATTGTTTAGGATGGTGGCTTAGGCCATTTCAGGAGATTACTGTTTTCCTGAATATCTCCAATTTATATAAGAGGTATGCATGTTATTAGTCTTCTATGTGTTTTTCTCCTGTTAATCTTTTATTACAAGGTGATGTCTCAACCAAGATCCTAGAAGAATTGAAGGAAAATTATTTTTCCTCCCCCACAGGCTTACAAAAGCTGCGTTTGGACCTCATGCAGTCTTATGAGAAGCATTCTCTTTATTTACAATGTAAGGAGTCATTGAAATGTAAAACTATCACGAAATTTGTAACAGTTATTTTTGTGCTATCATAGCCATTATTAAACTTATTAAGGAGAAATTATTTTAAAATAAGGAATAATTACTAGATAAATTAGAAAACCATAGGGATGCAAGTTTGTAAAAATTCTAGGAAGAAATTTTAGAAGACATTTGAGGATACATGTTTGAACTTATTATAGATAAGTGTAGGGAAATTAAGTTAGAAAAATAAATTATAAAGTAATGAAACTTGAAAATGATATTTCACAGGCATTGCATATCCCACAATAAAAGGGTCATTAAACTTATTTGAAGTACTTTGAAGAAATGATAAGCACCTTCTGGTGAGGTAAGATGGACTGGGGAACAGGAGGTAAAAAAAAAATGATCCAGAAGAGAATAAACACTATGCAAATAAACATAAACATTATTTTGATACTAGAGAAAAATTAAATTTAGGGAGGATGTCATATCAAAATTATCGTCTATTAGGTACCATACTAAATCTTAGTAATAAATTGTGGGGGGGGAGGAAGGAAGGAAGGAAGGAAGGAAGGAAGGAAGGAAGGAAGGAAGGAAGAAAGAAAGAAAGAAAGAAAGAAAGAAAGAAAGAAAGAAAGAAAGAAGAAAGAAGAAAAAAAGAAAGAAAAAAAAGAAAGAAAGATAGTTCACTATTATCCAGTGAGAGGAGAAAGCAAATAGACATAAAAATGTCATACTTAGAAATTAATATTGTCTATGAAGTAAAGGTTCTCTGAGATTACCAAAAAAAAAAAAAAGAAAAGAAAAGAAAAGAAAAGAAAGAAAGAAAGAAAGAAAGAAAGAAAGAAAGAAAGAAAAAGAAGAGGGGGGAGTTATTTAGATTAGAAAATCATAGAAAGTTTTCCTTGAAAAATTGACTTGGTAAGCAAAAACCTCATTAATAAGTATGAATTAGTTAGGCAAAAGAATTTGGAGCACAGAGTAGAGAGTCAAGTAATGGAGAGGTATGCTTCCAGCAAAGAGAGATGAAATTATAAAGGTCTAAAAGAATTGTCCAGACCCTGATTGAGAGCCAAAGTGGCTAGATAGAAAAGAATGGGTGAGATAACAAGAGAGTGGAAATACAGCTAGAAGGACATCATAGGGGCCAGGTCAAAGATTTTTAATTTTATTGTGATTGCAATATAAAGCCAATGAAAAGGTTTAATTAGAGAAATAATATCATGTGTTTTATATTTTACAATTATTTTGGCTGCTGTTAACAAATAGATTCATTAGGAGAAAGAATAAAAGAGAATTATTCTAGAAGGTAAGGCAAAATGACTAAGAAAGGATGGTGGAGTGAGTGTAGAAATAAATGGCTAAATTTGCGATATTATATTTGAGCCAAAATTGGCAGGATTGGCATTCAACTATAGATGATGGTTGTTCTACTTTCTTCTGTGAGCAACTGGGAGATGGTGGTTATTATTTACTGAGAAGCAGTTATTTATTGTTATGTATTGAAGACTAGAAGAGGAATAGATTTGTTTGCAGGTGATAGGCCTCAGGGTAGGCCAGCACAGAGTATGCCACTTGGATGTATGGATTGTTTTGAGCTAAAGACAATCTGAGTCCAAAATATTTAGGAGGAGCCTTTTGCCTCCCCCTTCACTGCCTGAAAGAATTTAAATAGTGTCTCTTCCAGCAAGAGAGCTATCATCAGAGATAACTATAAAGGGTGTGTGCCAGGTGTGATAAACTAGGGGGATCTCAGCAGGGCCTGTTGAAATTCCTGTCTGTGTCCCATTGTCTCTGCATGGCATGGCAAATATTTGTTTACCAAACATTTAATCTTCTCATCTTCCTGTGAATTATCTTCCTCCCCTTTGAAGTCTCAGATACCTACCCCTTTCTTTGATAAAAATGGCATATAAGCTTCAAGTGCCTGTCTTTGTGCTTCTCAGATAAGTGATTACATTTGTTTTCCCTCATGTTTATCTGTCTTGGATCAATTTAATTAGTAGAAAAGCCAAAAGAATCTAGAAAGGTACAATTTTTTTTTTCCTCCCCTACCCAGACAGAGTTAATTTTGGTCATGTTAGGACTGAATGCTTGAAACATTTATATATATATAACAAATTTATATATATATATATATATATATATATATATAACAGATTGTTGCTTTTGCATCCCAAAACTCAAAAGTGAAACCAGAACTAGTGATATATTTTTGGGAAAGGTCATCATATAAATGGATTCTAATGGCATGGGACTCCATGAGCTAGGCAAAATAACTGTATAGCATGAAGGGGGTAAAAGCACAATATAAAGACCTGAGGTTGTATAAAAAAGAAATCACAAGGAAAAAAGAAGTGGAAGAAAATATAATGAAGATAGGAAAAACAGATACGAAGAACATGATATCATGAAATTGAATCAAAGACTACTTTAATACAAAAAAATTGGTCAAATTTATCAAATAAATTAAACTTTGCTAAGAAGTTAAATAAGACCTAGAATGAGAAATGTATTTGACAACATGGAGGAATTATTGGTAACATCAGCAAGAGCAGAGGACAAATGGAGTTGGAGTAAATAAAACTTGCAATATATACTTTTTTTATGAAAAGAGGGAACAACATAACATTCTTTAATTACCTTATAAGCACAAATTAATTATATACCTTCATGTATGTAAAGGATATCAAGGTACTAAATATCTTTTTCTTAAAGATATTATTTATTTATTTATTTGAGAGAGAGAGAAAGCATGCACACACAAGTCAGGGGAGGAGTCCAGGGGAGAAGGACAAGCAAATTCCATGCTGAGCATGGAGTCCAATGTGGGCTCAGTCTCACAACCCTAAGATCATGATTTGGACAAAATCAAGAGTCAGACACTTAACCAACTGAACCACACAGGTGCCCCTTAACTATCACTTGAAATTAGAATCTACTTGGTTTCACTTCCTTAACTTGTATGCCTATAATATTTTTAAAATACAATCATTTTTCATTTTACAAATTGCCATATAACTGTCCTTGAAAAACACAACTATCGGTTTTCTGATAATCATGGAGGGAAAGAAAATAAAGATAATATGAATCTACCAAATACTGATTTCAAAAAGTAAACAGAATGAAAGTCAATAAATATTTGGACTAAAAAGATTTTAGACATTCTTAAGTCCACTTCTAATTTAAGAGATAAGGAAATTAAGCTACCAAAAGAACACCCCTTTATCAGTCCACAATATTGAAAAATATAAAATTATCTGTGCTATTCTGATAAAATAACATGCCCTGAATTCAAGAAGTATTTAATAATATTACTCAGAAATTAAACTTCTGCTCTTCTAGAAACAAACACAAAAAAAAAATGACAACACACTATCTAAAGAGTTCTTAAATTGATGATTTCAAAATTGGCCTACCACAGGGAGTAAGTATGCATTTGTCTATTAAACTATATGGGTGGCTCAGCGGTTTAACGCCTGCCTTCGGCCCAGGGCGTGATCCTGGAGACCCAGGATCGAATCCCACATCAGGCTCCCTGCTTGGTGCCTGTTTCTCCCTCTGCCTGTGTCTCTGCCTCTCTCTCTAGCTGTGTCTCTATGAATAAATAAATTAAAAAAAAAAAAAAACCTTAAAAAAAAAGACCTAAAATTAAAACTCTCAGAAGAAAGTGGATGCATAGATAAACAAAATGTTTCTGGAGAACCAGAAAAAGCCAAATGTGTCCCCACAGCCAATCACTTCTCCCTCTACCTATGTCTCTGTTTCTCTCTCTCTCTCTCTCTCTTTGTGTGTCTCTCATGAATAAATAAATAAAATCTTTAAAAAAAAAACTATAAAAAATACATATTCTTTTACATTTCAGAAAAACTTTATGGGCAGTTGGCGAAATGGAATTTACTAGTTGACTAGGCAGGAATACTCTCCCCTGATTTCCCTTCACTGACCACAGGAATGCTGGTGGTAAAACCTGATGACATTGTATGCACTGTAGCTTTTCAATGGAGTGTGCTTCAGTTTTAAGTAAGACCTGGCTCTGTGCTTTACTTATCTGTTCTCATGATTGTGGACCAGATTTGCATCTACATTTTGAAGAGTTCTTAGGAAGATTCTCAATAACCAAATGAGATAATTTATAGAAAAACACGCACTTGGTCTGGTGAAACATGCTATCATTTTTATACATTACTTTTCACTTTAATATTTTAATGTAAAGGGAGTCATCAATAAAATTCTGATTTTCTAGCTGCACTGGGTAGTTTTAAGAAAAAGGGGCTAACAAATAAGCCCATCAATATTAAGGACAAAGTAACATGGTTTCCACAAAGATTAATTTTCATTGATTTAGGAAGATTGTTTTTTTTTTGTTTGTTTGTTTTGTTTTGTTTTGTTTTTGAGATAGGAAGGAAGAAAGAAAAGGGGAAAGAAACATCATTTTGTAAAATATAGATTTTTCAGAAGATTCTTTTCAGAGTCCTTTCCTACTGATCTTTTTAATGTAAAACAAAATTTAAAAAAAACAACTTTTAAATACATATGAAATAACTTTGATCATATAACTTGGAAACCCAAAAGATTTGGCTCTATCTTGGTATCTGGATAACCTTTACTAAAGTAGAAAAACTTCTTTAAATTTAGTTTCCTTGAAGACAAACTGAAGTTAAAAATCCTTATATTCCTCACATTGTTATGAAGAGAATAAACATCTTATGAGCTAAAAAATATTGTTTACATGAGGTATGGCTTACCAGTATTTTTTAATCTCTATTGATTTTAGAAAATAGTAATAAGATTTTTTGAAGAAAACTAATTAAAACTAAATTTGAGGTAGCCCAAATATAAAATATTGTCATGTGGATTCATTATTGCTCTAATGAATTCTCATTAATTTAAGATTTATTCATACATTGAGCCAAAATTTGTTTCACGCAATATTGATATGAAACTAGATTTAAAAAAAAAATTTATTTATTTATTCATGAGAGACACACACAGAGAGAGGCAGAGACATAGGCAGAGGGACAAGTAGGTTCCCTGCGTGGAACCTGATGTGGGACTTGATCCCAGGACTCTGGGATCACACCCTGAGCCAAAGGCAGGTGCTCAACCACTGAGCCACTCAGGCGTCCCAAAACTAGATTTTTAAAATTTGTTGTTATGGGGCAACTGGGTGTCTCAGTCAAGCATCTGGTTTGGGCTCAGATCATTATTCCCAGGTCCTGGAATGGAGTCCAGAATTGGGCTCCCTGCTCAGTGGGAAATCTGCTTCTCCCTCTCTTTTTGCCCCTCTCCCATTCATTCTCTCTCAAATAAAATCTTCAAAATTTGCTGTTATAAATGTCTTCAAAAATATAGCTATTTTTAGCTATATTTATTTTCAAAATATTTAACGTTATCAGTTGTGGCTGTGGTTGGTAGACTTTAGGAGGGGCAGCAGACCTGGCCAGAGAGACCCGGCATTCCAGAAAAGACTAATATGATATAGTCAACATGCTAAATGGGAAAAAAATATGCAGCCAAGAATATTTTATCCAGCAAGGCTATCATTGAGAATAGAAAGAGAGATGGAGTTTCCAAGACAAACAAAAATTAAAGGAATTCATAAACACTAAAACAGACCTGCAAGAATTATTAAAGGGGACCCTTTGTGTGGAAAGAGAGAGTAAAGGTACCAAAGACCAGAAAGGAACAGTGACAATCAAGAGAAACAGCGACTTTACAGGTAATATAATGGCACTAAATTCATATCTTTCAATAATTACTCTGAATGTAAATGGACTAAATGGTCCAATCAAAAGACATAGGTTATCAGAATGAATAAAAAAAAAAGAAAAAACAACCCCCATCCATATGCTACTTACAAGAGACTCATTTTAGACAGAAAGACACCTCCAGATTGAAACTGAGGAGATGGATAACCATTTATCATGCTAATGGACACCAAAAGAAAACTGAAGTAGCCATACGTATATCAGGCAATATAAGTGGATTTTATCTTTTTTTTTTTTTTTTTATGATAGTCACAGAGAGAGAGAGAGAGGCAGAGATACAGGCAGAGGGAGAAGCAGGCTCCATGCACCGGGAGCCCGATGTGGGATTCGATCCCGGGTCTCCAGGATCGCGCCCTGGGCCAAAGGCAGGCGCCAAACCGCTGCGCCACCCAGGGATCCCTATAAGTGGATTTTAAATCAAAGATTGTAGTAAGAGATGAAGGACACTATGTCATAAAAAAGGGTCTATCCAGCAAAAATATCTAACAGTTGTAAATATTATGCCCCTAACTTGATGCAAATATATAAATCAATTAATAACAAATTTAAAGAATCTAATTGACAATAACATAATAATAGTAGGGAACTTTAACATCCCATTCACAGCAATGGGTAGATCATCTAAGAAGAAGATCAACAAGGAAACAAAGGCTTTGAATGACACACTGTACCAGATCGACTTAATAGATATATTTAGAATATTTCATCCCACAGCAACATAACACACATTCTTCTCAAGTACACATGGAACATTCTCCAGGATAGATCACATATAGGTCACAAATCAGAACTTAAAGTCAACCATAAGAAAAAATTTAAAAGGACCACAAATACATGAAGGCTAAAGAATATCCTATTAAGGAATGAATGAGTCAACTAGGAAATTAAAGAAGAACTTAAAAATTCATGGAAGCAAATGAAAACACAACAGTTCAAACCTTTGAGATGAGGCAGTTCTAAGAGGTAAGTATATGGCAGTACAGGTTTTCCTCAAGAAGCAAGATAAGTCTTAAATACACAACCTACCTTACACCTAAAGGAGCTGGAACAAGAACAGCAAATAAAGCCTAAATCCACTGGGAGAAGAGAAATAAAAAGATTATAGCAGAAATCAATGATACAGAAATAAACAAACAGGAGAACAGATGAGCAAAAGTAGATGATTCTTTGAAAGAATTAGCAATATTGATAAACCTTTAGCCAGACTTATCAAAAAGAAAAGAGAAAGGACTCAAATAAATAAAATCATGAATGAAAGAGGAGAAATCACAACCAACACGGAAGAAACACAATTATAAGAGAATAATATGAATTATTGAAGAGAATAATATGAGCTATACCAACAAATTAGGCAATCTGAAAGAAATGGATAAATTCCTAGAAACATAGAAACCACCAAAACTGAAATAGGAAGAATAGTAAACCTGAACAGATCTGTAACTAGCAAAGAAATTGAATCAGCAATCAAAAATCTCCCAACAAGTGTCTAGGGCCAGGAGGATTCCCAATAGAATTTCACCAAACATTTGAAGAATTAATACCTTTTCTTCTGAAATGGTTCCAAAAAATAGAAATGGAAGGAAAAACTTCCAAATTCATTCTTGGAGCCCAGAATTACCTTGATCCCCAAAACTAGACAAAAACCCCACTAAAAAGGAGAATTATATATCCCTGATGAACATGGATGCAAAATTTCTCAACAAGGTACTAGCCAAAAAAATCCAACAGAACATCAAAAGGATTATTCACCACAGCCAAGTGGAATTTATTCCTGGCCTGCAGGGTTAGTTCAATATCTGCAAATCAATCAATGAGACACATCACATTAATAAAGAAAGGATAAGACCCATATGATCCTCTTAGTAGATACAGAAAAAGCACTTGACAAAAGACAGCCTCCATTCTTTTCTTTTAAAAAAATATTTTATTTATTAATAAGAGGCAAAGAGAGGCAGAGACATAGGCAGAGGGAGAAGCAAGCTGTGGGGACCCTGATGTGGGACTGGATCCCAGGACCCTGGGATTATGACCTGAGCCAAAGGCAGATGCTCAATCACTGAGCCACCCAGGTGCCCCAAAAGCATCTATTCTTGATAAAAACTCTTCATAGTGTAGGAATAGAAAGAACATACCTCAGCATTATAAAGGCCATATACAAAAGACCCACAGGAAATATCATCCGCAAATGGAAAAATTGAGAGCTGTTTTCCTAAGGTCAGGAACAGGACAAGGATGCCCATTCTCACCACTGTTGTTTAACACAGTAATGGAAGTCCTAGCCTCAGCAATCAGACAACGAAAAGAAATAAAAGGCATCTAAACCAGCAAAAAAGAAGCCAACCCTCACTCTTCATGGATGACACAATACTCTATGTAGAAAACTGGAAAAATTCCACCAAAAAATTGCTAGAACTGATACAGGAATTCATCAAAGTTGCAGGATATAAAATTAATGCTCAGAAGTCTGTTGCATTTCTATACACTAACAATAAAGCAGCAGAAAGAGAACTCAAGAAATTGATCCCATTTACAATGGCACCAAAAACCATAGGCTACCTAGGACTAAATCTAACCAAGAAGGTAAAAGACCTGTACTCGGAAAACTATAGAACACTTATGAAAGAAATTGAGGAAGACAAAAAAAAAAAAGGAAAAATGTTCCATGATCATAGATTGGAAGAGCAAATATTGTTAAAATGTCTATGCTACCCAAAGCAACCTATACACTCAATGCAATCCCTATCAAAATACGACCAGCATTTTTCACAGAACTGGAACAAACAATTCTAAAATCTGTAAAAATACCCCAAATAGCCAAAGTAATGTTGAAAAAGAAAACCAAAGCTGGAGGCACAAATCCAGACTTCAGTGTGTATTACAAAGCTGTGATCATCAAGACACTATGGCACTAGTGCAAAAACAGACACATAGAACAATGGAACAGAATAGATAACCTAGAAAGAGACCTTCAACTCTATGGTCAATTAATCTTTGACAACACAGGAAAGAATATCCAATGGAAAAAAGCCAGTCTCTCCAACAAGTGTTGGGAAAATTGGGCAGCCAGATGCAGAAGAATGAAACTAGACCACTTTTTTTATGCCATATACAAAAATAAATTAAAAATGAATGAATGACCTAAATGTGAGAAAAGAATCCATCAGAATCCTAGAAAATATAAGCAGCAACCTTTTTGACCTTGGCCACAAGGTTGGCCACAAGTAATTGCTAGACACATCTTCAAAGGTGAGGCAAACAAAACCAAAAATGAAGTATTGGGACTTCATCAGGATAAAAAACTTCTGCACAGCAAAGGAAACAATCAACAATAATTAAAAGGCAACCTACAGAATGGGTAAAGATATTCACAAATGACATCAGATTGGCTCTTATCCAAAATCTATAAAGAACGTATCAAACTTAGCACCCAAAAAAACAAAAGGTCCAGTCAAATAAAGGGCAGAAAACATAAACAGATGTTTCTTCAAAGAAGACATCTAAATGGTTAACAGACACATGAAAAAATACTCAACATTATTCAGCATCAGGGAAGTACAAATCAAACCTACAATGAGATACTACCTCATACTGTCCAGAATGGCTAAAATAAACAACTCAAGAAACAACAGATCTTGGTGAGGATTCGGAGAAAGGAGAACCCTCATACGCTGCTGGTGGGAATGCAAACTGGTACAGACACTCTGGAAAACAGTTTGGAGGTTCCTCAAAAAAGTTAAAAATAGAACTACCCCACGACCCAGCAATTGACTAGGTATTTATCCAAAAGATACAAGGATACAAACATAGTGATTAGAGTTCCATTGACAGATGAATGGATAAAAAAGAGATTATTTTATACATGTATATTTGTGTGTATATATACATATTTTATATGTATATATACACACATATATATTTTATATCTATATATAAAATAGAATACTACTCAGCCATCAAAAAGAATGCAACCTTGCCATTTGAAATGACATGGAGGGAACTAAGGGATATTATGTAAGTGAAATAAGTCAGTCAGAGAAAGACAAATACCATATAACTTCACTCATATGTAGAATTTAAGAAATGAAACAGATAAACATAGAGGAAGGGAAAGAAAAGTAAAATAAGATGAAAAGAGAGAGGGAGGCCAACCATAAGAGACTCTTAACTATAGGAAACAAACAGGGTTGCTAGAGTTGAAGTGGGTGGGGAGATAGGGTAATTGGGAATGGGCATTAAGGAGGGCACGTGATGTAATTAGCACTGGGTGTTATATGCAACTGATGAATCACTAAATTTTACCCTGAAACTAATAATACACTATATGTTAACTCAATTGCATTTAAATTTTAAAAATTTAAGAAAAAATATTGCAACTTCCACCCTGTTGATATTCTCTATCACTCTCTCTGTTTGCATGCTTTGTTAAAGCAAGCAATGGAGGAAGTCTCCAGGCAAAAGCCAGCAAGGAGCTGACACCCAACAGACAACAAGAAATTGAATTTGATCAAAACCACATGAACTTAGAAGCCAACCTTAGCTCAAACCTTTAGAGACTCCAGCCCTCCAGAACAACTTGACTTTAGCCTTGTGAGAGATCCTGGAAGTGAGGACCCAGCTAAGCTGTGCTGGATTCCTAATACACAGAAATAGAAAATGTGTTGTTGTTGTTGTTGTTGTTTTAAGTTAAGTCTGTGGTAGTTTGTTGCTAAGCAATTGATAATATAATGTCCTTAGAATGTATGGTACAGATGTTGAATAATTGCATTAGTGAAAGTTTTCTCACACATGTAATTATATAAAGTGTATTGTGTAGTGTGGATTACCAATTTTTTCTAATTAACTAAGGAAGTTATCTCTTGAGATTTTTTTTCTCACTTCAAACACAGTTTCTTTGAAATGTAAGGTTTTGCTAAGATCATTTGTAAATACAAATTTGAGAAATAAAGTTTCAGAGTTGAGGTAGTTAGAAAAATTTGAAAAGTACTGAATGAAGCACATCTCATTTTTTTTAAGTCAGTATTTTTTTTAACACAGTCACAGATTTATTGAAATAAGAACATTTCCTCAAAACTTGCTTTTTTCAAAAACTTCAATGTGAAATGTCTTTTATTAAACACAAATTCATGAAGTAGCTAAAGAATCATTAGAAGACTGTGATTTGAGAAGAAGTAAAATCCTACCAGTAAATTTAGCATATCTGTCCAGTTTTTGATCAAGCAAAAACAGTCCACATATTGCTTAAAGGTATACATGTATGCCCCAGGCGTACACAGTATATGCTATTTCACAGTTTGAAAGAAAAAATAAAAACTGTCACTAGGAAGACTGCCACTAGCAAAGGAAAAAATAAAAGAAAAATATGCCTTTATAAAATATAAATTAGATGCTGTTTTCAAGCTTCTTGTTTGGACTACATTACATAAAATATGAAATGACTAAAGAAAAGAAAATGTAGCAATTTGAAATTCTTGACAAAGGACTGTGTGGATAAATATATATTTATAAATATGTTATGCATTTTTTATTATAGATTACACATTATAGATTATATACGAAGAGGTCATTTTTATTGTATAAATGTACTATTGAGCATAAGGAAAATCAAGCATGAAAAGCAAATAAAATACAGAGGATATTGAGAGGTTTTTATATCTAAAGTCTTATTACTTTTTATTCTGTTGACATAAAAATAAATGTATTTTATATGAACATGAAGCAGTACAAAAGAAAAAGCAAATAATATATAAACTGTATCTTTTTAAGATGGCTGTTTGCCTTATGCAATTATATGCTAGAAGCATTTAATAGAGAAAAAATTAGAGTTCTAGAACCCAACCCAAAATGGTGGTTAGAATCTTGCAGGCTACTGTAAATATTATCAAGATAATACATTTAAAATGTTTAGAAAAGGGCTCCTGGCTGGCTCAGTAGGTGAAGAAGGAGACTCTTGTTCTCAGTGTTGGGAGTTCAAGCCCCACGTTGGGTGTAGAGATTACTTTAAAATACTAAAAAAATGAATAAAATAATGAATAAAATGGTTAGAAAAATACCTGACAGTTTGAAAACAAAATGTAAAATGTAATGTCTAATAGAAATAGTCTGAGATTATCTACTATATATATATATAGTATGTTTATATATATAGTTATATATATAGTAGATAGTATAGATAGTATATATATATATATATGGTTATGTACATTTTCAGTATAGTATTATTATTTAGTTATATCCAAGTTTTTATTTCACGTACATTAGGAGCATTTAGGAATATTTTTACGTAAATTTTGTTAATGAAAATTGAAAGTGGTAAGGCACACTCCATTCTAGGAATATAAGTAATGTGAAATCATTCTTGGCTGGCATTTATTCATTCTTTATTTTCTAGAATTAGTCACCATTACAACTGTACAATAGTTCATATATGCCTACTTACAAAATAAGGCTGCTCAGTGAGATCATTCACTTATCCTCATCTTCTTAGAATAGATTTCCTTTTCCCTAGTTCGTCACTTGAGTGTTTTGTCTACTGTCTCTGAAATATTACAGTAATTCACATTTCCTTTCAGCTCTAATCTCTACCTCAAATTATATAATGCCTTATATCATCTTTCAACTACTTAAGTTGGTGGATTACATTTATTTTTAAGAGACTTTGTTGAGGGCAGCCTGGGTGGCTCAGCAGTTTAGCGCCACCTTCAGCCTGCAGGACCTGATCCTGGAGACCGGGGATCAAGTCCCATGTTGGGCTCCCTGCGTGGGGCCTGCTTCTCCCTCTGCCTGTGTCTCTGCCTCTCTCTCTCTCTCTCTCTCTCTCATGAATAAATAAATAAAATCTTTTTAAAAAATCCTTAAAAGAAAAAGAGACTTTGTTGAAAGTTTATTTTTAACTCAAAAATTATGGCCAAGTTCATATTTACTACTGAATTATGATGCCAACTAATAAAGTAGTTTTAATTGATTGTAGATATTACATTCCTCATATTTTTATAATTATTCTCCAAATTTTAGGGATTCCCTTCCTATACATTCACGAAAGCTTAACATTCATGATATCTTATAACCCTCTTTTACTGAAAAAATTAAACAAAAAGGAAAAATGTGTATAAAGTACATTACATAAAAGTATTTTTAATTATATATACATATGGTTACACATGTATATTATATATTTATATATAATATGAAGAATGTGTATTTCTTCCTTATATATGTGTATATATATATATAAATGGTGATTAGAAAAAAGTTTAAGAACTGTATACTTATTTATAGAAGCAAACAATAATATACATTTTGAGACCACAATAAAACATGCCTCTGTGTTTTTAAAAGAAATCACATCTATTGTTTCCATTTTTAATTTCATTTCAAGGCAGAAACTGAATGTAACTCTGCTGATCTTTAAACAACCAAAGAGCTTGATAACATTTGTTAGACTTTTCCATTGTACACAGCTCTCACCACTAGAATGTTTCATATACCCTTATAATATTTCCATATAAGAAAACCAAGATTAAAGTATTCTGTGCTTTTGTGTGGCTATTTAAGCAAAGAAGTGACATCTAGCTAATTTTCACTATTAAAGGTAACACATAGATGTGGAGAATGGATTGAACAGGGATTGCAAAAAGTAGCAGGTAATGTGTTAGGAGTTCACTGGTGAGGTTTAGAAGAAAGAAAAAAAAATGTGTTGAGATTAGGAGAGATCAAGCAAAAGTATAGAAGGAAAAGATTCAAGATAGATAATATGGGTGTCAATACCAGCTGGATTTACTGAGGTGAGGAATTAAAGCAAAGGAAAAATTAAGGCTGACTCCTAGGTTTTTGATTTGAACAAACAGAAAAATGATAATGACACTTACTGAGATTATAAGGAACTGGATTTTGGTTTTTCAGTGGGTATGGTAGATTGTATTTTCTAAAACTGGCATAGTAACATTTCTAATCCCATATGTGCTTCCAGTAATTTGCAACTGCCAGCTAGAGGTACAGACTATTTCCCCTCTTTTGTTCCTGGTTGGATCATTGTGACTGCACTGATAAATAGAAAGCAATGGAAAGAATGCTGCTTGACTTCTGAGGCTAGGTTATAAAAGCAAATCTCACTCCCAGGAGGCTTGCCCTTGGAAACCAGTCATCAGGTTACAAGGACCATAAGGTTCATTGAAAGGCCTGGGTAGGCACTCAAGTCAATGGCCTTTGGCCTTAGTTTGGTCTTAGTCAAAAGCCACCATCAACCACCTGACATTGAGTGAATGGGCCTTCATATAATTCCAGATTCCAGACTTTAGGGTGCTCCCAGCTGACACCAAGTGCCACACAGATGAGGTATCTCTACCAAGACCTGCCCAAATGGTAGACTTGTGAGTAAAATAAATGTCATTCATTGTTCTTTAAGCCACCAAGCTTTGAGGTTGTTTGTTATACATCCATAGTGACTAGAACAGTTGGTTGGTTGGTGTTTTTGTTATTACTGAGTGTACTGTGTGTATGTGTGTGTGTGTATATGCACATATGCATGTGCATGTGCTTTGGGAAGGAATTCAGTTGATGCATCTGATCAATTTTGATCATGTACCTGAGAGATGTGCAAGTTGATATGCCAGATATGCTGTAGGATATGAGTTTGGAAATTAAAGGAAAACATTGACTCAGATACAAATATAAAAGCACTAGCATAGATTATAAATAAACTTACCTAGACATAGTGTAGATTAGTTGTTTTTTAAAAGTAGTTTTAAAAAGTTACATGGATGGGGCAGCCCGGGGTGGTTCAGCAGTTTAGCGCCACCTGTTCAGTCCAGGGCCTGATCCTGGAGACCCGTGATCAAGTCCCATGTTGGACTCCCTGCATGGAGCCTGCTTCTCCCTCTGCCTGTGTCTCTGCCTCTCTCTCTCTCTCTCTTCCTCTCTCTCTCTGTGTCTCTCATGAATAAATAAAATATTTAAAAAAAAAAGTTACATAGAAAAATTGTTCAGTAAAATCATCATTGCTTTGGTCTCCAAATTATTAAAATTCAAGTATTAGGTACAAGCACTCAATATATTTCTGCAATGAGAATAAAATTCAATAATAATAACAGACATCGTTTATTTCGTTTACTACACATCAAATACTATGCTATACTGTTAAGTTACACATATATATGATCCAATTTCACCATCAGATCATCAAAAATGATGATCTAAGTTTTTTGGTTTTAGTTTCCTTCATTTAAATTACGTGGAAATTAAGGCAAAGAGAGGACTGTAAGGACTCATGTAAGCAGTAACTAGTAAACCTGTTTTGGCTGAATTCTGTGTGACTCCAACTAAATTATGCTGGCCTTTACTCATAAAATTTTCATATGTTCATATCTAGAATGGTTTTCCTATTGCCTATATAAGTACACATTTTTTTTCACTCTGTAAATTTCACATGTTGGATGTTAATACTACAAAAATTGAAAAGAAAAGTTATTTTAGAATATTCTATATCCTATACATTGCCCAATGACTGCTGAATTTTCGTTTCCTCACAATTGATTTATCATTTGCAGTTTGAGTCTCCTTATTGACTTTTTAAAAAAATTTTAAACTATTTTTTGTGAAGTTTGAAAAGAATATATAGGTATTTTTCAGAAATAAGTAATAAAACATTATTACTTTTTCTTTGACATTATATTGCATTTCTCTTTAATTGCTTAAAGGATAAAATATAACATTGTATCTGGTAAACCTGAGAATTTAACAATGGTAGAAAGTATAAAATATGGAGAGAAATATAGTGCTCTGAAATAGGACAAGCAATTTATGGTCTGACACAAGAGTGACAAATTTGATACTCAACTACTATACTAGCTGCATTAGTTTCTATTGTATTTCTTTATATAAATTAGGAAAATTTAAACAAACAAAAACCATGAAAAACAAAACATCTTCATTTTTCACATTCTTTTATTTTTTTAATTTTTTAGAAAATTTTATTTATTTATTTGAGAGAGAGCTTAAGCAGGGGGAGTGTCAGAGGGAGACAGCCAAGCCGACTTCCTGCTGAGCATGGAGCCTAAAATGGGGCTCAACTTGGGGTGGGATCCCAAGACCCAGAGATCATAACCTAAACCAAAGTAGATGCTTAACTGACTGAACTACCCAGGCACCCCTCACATTGTTTTAAAGAATTCAATCTCTGACCACCTTAGAAGTATAGCAACTTTGCAGAATCTGAAAATACGGGTCTTGCTCTTTCTGTTGGTGACCACCAGAGTTGCCAAGGAATAAAATATATAGGACTGTTTTTAAAATGTAGCAGTCTTTTTAGTATTTCTTTCTTCCTAAACACCAATTTCATATTTTGATCCATGGTAAGTTTTAAGAATTTTTTTTTAAGATTTTATTTACTTATTCATGAGAGACAGACAGAGAGAGAAAGAGGCAGAGACCCAAGCAGAGGGAGAAGCAGGCTCCACGCAGGGAGCCTGATGTGGGACTCCATCCGGGGTCTCCAGGATCACGCCTTGGGTTGAAGGTGGCGCTAAACCACTGGGTCACCAGGGCTTCCAAAGTTTTAAGAATTTATAGGCCCTATTTGTGTTGTATAATCATAATGTTTATTGACAATGATGACAATTTCTGCCCTTCTGCTTCAAATATTTTGCATTTCAACCCTCCTTATAGGAGAATATAAAAGGTTAAGCTATAAACTCAGCTTCAGTGGGAAGGGTTCAAACCTCCTGAGTTTGACTTTAGAATTTAAGTCTGTTTCTTAGCAAGTTTCAATGCTCTTCAACAGCTCTGAAGGGTTAAAAGTACTACTTTATAAATTAAGATCTCTATGCCTGGAAAATATTTAGATTTCCAGTTATAATTTCATTGTGTTTCATTCTTCCAAATCTTAATAGCAATAATTCAAATAGTGGCAAATATATTTAATTATATTGTCCAAGCTAAGTAATTTTTATGACTACTCTTTTATTCTAATATGCTCTTTTTCTTTTTTGATGGTTTATTTATGCTTATAACATACACATCTTCCCTTATGTGAGACAGAAAAGGTAAATAAAAAGAGGTCATACATATCAAATTCTGGGAAAATACTATGATGTTCCCCCTTGTTTATTTTATTATATTTTAATAAGTGGAAAATAGAGTAATGGATGCTTGTTGGCCTGAAAGAAAAAAAAATACAAAGAAAGTTTCTGCTATGTTGCTAGGCTATAGCAATACAACACCAAAATAAGTATTGACAAACACATTGAACAAACCTATTGATTTCTCCACATGATGTCAGATGATGATATTGATGGATTTTTTTCCACTAAATTATCTGGTTTCTGGTTCACGGGCATGGTAACTTCTATGTTACAATTAACTATTATAAATGTACTTAACTATTAATAATTATGTCTAAATACAATGAAAGTTCAATCAAATCAATTTCATTTTTCTTCAAAAATTTATCAAGCACTGTAAAATCTAAAGATACATCCAACATTTAATTCAGTTTCAAGAGATTTTTCATACACATATATATCATGATCATATTCCTTTTCTTTTTAAGATTTTAATTATTTATTTATTTTAGATAGAGAGCAAGCAGGGGAAGGGGCAGAGGGAGAGGAAGACTCCTTGCTGAGGATGGAGACCAATGTGGGGCTCAATCTCAAAATACTGAACTCATAACCTGAGCTGAAATCAAGAGTCATATACTTAACTAGCGGAGCCACCCAGATGCCCCACATCATGGTCATATTCTAAGGTCAATTTAAATGTTTGCATTAATCCTCTCCATGAATGTTCAAACCACATATGGTCTGCTTTCTTATAGACATAAAGAAATTACCTAGGAGTCATGAAAAAATTGATACATCTGGAAATCACAATTTAAAAGAATATAAGCAAAAAGAATAATCCATACCATTGATAAATGAGTTAAATTGCCTAATTCTAAATGAATCCCATAGAAATGGGCCAAAACAGAGCAAGCTAAAATTTTCTTAGGGGAGCTCTCATAACCTCCATTTATTTTGCAATATCTCTAACTCTAGTCACTTCTGAAGGCAATGTGCAAATTGGCACAAAAAATTTTAGATGGACATGTTTAGATCCCAATAGCTATTTTGAGGGACTGAACCAATAGATCCAGTTAAAAGCTAGCTGATCATTTCCCCTCACGTCTAACACATATTGTGCATTATTTCTGGTAATAATATGACTGATAGCAATGCAGCATAGTGGTTGGGATAACAAATTTTGGGGTTGGCCATATGTGATTTTCAGAGTCATCACAGCTTTCAAATTCCTTGCCTTTAAGATAGATTACTTATTCTGTGTCATCTACTCAGTCCCTCACACTTAAAACTTTGTGATTTTGAACCTTTCCCAAAGATTCCTGACATCAGATCAGTCAGAAAATCCTCTTCCCTTTTTGTTAGGAATCTCTCATTAATTCTTTCCTTTCTGTAGTTATAAATTTCTTCTGTCACTATCCTAATCAAAGCCCTTATCAAAATATATCTAGGTTAGTACACTAGGTCCCCAACCAGTGTCTGGGTGGTAGATTCAGTTCATGGAGGCTCTTCAATTCCCTGACTCACATTTATCCTGTCACCCCCTCTGCCATGGGACATTGTGATACTACTGGAATTGGCAATCTATTCTTTCCTACTCCATTGATGTCGAGCATGCTTTGAACGATGAATGGAGAAGGAACTGAAAATAACTAGTTTGGAGCTGAGGCTTTAAGAATCAGAAGGTGTGTGTGTTTGTGCCTTGTGTTATTGTGAAGAGAAAAGAAATGTCCCTGGTGCCTCTGATCCCAGGGTGAGATATTTGTGGGGGCACACTTGAACCCAACCTGCAGTCTGTAGCAAACCTAGACAATTTGTAGCCTGAAACGAAATGCTTCAGCTGACCTGCAAAACTATGAAAAAGAAGCTACAAACATTTATTGTTGTGAGCCACTAATATTTTGAGGCCCTTTGCTGTATAACAAAAACTAATACTCTGCCTTTAGGCACTCTTTGCTCTGTTTGATAGAATGCATCTCTGCCAGTTTTAACCTCCTATAATACAACTGGAACTCTCCTGCCTACTGCTTACATGTTTTATTGTTCCCAACCACCTAATGATAAATCCAAATGTTATAACCTGATCATTCACAACCTGGCTACCACTTACCTTTCCTGACATATCTCAAATATATCTGAAAATGAACCTATTCATTCCAACACACTGATGGATTCATTTCTCCAAAAGCATTTATTATCTATTTCCTTGTTTACTCTATAGCTCATTACTCACCTTCTTTCTTAAAGTATTCTTCTCCTTTCTCAAGGAATAAATACCTGAAAGTATTAAAATATTTGTAAATAATAGTTGCTTCTTACATAGAATATCAAAGGTATTTTGTAAACCTTGTAGGATTAGACTGTTTATATCAAAATAAGTGCTAAGTGAAGGGCACCCTCTGCCCTTCACTCCTGAAATCCTATAAGTCACAAATATTGAGCATATTTTTAATATAGTTTAAGTGGCTTCTACACATATGGCCCTTTAAGGGTGCTCCAAATAGACACGACTGTCTTAAGTATGTTGACCATGTCACCTATGTGTTTAAAAAGCAATCAATCACATGACTATGCATCTCAAGTGAAAATAGAAATGAGAGAAGATAAAAACTATTCATTTTTCCTCAGTCCTAAAGAAACTATTAAGATATTTACTTCTGCTTTGATCTATAATAATATTATAAATATTTTTCTTCAGTTGTTTCTTAGTGTTTGGACCACACTTGAGACTTTCAGGTCTCCAGCCTGATACTACATATCTTAATTGCTTTCTGCCAAATCACAAAGGTGTACCCAACTGCCCCACACATGAATATTCTATCCTATGAAATTTTTCCTTGTTGAAATGACTCCTTTTACATGGTATCTTTTATCCAAATCTGCTATTTAAATTGATATATCTGAATCCCCTAGCTAGACACTAAACTTTGAAAAGTCAGACTAGTACTTTGTAACTCCAAAACCTAAATGATATCTTACATATTATAGACAGAATATAAGAGGAGAAAGAGTGCAGGATTTGTACCCATGAAGAACTAAGTACAAAATGTGAGTCTCTCTGTTAGTTTTAGTAATTTAAGTTGTCAAAATCTCCAAGTCCCAGATTAATCCTATTTGAAAGTTGGGAAATGTGTGTGTGTGTGTGGGGGAGATGTACAGGTACTAATACCCAATACATTTGGGACAAGGTATTTGCTTAAAAGCTCTTAGTTATCAATCCCACTTCACTTGCCTCAAACTCTAAAAGGGTTGAACTTTTTCACATGAGTTATGATTCATTGTGGGAGCCCCCATGTCTATCAAGTTGCTCTAGTTTATGATTAAGAGTCTAAATTGTTTATCATTTTCGAGGACTTCTTTTCACCAGGATTTCAGTACCCCATTGCTATCTCCAGCAAATTCCAGCCAGAAATCAAAGAGCATAGACTCGAATGGGCTGTCCATAGAAATGCAGAACAGATAGCCTATGCATCACGGCAAAGAATTACACTATGTATCTTCCAGACTTAGAGAGTAAAGTATCTGTTAAATTGGGAGAAAAACTGAAAAGGAAATGAGCATACCATTTTTGTCTGATTTTAATTTAGATGTTCTTTCTTCACATAGATTAAAATTGACAAAAGTTATATTTTATCTAACTAGGTAACAGCCTGAAAGAAATTTAAATAGGGCTGCTTTAACAATACTCTGTCAACTTTCAAAGCTCTGATATTCATAGAGTAATGCCATTGGGGAGCTTTGATAGCTCAGACCGCCTGCCAGGCACTCAATACATATATGACAACAATTGATTAAGCCACAGATGCAGTTCAATGATTAGGCCCCACACACCTCTCATGCCATATCAGTAACAAACAGCTGTTTGTTTACTCTATCAAAAATCATGAACTTTAGCATTAATATGGTGACCATAGAATACATGTCATTGTCTGAAAACTTCATGTTAGGTTTTAGTTTAAAAATGGCCTGACTAGTAGACTCTGATTCAACCTTTTCAACTTTCCCGTGGATGCCCATAAATGGAGAAGAGAATATACTTTTATATAATAATTTTGAAACCAAGTCCCTAAACTTATTGCTGAAAATAAATAAGAACTTTAAATAACAAAAGCCAAGGAGTTATACTGGGAAACCCAATTAATTAAACCATGTTTGCAGCAGTGAAACAAAGCAAACTTGCTGTTCTTGGAAATGGATATGAATTAGCTCCATTTCACAATCAATTTCTTGATCAGGAGGCAATCATCAGAGTGGATGATTTTTGGTGCTGGGTAGAACACTTCATACCCATTTCCTGACCATTATAGGAACCTTGCTAGAAATTATGCTAGAATCTGTATAATGCAATTTGCCTTCTAGCATCTCAAGGAGATCGCAAATCCACCACAATTGCAAAGAACACTTAGCAAGACTCAACTATATATGTGCTTCCTGGGTGCAAATGTCAGTCCTAAACAACAAATACTTTGAAACTAAACAAAATTTGAGGACACTGGAGAAAAAAATTCTTACAGCACAGAATAAGAACATCATCCTGATACTCAAATCAAAAATATTTAAGTCAGGAAAAGACTCTGTGGTATAACCTTGAGCAATGTCAGAAAACCTTCTTCATTGTCCTCAACAGGCTACAAGATCTGACTTTTATGAAAGAAAAGCAGGAAGCAGGCAAAGTAATACCAAAAAGAAAAGAAAAAAAGCATGTGAGATGAGATTCTCTGAACTAAGAACCTAGCTATTTGTCTTGAGAAAGAATTGTAATTAAATCTTAAAATACCTATTGAGACGAGAGCAAAATTTGATGGAAATCATCATCAGGGATCTAGAATAGACAACACAGAGTAAACAAGGAGGATTTATAAAGGGAAATATAAGAACTATGAAAGATAAAGAATGGAAATCTGATATAAAAAGTATAAATGCTTCTGAAGAACGTATCAGAGATATTGAATGGAAGGAAAATACAAGATACCATAAAAAAGAGTTCTAATAACACTTAGGATGTTAATCTGCCGCAGAATGTCATTCCAAGCTGAACAATGAAAAAAATCTGGATAATATATAACATTTTTTAACTCTTCAAGGAGTTGAGGTTACCAGGTAATAAGGTAAACCTAATTCTAAAGGGTGATATGCCATCTATGGGCTACAGTAATGAGATTGAAAACATGGGAGCCTTAAATACAAGGTAAATTTGCCCATATTCTGCCTCCCTTTTTCTGCACAATGGATTGGGAAGCCAATCCCAGGGAGCAGAACCAGAAGCCAACTGATAAGGGTAAAATTGAAACAAAACAGCCATGCATTCATTACATGGTGTGGTAATTCATTTTGGCAATAAGTAGCAAGAGCTTTAAAAATGGTTACATCATTTCATCCAATAACTTCATTTTTTGATATATATCAGAAGGTACCAATCAGAAAAAGTTAATTATAGGCAAGATTTTGAAACAACCCAAGAGTCCTACAATATGAAAATGTTTAAACTACAAATCCCCCATATGATGAAATATCACTGATTTAAAATATTTTGTATATTTTTTATTGAAGTTCAATTTGCCAACATGTAACACCCAGTGCTCATCCCATCAAGTGTCCCCCTCAATGTCCGTCACCCAGTCACCCCATCTCCCCACCAACCTCCCCTTCCACTACCCCTTGTTTGTTTCTCAGAGTTAGGAGTATCTCATGTTTTGTCACCCTCCCTAATTTTTCTCATTCATTTTCTTTCCTTTCCCCTATAATCCCTTTCACTATTTCACATATTCCCTGTATGAGTGAAACCATATAATGATTGTCCTTCTCTGATTGACTCACTTCACTCAGCATAATACCCTCCAGTTTCATCCACATCGAAGTAAATGGTGGGTATTTGTCCTTTCTGATGGCTGAGTAATATTCCATTGTATATATTTTGAATGACAAAATGCTCATGGCACAATATTAAATGATAAAAGCAAAACAAAAGCAAATTAGCATATGTGGTATGAGCCCAATTCTTTTTTAAGAATATCATAGTACATTCGGCTCAGGTCATGATCTCATGATCTTGTGAGATTGATCCCAGTGTTGGGCTCCACCCTGGGCATGGAGCCTGGTTAAGATTCTCTCTCTCCCTCTCCTTCTGTCCACCCTTTCACTCTCTCTTCCTCTCTAAAAAAAGAAAGAAAAAAGAAAAGAGAGAAAAGAAAAGACAGGAAAAAAAAGGAAAAGGAGAACTTATTACAGAAGTTTAAAGCACCAAAAGGAATATTATTTATGTAGTAGCATTGAGTTGGCGATCTTTAAATGTCTATTTGTATGAGTAAGGATGAGAATGATCATTACGCCTATGATGTGCTGTGTCAGTTTGCTTTAAATCCAGTGCTTTAATGTCAGAAACAATGAATTTTAAAACATAAATCTCTATTTTAACTACTACATGCTGTGAGTACCTAGATATAAATCATTTCAGTATATGAAATATTTAATCTGCCAAGAAAGAATTTTTAGGTAGGAATTAACCCATTCTTCTTAATGTTATAATTTTTTTGTTTTTGTTTTTGTTGCTGCTATTGATGTTATTATTGTTGTTTGTAAGAGTCATCATTAAATAGATAAGGAGATCTGCTGGAAAAAATAGGAGTGGTTTGCATCAGTGTCAAACAATAGGGAAAAAACAAAGTCTCCTATACATGGGAAAGAACTCTATCATATTTATTAATGATAATTAAAAATCCAAACATTTTACATTAAAAATTGAAATATAGAAGTGGATTTTTAGAAAAAGTAATTCAAAGAGGGACTAATTTTGCTTTAAGATAAAGATGAAAAAAATAAAAATGGTGATATAGTGAAAGAAAAAGAATAGAGAAAAAATTGGAAGAAAATTAAAATTCCCACAAAAGTAAACACAAGATAGAATTAAGAAAAAAATCTAGGAAAAAAATAAAGATGAGAAGCACAAGGTAACTTTATAAAAGGAAAAGAGTTGAAGGTTTGAGATACATAGATTAAATGAGAATTTATAAATATAAAATGCAATCAAGGCACAAATGTAATCATGCAATCAAGGTATCATAACATGAATTAAAAACTAAAAGAAAAAGGATACGTTTTTAAAATAGAAAAATAAAAAGAATTGCAGAAATTATTTTCAAAAGAAAATAAATGTAACATCTTGACTTGGTTGGAGTTTGGACAAGAAACAAACTTTTAAAATGAAAAAAAAAAAAAGTCATGAGTTATGGTTAAATCCTTGATCAGAAGTCTCTCCTTGAAGCAAGGAGCAGGCCTCTCTGTGAGCAAGGCCTTAGGAATATTAAACTATTTTGCCTTTCCTCACTTCTCTACATCTATCTTGCACTTTGCATCAGCATTGAAACATGATTTGTTTTCTTCTATCATTAAAAATATAAGTCCCCAAACTACACACCAAATTCCAATTAACTCCACCATCTCTTTACCCCTCTTCTCAGTCACACTTTGGAACAGAGTTGTCAACAGTTGGGGATTTTACTTTCTCAATCTACTAAAATCTGACAACATTTGTCCTGATTAACTCCACAGAAGTTACAATTCTTAAGTTTGCCAAGTAAATTGATGTTAAAAAAATCCAGTGGACATGTTTTGTCTTTATTCATTAAACTGAGCAACTTTCACTGCAGCTGAAAATATCATTTTTTTAAGATTTTATGTATTTATTCATGAGAGACACAGAGAGTCCCTGAATGTGGGACTTGATCCCAGGACCCCGGAATCACGACCTAAGCCAAAGGCAGACATTTAACCACTGAGCCATCCAGGGATCCCTGAAAACATCATTTTTAAAATACAGTAATCTCATGGTTCCCATGACAAGTCAGCCCTCCAGGCCTCTTTCTACTTTTTCCTAAAACAATATTTTATCACCTTCAAACTACCTTCTCTTACTGCATTAAATATCAGAATTGTTCAGTTCTTTGCCCAGTCTATGTTGAGCAATATCCTCCACTCTGTTGGTTTGAATTATGATGTGTTGATGTCTAGGAGTCAAGTATTTCATCCTCAGTCTAGTCCTCCTACCTGTGCTCTTAAATTGTGAAAACAATGATCTTCACCTGAAGGGATCTGTGATACCAAAACACTATATTTCTTCAGTTAAATACAAGATTTCACCACTCCCAATTTGGCCCCTATCTAGCTAGTTCTACCTCTTAGTTTACGGCTTACATGGTCTTCAGGCATGCCAGGGTTTTAGAGAAATCATGATACCCAAGCTTGCTTGATCATCTATCATTCCAATCATTCACCAGTCCTTTACATTTTTTCCTCCAAAAATTTTCTTAAATCTATCCATTCATTTTCATCTTTATCCCACCATATTGGTCCCACCATTTCTCCCAACCTCTGCACTGACCTCTTATTGACTCACATGGAGGCCAATATTAACTTAATGCTCTAAAAAAAAATCAGTGGATTTCTCAGAAGTGTTCTAGGTGTAGGGTAGATTACAATGGCTTCATTCTGAGTAAAATTTGAAACCTTCAACATAGTTTAAGATGCCCTTCATAGCTACTTATATTTTAGGACTCTATTGTACCACTCTTTCCTCTTACACTTGTTCTCTAGATATTACTATGATTTCCATTTCTTAAACTCACTGTGGTAGGCAGAATAATCCCCTCACCACACACACACACACACACACACACACACACACACACACACACACATATTCCTAAAGTACCCACAACCTAATCTCTGAAACTCTCTCTTACATGGTAATAAAAAGGACTTTACAAATGTGACTTAGTTAAGGATTTTGAAATGGAAGTTAATCCTGCATTATCCCAGCAGACCCAGTGTAAGCACAAGGGTCCTTATAAGTAAAACAGGGAGGCAGGGGAGTCAGAGAAGAGTTTGGGGTGATATTGTTGCCACCTGGGGGCGGGGCGCAACAAGACAAGAAATTATACAGACAACATCTAGAAGCTGAAAAGGCAAAGAAATAGATTATCCTCTAAATTCCCTAGAAGGAACACAGCCCTGTCAACACTTGATTTTAGTCTATTGAGACTGATTTTAGACTTTTGACCTCCAGAACTGTTGTGTAATAAATTTGTGTTAAGTCTCTAAGTATGTGGAATCTGCTACAGATGCAAGAGGTAACCCTTCATGTTCTTTCTTGCCTCAAATACTTTGGATGTACTATATGTCCTTTACCTATGAGAAATGAAGGGAAGAAGAAACCATTAGCCAAGAAGTTAAGGAGACCTCTAGAAGCCAGAAAAAAAAAAAGAAAAAAAAAAAAAAAAGAAATCAGATCATTCTCTAGAGCCTCCATAGGAACCAGCCCTGCCAGTGCATTGACTTTAGCCCATTCAAAATAATTTTGAACTTCTGATTTCCAGAACTGTAAGGTAATGAGTGTATGTTGTTTTAAGCCACTAAGTGAATGTTGATAAATAGGAAACTGATACAGAGACCTAACATTATAGGAGAGAGGCAGAGAAAATTTTCTATATGAAATGATATTTAATCTGAGGCATAAGAAAAAGTAGAAATTCTATTTTATAATATTTGTCATAATTTGTTTAATATTTACTGTCCTCCTTGGTCATATTCTTTGTTAGTGCATTGAAGAAAACATATATGCCTGGCATATAACAGAGAGTAGACATTTTTTGACTGCTATGACTTATAGATTTTCAAGTCTTGAACATATTTCCAAAAGGCAAACATAAATATTTTTAGGTATATTTTAGGAAACTCATATTCCTTGTCCATTTCAAACTGTAGACTTCTTACCTTTTGAAGCTTGTCTCTGAGAGAAAACAAGTAGCTAAGTATGTCGTATCTAAACATTATGAAGGGAATGGGCAAGTTATCAAGGTGAATTTAATTTGAGTAGTTTTTAGTTCACTTAAGGAGGCAAAAGTAACCTGGGTTGCAACATTAGATGTTAGCTTTTAATTCATAGAAGTTGATGGGGGAGTGGAGGTTAAAGGGCAGCAGAGTCCAGAATTAGAATAAAATATCAGTGGGCCCCTGGGTGGCTCAGTGGTTGAGCATCTGCCTTCAGCTCAGGTCGTGATCCCAGGAGCCTGGGATCAACTCCCACATCACACTCCCTGCAGGAAGGCTACTTCTTCCTCTGACTCTCTCTCTCTATCTCATTAATAATAAATAAAATGTTTTTTAAAAAAGAATAAAATATCAGAGATTGCTTTAGAATAGTGCCTTTTAAGCTATATTTAATGAAAGACTTCTTATTTTGTAATCAATAATAAGCCATAGTTAGAGAGCTTTGTAAAATATAACAATAAAATGCTAGAAAAAATAACATGAAAATATAACTCTGAAGGACCACATTCTACACAGAGAAGAGACTTAAAAACCACACATGTGGTCCATTGACTGTTCAAAAGTGGCAATGTATAAAATGACAAATTCCTACCTGTCATTTCAAAACATATATTAATGAAAAGCTATGAGAAAAATGGCTGTTTTCCATATTAAACCTCTTTCTAAAAACTTATGAATTACATGCATATCAGAACATATAATAAGATGAATGAGTTTGCTTCTTGCTTGTTAGTTTATCTAATCTAGACCAAATTGATGGCAGTGGTACTTGCATGGGATAATGTACATTTACACAGTGTTTTACTATATTTTATTTTAATAACATGGGTGGAGAAGCCACTCTCCAAGGGGTTTGTTGAGTTGAATACAAAATGAAATTTAAAATCATTTCAGTCAATCTCTGAATGTTTTTAACTTTTGTCCAAATGAAGGCAGTTATGCTGCTTTGCAAGATTTATCTTCAATTATTGATCAGTCACAATTTCAACAATTTATTCTGTAAAATTGTGATTACACTTAAATGATTTATGATTAAAGAAAGGAATTCTATATTCATAGATATCCTATTTGTGCATTTTATTCTGTTGGAAAATGCAAATCAAAATTTTCTGTAAAATTCTTAAGTTTTGCAGTGATAACTTTTTTATAGATATGTAGTATCAGCATCCTCTGATAATCATTCTTAAATTAAGAAACACGCTAAAGAATCTGAGGAAATGGTTCTTCTGGACTTCTAAATTTTGGTTTTGTTCTTTGGTTCTCTCTGCCTTTGAAGGCTATGTTGTATTCATCCTCTGTGTGAAAAAAATGTAAGGATTACAAAAACTGAATATATGCAATATGAAAAGTAGATGACCAATTTATAATCTTAAAATTTTGAGACCAAAGTGACTTTTATTTTGTAGAAATACTAAATGTCCATTCAGTAATTCAAACATCTTGAAAACAATGCTTGATTTCTAGCATGCATTGTTTATGATTAGCTTCCATGTTATCACTTTAAAATTTCAACTTTAATAAATTAGCCTTTTGTAATTAATAAATATTACTAAGTCACTAGGCACTTTCTTTTCTCCCACAGCAAATCTTTCTCCATGAAGGAAGCAAGGAATCAATTTACATTTTGGCACAGGCTCACTCTTTAATCTACATAACTGCTTCAGAAGGTTCGTCAGATATCACATCTGTTTCTTCAGAACACACTCCTATAGAAACTTAATTTTTTTAAAAAATGTAATGTTTTACATTTTTATAAAATATTTCAAAAGTTAGTTGTGCTTCCAGCAGTTAAGCTGCAAAAACTTATTCTTCCTTCCCATCACTACTATGTTCAATATTTTAAATTGTCATGTTAGCTGTATCTGGACATTTGCCAAGTTGCAATGAAAGATACTTTGATAGCTTGTTCTCTAAGATGGTCCTCCTTATCATTAGCCTGTTCTGGAATATGTCATTAAGGTATCAGTGGAAAACAGCACTTTCACTACTTTCTATACTACAAATTCACCCAGTATTTCTAAGCATATATATCAATATCACAATTGTATATTTTAGTGTTGACTTTTGCTTTATTAGAATGCACACAGTCATGTTCCAAGGTAAACTATGAAACATCAATACACTTTCCTTCAAGTAATTTTTGTGGTTTTGAAGTTATTTATTTATAATTTGTTCATAATCTCTACTAAGATTTTGATGGTTTTATTGCTTCATCAGTCACATCATGATCCTGTAAGTATGGCACTAGTTTTAGCATTCCTCTTTAAGGGACACCTGGGTGGCTCAGTGGTTGAGCATCTGCCTTCTGCTCAGGACATGATCCTGGCATCCTGGGATTGAGTCCCACATCAGGCTGCCCACTGGGAACCTGCTTCTCCCTCTCCCTCTGCCTATGTCTCTGTGTCTCTCATGAATAAATAAATATAAAAAACCCTTTTTAAAAATTCGTCTTCAAATATTGTTATAAAATCAAACTTGGTACACAAGATATTATGTTTCTACGTAAAATTAGTAGTAACTCTTTGGGATTTTTTTCAGAGTTACTTCCATTGCCATCATTTGGATTATAACTGACAAAGTAGATCATTACACAGGCAGTGTGCTCCTGGAAACAGCAACAGCTAAGAACTGATTCCCCAACTTATATATTCACACTCTACCCAATTGTGTTCTGGGAAATGACTTACTGCAAAGAACCACCTTTTCTCATCATAGGACTTAGATAAGACTCAAGAATGCCTCTTGTTTACCTATCTCAAGGCAAGACACAGATCTTCCAAATTTTCGTTCATTGTCTTAGAAGTGACTATCTGAAAAGAAAGAAAGAAAGAAAGAAAGAAAGAAAGAAAGAAAGAAAGAAAGAAGAAGAAAGAAGAAGAAAGAAGAAAGAAGAAAGAAGAAAGAAGAAAGAAGAAAGAAGAAAGAAGAAGAAGAAGAAGAAGTAGTGACTAGCTGAATTATTTGTATCCTTTAATCTGACAGAATACCTGCCAACATGACCATGTGTTAGGTAGGTTTCTCTCCCACTTCCGAGACTCTAAATTTTACCCACTTTTAGACTGGACCATCATCAAAATGTGAAAGAACCTCCACAGAAGATCCTCCCAGGAATCAACTGACCATAGGAAAATAAGTTCCTTGATGAAATGTCTGATCACACCACCTGCTCATCCCACCCACATTCCCTCCAAAAAAATTCCTTTTTGCCTGACCTTTGAGACACTTGCAGATCTTGTGGTTAGAGAGCACTCTCTTATGTAGAAGTCTATCTACTTCTCCCTATTGCAGTAGTCTTTTCAAATAAAATATCTCCTGATCTAGGTCTTGATTTGTTTTTATTTGAGAGTTTTGGGGTTCTGAGACCCAGATGGAGTGCTGCCCACCCTGAGACTCTGCTGTCTTCACCTCAGTTCGTTCCAGCTTCTCTGGTCTTTTGTGTCCTTTTGTCAGCTGGGCAACTCACCACAGTGGGGAGTCTCAACTCCCCATACATTGTTCTAGATATTTGTCTGTTGTAACATGATAAGGAGTTACTTTGATTCTTTCATGCATAGAGAATTTTTTTCGCCTTCTGTTAGGCCTTTTCTATCTTTCCGTGGCTCCTCAAGCCAAAGATTATATGAGGGAATTCCCTTAGCTCCTCAACTGGGTAATGCATGGAAGAATTTCCTTGGTATTTTGAGGATTATCTGAAGGAATTCATCAGGTGGACTTCTTTCCCAGATCACTTAAGGTTTTATTTCTGATTTAATTATCTATTCCTATGGGTAACTTTCACTCATTAGTCTCCCTGCTTCCTCTTCTCCCATTGGTTATGTTTTCCCATGTGTCATTGTCTTAGTTTGTTCTGGATGCCATAACAAAATACCATAGACTGGGGAACTTAGACAGCAGAAATTTACTTTCTCACAGTTCTGGAAGCTGGAAGTCTGAAATCATGGTATCAGCATGGCTGGGTCCTAGTGACCTTGCTTTGCAGATGGCGGCTTTCTTGCTATGTATTCACATGGCTTTTCTCAGAGAGAAAAGCTTTCTGGTATCTCTTCTTAGAAAAGCACTAATCTCACAGGAGATCCCTACCCTTGGGACTTCTTCTAACCTTTATTCCTTTCTAAAGCCCCATCTTCAAATACCATTGCACTGGGGGATTAGAGCTTCAATGCCTGAATTTTGGAAATGCACAAACATTTAATCCATAACAGACACTAATTCAGTATCTTGAGAAAAGGTAAAATATCACTACAGAACCATTTAAAACTTCAATGTTCTAGATGTTTGGGAAATTTGGAGCTGCCCCAAACTGGACCATTGATAACTTCCCACTCCCATCACCCATCCCTTCTCTCTCTCTCTCTCTTTTTTTCTTTTTGCTGCCTTCAGCTCCAATGAATCCTTATCTGCCCCCCCCCCTCCATATCTCCAGCTTCTCAACCCCTGTATCCATCTCTGCCAGACTCTGGCCCTTCATCTCCCACAGTCACTCCACACTCCAGCTTTAGGTGCCCCACTGGGCTTAGGGACCTCAGAAGCAATCACTTGAGAGTAAAAAAGCTAATTAGAAGCAAGCCGGTTTTGCATCACTCATTCACCTAGATAGTCACTTGCTCTCTATTCAGTCCCTTGTCCAAAATTTAACCTACAGACTAAATAAGATTGCTCCCCAAATTTAAAAAAAAAAAATTAAAAGGGCCTGGCTGGTTCAGTCAGTAGAACATACAGTTGTGGATCTCTGGGTTGTGAGTTAGAGCCTCATGCTGAGTGCAAAGATTACTCAAAAAATTGAAAGTCTCCCCCACAATCATTTGTGAGTATTCTTCATATTTTATATTGAGCAGGTAACCTCAAATTGTCCTATCAGCCTGAAGCACAGTTCTGATAATGATATACAAATGAAGCAAAGATGAGAGCCAGGCCTTTCCTATAAACCAGTGAGTTTTGTATTTCTGTGTTTATGTCTGACTAGCTAAATTTTGGAATTGAACCTAAAAATCTATGTATTTGGGTCTGTCTGTAAATGCTTGCATATATATGTATGTATGTGCTGCAAACAATCATGCCCCCCACCTCAATTCATATATTAAAGCTCTGATCTCAATGTGACTATATTTGGAGATAGGGCCTTTAGAGAGGTAATTATGGTTAAGTGAAATCATAAGGGTGGAGTTGTCATAGGGCTGGTGTCCTTTTAAGAAAGATGACCTCCCTCTCTCATTCTTTCTCCCTCTCCCCACCACTACTTCCTGTACACAGAGAAGAAAAGCCATATGAGAGACAGCAATTTGTAAGCCAGAAAGAGAGCTTTCACCAGAACCTGATCATGCTGGCACCTAGATTTTAAACTTCTAGCATCCAGAACTATGAGAAAATAAATTTCTGTTATTTAAGCCAATCAGTCTGTGGTGTTTTGTTATGCCAGGCCCCAACAGACTAATACACAAATTTTGGTACTGTGAAGGAGGACACCGCTGTAATGAATGCCTAAACGTGTGGAAGTAGTTTCAAACTCAGTGATGCACAAAGGCCAGAGAGTTTTGAGATGCATCTTTGAAATAGCCCAGATCATTCTGAAGGGACTGCTGATAGAAACATGGACATTAATGGTAATTTTTGTGAGGTTTCCTGTGGAAATGAGGAACAAGTTATTGGAAACTGGAGGAAAGGTGATCCTTGTTATGAAGTGGCAAAGAACTTGGCTGTGTTCTAGTGTTTTGTGGAAGGTAGAACTTGGATATTTGGCTGAGGAAATTTCTAACCAAAGTATTGAAGGAGAAGTTTGGGTTTTTTTCCCCCCACTCATATAAATTGCGAGAGGAGACATAATTTGAAGTAACTGTTAAGCAAAAAGGAACCAGAACTAGAAGATTTGGAAAATCTCATCCTATCCATATTACAATAAACAAGGAAACGTGTTCTGAAGAGAACACTGAGATTGTGGCTGTAAAACCATTTGATAAAGAAACCATGGATGCGATTCACGGATATAATTGGCTTCAGCCATCTCAACAGAAACCAGGGATAGAGAGGGGATCACATAAGCAGAACCCATGCCAGCTGGAACTAAAGGGGACAGAGAAAACAGAACAGAATGAATGAAGGCTGTCAGATATCTGGGATTCTACAAGACAGGACCATAAATTTATCCAGTTGTGAATATACATGTAACAATCTTCAAGAAAAGGGGAAAATGAGGTCATCAAGGCTGCCACTCCCAGCAGAGAGCCAGAGGGCAAGGCTGATTCTCTTTGATTTCAGACAGTGATTCTCTACATTAGATTCAGCAGGCCAGGATGCCTCTGTCAAGAGTCACAGGAGCAAGGCCACTATGGAGACCCATGTGGATCGAGTCCCGCATCAGGTTCCCTGTGAGGAACCTGCTTTTCTCTCTGTGTGTCTCTCAGAAATAAATAAAATCTTAAAAAAAAAAAAAAAGCCACAAAGAGCATTTTGTTTGCCTGCATGTGTTTACATTATGTATGTGTAATGTTTCCCTACCTCTAGATGATTACCAAGTTGTTATAAAATGCCTTAAAAGAGCTAATTCTAATAGCTCATTCTATTTATTAGAGATAAATAAGCGCTTATATAATTGGAATCTTAAAATACCCAGAGACTGAGACTTATTCAATATATTTTTTTTCTATTTGGATATATTCTTCCTAAACTTATATGTTACTAACTAAATAAACTTGCATTATATCTATCTGCTAGATGTTTAAGATTATGAAAATTTAAATTTATGATTAATCAAATTGAATCATTCTAACAAACTTCATTTCAATAAAACAATAATGCTTATTGGTATGTCAGTGTGAAGACATAATCTCAAAGGTCTTTTGGTAACTTAAAATCTTAGGTGTATGGGGATCCCTGGGTGGCTCAGTGGTTTAGTGCCTGCCTTTGGTCCAGGGTATGATCCTGGAGTCCCAGGATTGAGTCCCGCATCAGGCTCCCTGCATGGAGCCTGCTTCTCCCTCTGCCTGTATCTCTGCCTCTCTCTCTCTTTGTGTCTCTCATGAATAAATAAATAAAATCCTTAAAAAAAAAATCTTAGGTGTATGCTAAATTTGGTTAACTAATGACTATTATTTAAATACCTAAATTACTTCTAAGATAAAATACTGAAATATAAGTTACTAAGCCTCATCTTAAAACTGTATGCATTTGGGTCTGTTAATAAATGTAGTTATCTTTGGCCACATTGACAAATTATGTCACAAGGACATATATGGTTATAAAACTGAAAAGATATATATTCCTAAGCTCTACAGCAAAACCCTGGCCTAAGATATTCACAATTACATTTACAATTACATTTTTTTCTGTGAAATAGAAGTTAATGTATTTAAAACTTAAAATCACTATATGTTAATGAGGTTCTACTAGGGGAAATAATGGCAGAAAAAGATAGTTTTCCATATAAGGTGTTCAGGACGTGTTTTCGCTAAAGGAAGAGGGAGTTGTTTTGTTCCAGTGTAAAATAATTAGTTGTTCCATATAAGAAAGGGGAAAGTGGAGGACAAAACTTGAATGAGTATACAAAATTGTACAGTTCCACAGAAAAACAAGTTTATTCATTCTGCTCAAAACTATCAAAGCTCTGATGGGTTTATTTATAAGAAATTTCTGTAAGGGGCTTTTGTATAAAGTGTTATAGCTGACCCTTGAACAACATGAGTTTGAACTGCAGGGATCCACTTATATGTAAATTTTTTTCAATAATACAGTAGAGTGCCATAAATGTATTTTCTCTTCCATATGATTTTCTTATAATAACATTTTCTTTTCTCTAGCTCATTTTATTGTAAGAATACAGCACATAGTACATAAAACATAAAAAAATATGTTATCTGGTCAAGAGTTGGCTATCAGTAGTTAAATTTGGAGGGAGTCAAAAGTTATACAGGGATTTTCAACTGCATTGGGGGTCAACGTCCCCTAACCTCCATATTTTTCAAGGTCAACTGTATATTGATACAAAACTAGAATCCGGTTTTCTGTGTTAAAATGACAAAATTTCTTGAATTATTGGTCTGCTCTTAATAAGAGGTTATAAGAGGTGTATCTTTACCTTCTGAATAACCTGCCGAGAAGCCAAAAGTTCTGTCATATTAGAATTGTTTCTTGTGTTTTCTTCTGACTTTTCCATGGCCTTAATTACTTAAAAAAATAAGGTTTTCTTACTTTTGTGCTAAGATTCAATCATGTTACATTTTATGTATCTTTTGAAAATATTTTCTCACTTTGATTTTCAATCAACTTTGTTTTGCATGCCACAAATCTCCTTGTCAGTTGCATTATTTTTAAATGAGCTTTCATCAGATCTTTCACTTTTGAAAATTATCAAGAGTAAATAAGTTACAGTTAAATTGTGTGCATACTCTAGACACAGTTTTTGTCTTACTCTTGTGCCTCCTGAAAGCACTTGCAAATCAACTACAAATCTGAATGATTCTCCTTAAAAAAAAAAAAAAAAAGATTATTTCACAGATCTTACAAAATGACAACGCCAGGTACTCTTGACATAGGTTTCAGATGGCATTGCCCAAATAACTTTGGGACTATACTATTAGACTGAGTCAGGACTTCCAAAACTCTAGTGTAGAAGCAGATGGGTTCATGAGACTATTAACCCCAAGTCAATCAGAAAAAAAAATTAATTACTTAGGATTGAATTAACTGATTAAGGGTAATTATAGGTTTAGCTTGGAATACTGCTGATAATTTAATACCCTATGTTCTAGATACAAAGAAACCCTTTCTGTTTGCTCTTATGCTCCCTATAATTCCTAAAAAATTATACTTTTATAAGTAGATATGAAACATTTTTTAAAGATTTTATTTATTTATTCATGAGAGACACACAGAGAGAGGCAGAGACATAGGCAGAGAGAGAAGCAGGCTCCTCACAGGGAGCTCGACGTGAGACTGGATCCCCGGACGGGGATCACACCCTGAGCCAAAGGCAGACACTCAACCTCTGAGCCACCCAGGTGTCCCAGATATGAAACATTTATCCTACTCTCTCTATTTCCATCTTTCTATATTTTGGAAACTTTTATTCATTAAGTATTCTTATTTCGTGGCAACATAATTTTTGCTTAGGTTTGGTAAGAATCTGTTTTCCTTTGTTAACAGGACATAATTGGAAACATTGGTAATAAACTAAGGCTTTGACTGAAATCTCATATTGGAGGATGATGCTTTTTAATCAGATATGACCAAACACTTTGAGTTAAGGAGTTAAAGTTACCTTTATGGAACCAATGCTCATAACATCTATTAGGAAAACTGATAAGGTAACCAGGATGCAGAATTCCCAGACTTACTAAGTAAGTCTTACTGTGTAAGAAAGAGACTTTCTTTGCAAGCAAGGAAAACTTAGAATATTTGAGAGGCTTCAGAAGAGGGAAGTTCACCCAAACCTATAGGTACTGCAGGTGAAACATGATGGAGAGTCTTTGGTTTGGCTTCCTGGCCTTAACAGAATTTTAAAAACTATATCCAAGATTCCTTACAAAAAATTTCAGCAAAGCAAGCAACATGTTGGACTGTAATCCTACAACATATAAGCATCTCACTCTACATCAACTCACTTCACAAGATGACCATCATCAAAACTGGTCTTAACCTGCTCAGTGAAGTGAGTCCACTGTTATGAGGCTTACATGCAGTATTGTTGTCAAACTACCATAAAATTACTCTAAAGAATTCTAAGCTCTTCTTCTGAATTTAGTACTTCTCTGTTCATATTCCACGAACAAATACATTGCAAGCAAGTCTTACAGGCCTTTCAATCCGTGCACACAGAAAACCTTCCTTTTTATTTCTGTCTTCTTCACTTTCCTCATTAATGTCTTATAGTTTTCAGTGTCCATGTCTTTTATTTCTTTGGTTACGTATCATTGGGTATTTTGTTCTTTTTGATGCAATTGTAAATGGATAGTATTTTTTAAATTTCTCTTTCTGATAGTTCATTATTAGTGTAGAGAAATGCAACAGATTTTTGCATCTTGATTACCTATCCTGAAATTTGATTAAATTTATTTACTAGTTATAATAGATTTTCAATGGAGTCCTTCAGATTTTCTAAGTGCACTACATGCCATCTGCAAATAGTGACAGTTTTACTTCTTTGTTTCCAATTTGAATGGTGATGAACTCCTTTAGCTTTTGTTTGTCCTGAAAACTCTTCATCTCTCCTTCAATTCTGAATGATAACTTGGACAGAGAGAGTATTCTTGGTTGGAGGGTTTTTTCCCTTTCAGCACTTTAGTATATCATGACACTCCCTTTTGGCCCTCAAAACTTCTGCTATAAAATCTATGATAGTCCTATTCTTATTCTTATTCCTTTGTTCCTGTTATTCCCTTGCTGCTTATAAGATTCTTTCCTTGTCTTAACTTTTGACTTTTTAATATTAATGACTTTTGGTGCCCTTTAATTATAATGTCATTTTAGTTGGAACTCTCTGGACTTCCTGGATCTACATATCTATTTCCTTCCCTAGGTTAAGGAAGTTTTCATTGATTATTTCTTCAATGAAGTCATTTACCCCTTTCTCATGACATGAACCTTATAATGCCAATGTTAGTCCTTTTGATGTCTTGTAAGTCCCTTAACCATCTTCACTTTTTAAATTCTTCTTTTCTTTCTGCTCTTCTGACTGAGTTCCACTGCCTCGTTTTCAAGTCGACTGAATTTTTCTTCTGCTTCATCTGGTCAGGTGTTAAATCCCTTCAGTGTATTTTTGAGTTCAATAATTGTACTTCAATTCTGTGACTTTTATTTGGTAGTTTCTCATATTTTCCATCTCTTTGTTGAAGTTCTCACTCTGTTTATACCTTTTCTTCTCCAGTTTGGTGAGCATTTTTTTGACCATTACATTGAACTTTCTGTCAGGTAACTTACTTTTCTCTATTTCATTATTATTCTCCAGAGGTTTTTATCTTGTTTCATTCTTATTATTTTTGCTACTTTTAGCTACACAAAGCATGCCAGTATTCATAAAATATTCACTTTGATTGAAATCATATGTATGTTATTACTTATGTACACCTAGAATGGTTCACAAAATCCTCCCCTTCTTCCTCCCAACCCTCTTGCAAGGCCACAACCACAAATACCAAGGTCACAAAATAAGTGATCACCAAATGAAAAATCTCATCCTATAGCATGAATTCCTCACTGATAAATATAATAAAAAGCCATCAAGTATAATTCCCTCATATCTGTACAGTGCATAAGCCAAGAATTTATTCATAGTCTGCCCAGTTGTTTTCATTCCATTGTTTAGCAAAATATATGCAGTCACCTACCACGTAATAATTATTCTTCTTCCATTAATACATGGTTAATATTAGGCATGATCCTAAAGTGTAATTTGATAAAGATTTTCAATCCTAGCTGCTTCTGCTTTCTCTTTGAGTGTAAAACTTGTCATTAATATTGCCATCAACTACAGTTTTCTAAGTCTTTTTTTTTTTTAAGATTTTATTTATTCATGCATGAGAGACACAGAGAAAGAGAGAGAGGCAGAGACACAGGCAGAAGGAGAAGCAGGCAGAGGAAGAAGCAGTCTCCATGCAGGGAGCCCGACGTGGGACTCGATTCCCAGGTCTCGAGGATCACACCCTGGGCTGAAGGCAGCACTAAACTGCTGAGCCACCCGGGCTGCCCCTAAGTTGCTTTTGCTACAAAGAGTGTAACTATAAATGTTTCCCCAACTTTTGGTCTTTTGTATAGTTCTAGTAACAAAATTAATCAATTTTATTGAATGAAAATAGATCCTACAGGTCAAGCGGCAATTTCCAATGTATTCTTTCCAGGCCCCTCAACCCTCACCTCTGCAATAGTAGGATCACTATCACAACTGCCACACTACCAGAGAGCTGGTGTCTAATTTCTCCACTTGGAGGAGTGTAGAATGTGCTCCAGGCAATAGTATGGGGGATCAGTCACAGATAAGGAGACATGTTGGAGTGGGCAAAATGAAGGCAGAGTCTTTAGATTATAGGACAGCTTCATTGCAACTGGATGTTCAAATCAAAGGGCTGCAGTTTATCTGTTGTTGGCCCTCTCCATGGCAAAGAAAAATTATAACAACACAGCCATACTCCATGTAATTCAGGTACCTAAAAATAAAGGTATTTTCTGCATATGCTTCAGATAAGATTGGGGGCTTTTAAGTCCTTCCTCTGTTCTCTGCCCTCTCCTTTCTTTCTCTTACCCCCCTCTTTATTTCACTCCTCCTTCCTTTCTCTTTTCTTCCCTTCCTATACGATCTTAGCCTTTTTTTCTTTTCTTTTTTTTTTTTTTTTTTAATTTTTAAATGGGTGATTTCCCTAAGTCATATGGTCCAAAAGAGTGGAATATTTCTCAGGGTACAAGCTGGAAACTTCACAAGGAAGCAGAGGGAACACATCAATTAATCCTTCAAGAAATGTCTTGCCAGACATTTATGCCCCTGTTTGACAAGTCTTCATAATGGAAAATGAACTGGGGAATCGTGCTAAATTAATCTCCAGTCAAATATAATTCAATTTTTAAGATATTCATAAATGTACTTCCTATTTGCACTTTTCTTTTCCTGTCACATATATGAAATCCTGACACTTGAAGATTTATGTGTCCCAGCATATAGAGATTTGCATTCCATATTCACCACTAGAGACCACTTCACTCTTTGTTTATGATGTTATTTTGGGTTGTACTATTTATGTTACTCTTTTCATCACTTTTTTATGCTTCAGTAAACCACATTTTAGTCATGGGTCCATTTTTGAGAACTGAAGATATAATGCAGCACAAGCATAAAAAACAAAATTACAAATTTAATAATGTTAACGTAGCATGAAAATGGCATGAAAATATATTAGGTGAGACAAACTGTATCTTATTAGCTAGATATTTGTAGACAAGCCAATGTGGTCCTTAAAAGGACATGTATAACTACAGAGGACATACTTACCGTTAATTGTATGAATTATGGGATTTCTATGCAAATAAAAATTAATCCTACATTTCAGATTTGCTTAAAGTCATGAACAAAATAGTTTTATGGATTTTAGATTTTTCCTCTTCAAACTGACAAACTCCCTCCAACATGGCCACATACCATACTTTAATAGATGTTGTTTTGACTGTCAAAGTATCATGTCTCCTTTAACATTTCTTGTCTTTAAATTTCATTATATATTACTTTTTCTCCTTTTCCATCTGAGACAGTGTATGTGTATACACATACACAAATACACACAGATATACATACATAATAATTAGGAAATAAATTAGAAGGAACCCCTGTGTTTTGAACTCTTATCATATAATTTAAAGCAATTAATAAAGAGCACAGGACCATAAAAACTTATCTTGACCTTAGAGTGCTTATCTCTAAGAAGCCAGATAAAATACAGCAGCAGTTTTCATTTGTCTACAGCTTACATCTTCTCCATAGAATATGCAACGACTGCAGCCTTACTCAAGAAGGATGCTGTGTTATCTTGCCAGCACAAATAATCTGAAGGAAGAAGACTGATACTACAAGAAAAGAAAATCATTGCTGAATATAATAATAATGATATTGCACCCCCATTTAGAGAAAAGCCATCTGGAAAGAACCAAAATTCACCTCCCTGACAGATACCCAACATTATGGTGAATAAGCATCTGTGTTTACATATAAAAATATTTTGATGAATTTTCTAAACATAAGTATCTGGCAAATTAACTTTGTCATAAAAATAACTATTCACTATTTTAGCATCTATAAACTGATTTGTTCAAATTTGCTTCTATCTTCTCCTTTTCTAAAGTAAGAATATTAATATCTAGAGATGCCTGGGTGGCTGGCTCAGTCAATTGAGCAACCGACTTGATTTTGGCTCATGTCATGATCTTGGGGTCATGGCATCACCCTCCATAGGTTTCCATGCCTATGAGGAGTCATCTTGGGATTCTCTCCCTCTGTCCCTCTCCCAGTATGCATATGCATTCTTTCTTTCTTTCTCTAAAATAGATAAATAAATCTTTTAAAAAAGAATACTGATATCTACCCTTCTATTCTGTAGATATAAGAATCAAATGGAAAAAAATATTTGTGAAATTTGAAACCTGAAAGCAGTTACATAAATATAAAATTTTGACATAGACCTTTGCTCAAATAAATGAATAAAATATCATAATTGAAGATAAAAGTGATTATCCTATTAATTCATAATTTATTATTCCTTAGAATAAGCTTACATGTGTGTTGAAGGGAGTATATACAAGTACTTTCAGTACCATTAACATATAAACATATCTGAATCTTTATATAACCATGTATGTATAAATAAAGTAGGATAACTATATGTGAATTAATTCAGTTGGCATGTATTGAACTCATACTTTGAGGAATAGCCAAGCTAGAAAAACAATCACAGTACTGACTTCCTGCCCTCATTCTGTGCTGGAGCAGGGCATTGATACACATTACCACAAAATTCATTTCACTAAAATTTATAGAAAGCAGAGAAAAGAATAGCATTTATTGAGTTCTCAGCATTTTAATTTATATTATTAAATTCAAAAGTTATATTAAGTGAGATATCTTACTTTAACTAGTGTCATTTGTAGGAAAGGTCAATCAGATATCTTAAGACTGATTAGGAGAAAGGAGTTAGAATGCAGTAAGAGGTGTCTTTACAGCAGGGATAGCACAGAGAGTCTTGGGTTACTACATATAAAGAATTAATGTTGGTAACTTCCAACCTAAATGGCAGACCATTCCTAAGTAAACTTGTTTTTTCTATTCATGGCTAGACATATTTCTGCAAGGTATTATCATAAAGAGGTTGCTAAAAATGTCATTTCAAGACATCCTAAAACCTTTTGTAAGCTTATTATTGTGTTTGGTTTTATTCATTTGGAACCTCTTAAAAAATAATGAAATTTTGGCATCTCTATTATGATGTTAAAATGATGTCATCTGTGTTAAAAGTCAGCCATTATGACAGCTATATTTCACAAATCTGAGAAAAGGGGCATATTAAAACTACTTGGCTATTATTTTGAAGAACTAGAGGATTCCTAAGGCAGTCAGCCCAAAGAGTAGATGATCTAAAAAGGTGTATACTTTGGGAAAAAATTTAAAAGGGGGGAAGGGGTGTACTTTTCAGGGGAAAATACAAATATATACACTCTAGAAATATGGGCTCTCTGATAAAAAGGATGAATTATATATATATATATATTTTAAATAATCCTATTTCTTTGTATATATACTTCAAGTATATATATTTTAAATAATCCTATTTCTTTGTATATATACTTCAAGTAGTCTTAAGTGGTTCTGTTAAGGGTCTTATTAGATATATGCAGTTATGACCACTTTTGCCATTTAATACTTAGCAGAGTGTTTTAAAATCATCCACTAGCATTCTTTACCACAGAAGCAAGCAGAATAAAGAGACAGACACTGATTTAATTGTTAACAAATACCACACTGGAGGCCAGATGAGGGCTAAAATTCAGTGTTTTCTTCTTAATATAAAATCTGAAGACATATAGTCTCAATAAGGAAAGATTCAGGACAAAGAAAAACTGTTGAACTATGTAAATATAGTTATAAAAAAGCAATAGGTCGGGCAGCCCAGGTGGCTCAGCGGTTTAGCGCCACCTTTGGCCCAGGGCCTGGTCCTGGAGACCTGGGATGGAGTCTGGTGTTGGGCTCCCTACATGGAGCCTGCTTCTCCCTCTGCCTGTGTCTCAGCCTCTTGCTCTCTTTCTGTGTGTGTATGTCTCTCATGAATAAATAAATAACATTTTTTTAAAAGCAATAGGTCAAAGAAAGTTTTTTTTTTTTTTTAATCTTATGAACACATAGAAGATAAAGTTTGAGAAGACAAGCTTTGGCTTGTCTTGAACAAGTTGATTACAAAGAGCAAATTCATCTGAAAAGAGAAAGTTAGCATAAATTATTCCTAAGATTCTTCTCAATATGGAAGGCAGCATGATAGGATAGAAAAAGTACAGATTTTAGGATCACTATTGCCTGGTTTTTAATCTAAAATTCACCACAAACTGGCTGGATGAGCAATGGTAAATGAATCAACCTTTGTGAGTCTAAACTTACTCTTAGAATCAGTACCTTCAAGATTGCTAGAAAATAATTAAGGACTTGGCACATAACCTGGCATGTAGTGGGCACCAAAATGTATTAGTTTTTTTCCCCATCTATTCCTTTTTATTACTCTAAAATTCTATGAATTGTAGGAACCGGATTACTCAGGTTATAAAGATTATTGTCTCAAGGTCTTCCTAGCTTAGTGAACCTCATGCTGGTAACTACATTTCTTCATGAGTAACATTAGGGTTAAAATATATGCTTTGTTTCCTCTCTGCTTGTTAAAACAAATAAATAGTATTAAAAACACAGTCACAAGAAAAGAGCTATACTCATGGACCGGGAGGAAATTAACATTTCTGAGTGCTTACAGTTTTAGATGATTTGTTCGCAGGATCATTCAAACTCCATCACATTACTACGAGTTATTTAATTCACAAGTGAGAAAACCACAGGAAGGGTAAGTGACTTGGCTAAGGCCCCTCAACTGTTAAGTCACAGAGCAGCAAAGTCAGTCCAAGCATGCTCACCTACCCACTGTACACATGACTTCTGAAGCACTAAGGTTGTTAGTAAGAGGAAGGGGGACTATTGATCTTTAAGCAAGAATTCTGAAGGGAAAGGTGAAGGGTAGGCTAATAGTATGGGCAGCTATTTAAGTGTCTGCTCATTTAGCAGAACAAAATGAAACTGGCTAACCTAATGAGGGGTTATATATAACAAGTAAATCAGGGGGTAGGGATAATTATTAAATACAACATTAATGTATATGTCTTTGAGTGCAATTTTTTTTCTTTTATAAACCTGACAGTGAGAAAAGGAAGAAATGTCCATGCTAATTCATCATATATTCTAATACACTTCAGCCACAGAATAAAGAAACCATGCCAGTTGCTGCTACTGCAGACAGAGAGCGAAGAAATCCTCTACGAGCCCCATGGGTTTACAGAAGTCTATCCATCACTCTGTCAGTCTTCCGGATCATTATTCAAGTTGCTATCCCCAATTTTGCTGGATATATCAGATCAACTCCAGCTCCATAGGTAATTTTTCTCCCTAATGGGTTTGGAATTTGTTCTTTTTTTATTATCTTTGGGCTAATGTGCTGCTCAAAATCTTTGAGAGTGATAGTAAGAATGTCAGTCATTAGTTCTGAGTAGGGGCGGGGGAGGGGAAGGTGGAAGGTGTATTTAATTCACAAACCATCACCTTATTACTACTACCCAGGGAATTTAAAGGTATAGACAGAACAGTTACATTCACTGTGAACGTTATGTGTTCTTAGGTTTCTATTACTAGAATTATTTTCTATTTTGTTATTTACTTTAAGGATCTTTAAGGATAGGGAAAAACAGGCCTACGTGGTTCCAAGTTGATGTCGAAATTTAGCAGATACCTACCTAATCATTTGATCAATGAAGAGCACTACCCTGGAAAATTTAGCTAAACATTTACCAAAATGCAATCAGCAAAACAGCAAAAAAGCAAGGTTAGCTTTTGGATGTATTTGCAAAGGAAGGTTATTCTTTCACTGAACAAACCTATTTCGTGCAGGTGTGTAAGACATTGGGTTTCAAAAAGAAGACCAGACCCTGCCTTTTAGTTAAAAAAAAAACAAAACTGATAACAGTGTGTATGTATATATATAAGTGTAACATATATATAAGTATATATTTATATATGTATACTTATATACATATATACATATGTATAGTTACATACATATAAATATATAAGTATAGCATATATATAAGTGTAACATATATATATAAAGTGTAATATATATATATATATATATATATATATATATGTAAGTCCCCAACGTGGGACTCGTATATATATATATATATTTATATGTAATAGTAAGGGCACATCAAATATGGGGATATTGTCCAGATTGTAAAATTCAGAAAAGCTTCCTGAAAGATGTGAAAACTAAGCAGCATATTAAAGATTGGGGAAGGGAAGGCAAGAACATTTCAGATAGAGAGGTTGCAGGTGGAAAAAAAAAAGGATGATGACAGATTATTAAGCATTTTAATATTTCTAACTACAATTTAATCTTCATGAGAGCAGGACTTTTTATCTATTTTGTTCACAGTCTCATTTCCAGGATCTAGGACAGTACCTGATATAGTGTAACTGTTGAATAAAGGATTAAATTGTAAAATGCAAGTCAAGGAACAGAGGAACATGAGTTGGGAGTAGAACCAGATCACAAAGTATCCTTAAGTGTTTCTTAGTGACCCTGTTAGTACTACTTCTCATTTAGGCCCTTCCTGTCTCCCGGATATCTGGTGATAACACAGTACTTCTCAGTAGTGGACTCTCCTATTTACACACTTGCCCTCTAGACCTTGTTCTTTATAATGTGGAATTTTCCTAATAAATTTCCCATCATAATCTTCCTGTGCCCATTTACCTGGGGATTTATCTTTGCCAATAAGAGCTAATTTAATTTACCTTATATTCTTCATGGGAGGAAACATTTCCAGATACCATTTTCACTCAGCCATGACATTGTGAAGAGACCACTGTCAGCTCTCGGTGGAGTCAAATGCACTGAGCTCATCTCTTGGGCCTGATGTGGGTCAGACCTACAACTGAAATGATTTTTTTTTTTTTTTAATTTTAAGTAGGCTCCGCATCCAACATGACACTTGAACTCACAACCCTGAGATAAAGAGTCACACACTCTACCAACTGAACCAGTCAGGCACCCGTGAAATAATTATCCTTATAATATTTATAAATTATTTATTTATAAATTATTTATAATAGTTATAATTATTTATAATATCTAAATCACAAGTCAGATAGTTAATATGTGGAAACATCTTGCAGATTTTAAGACATGACACAAATGTACGAATTATCAATTTATTAGGGCCTAGAATCCTTTGAAACCAAGAAATTCAAGATATGTATGAAAATTTCACATATTGTCACTGAAATTGTGGAATAACATTGTGTAAAGCACATATAAATATTTGGCAAATTTCAAATCACATTATATAGGCAACTCCCTTTTCTGTCTATATTTAAAAATGGCATTAAAATAAATCCAGAGCAATATCAGAAATAATGATTTATTCTCAAATAACTCAATCTCTTTGTTCTTTAATCTCATAGCATTCTCTGATCATTATATAAACACTTTTCCAGTCGATTCTCATAACAAATAATGCTACAAGGTAGCAACCATCATCATTCACACTTGATATATGAAGCAATTATGAAACTTTCACAAGGTCAAATATACTATTCCTGGCTCCATGATCTTGGACTTTTTAACATATACAGATACCTCTCTCCTTGAACTTCATTAGTCAATGAACTGAGATAAAATTATTAAAAGGAGATACTCTTCATTAGAATATAAATGAACATGTAATAACCACCATTTTCTTTTTTTGCCTTTACTGAAATAGGACAAGATTTGTTCTATTGGTAAGATGGATAATTACTGTGTATTATTACTCATTAGTCTCATGCTATTAATATATGCTTCTTATTTTGTAGGTATATACGTATGTGTATGGTGCAAATGTATGTATATACAAACATATATACATGCTTGAACACCCATATACATATTTACACACACTTAACAAATGTTCATTCCCTTCCTTTACTACCCTCGTAAACACTTGCATTTTTTTCTCTTTGTGAAATATACTGCCAAAAAAATCTCTTACATAAACTAAATCCACTTGTTTTTTATTTTATATGTTACTAAAGAAGAGTAGTCTTGCAAATCAGACACGCAGCAAATTAGGTTCAACAAACATATTAAACATTAGTTGATGTAATTTTTGCTGGAAGCGCCCCAAAGAGAACAGCTGTATTGGTTTGATAAATTTAGTGAGGCAGGATATCATAAGAGGATACTTAATATCTACAGGTAACATGAGATTTGTGAGATTCTAAAAGAAGTTCAATATCTAAGTTAGCACATTTCTTATAAAAATGAGTCAGAAAACCTCAAAACCATCCTGTTGAGTGGTTGATACATGTGAGAGGTCATGAATTTTCCCATGAGTTTTCAGACTAACATTATTATACCATAGAATAGATCTTTTCCTATTTTTAGGCATGGTGACAGCCAGTAAAAATAATTACACATATTATTTTAAATCATATTTAATGCTGTATTTATTATTTTCTTTTCTTTCCAGATGGACAGTGTGTTTTCTTCCTATTTTTAAAGACCGCAAAGAGGAAAACTGATGAATATTATAAGGACACACTGGAAAGTGCATTGTTACTATGGCAATAAAAAAGAGAACAAATGTCAAAATATTTTTTTGGTAAAATTCCATTTCTCTGGGTAAAATTTTACAGTCCTTTGCATCAAGTGTAAGCAAATACTCTTCATGTGACATTTTTAATTAAATATTTCCATTTAATTTAAAAGTATTGAATATCTATCATTTTCCTGACAACTAAAACACCTCTTCTTATCTCCTTGCAGCCTATTTGGGAAAAATTGGGAAACTAATAAGGTCAAGACAAAGCAACTAGTGATATACCAGAGGTTTGCGTAGGAAACTAAGCATTTAACACCATCCTCCCCCCGCTGCTTCCTTCCCCTTTCTCTCTCCTTCTCTTCTTCTTCTCTTAATTCTTTTTCTCCTTCTTCTTCTCCTTCTGCTTCCCTTATTATTGGCAGATGGTGAGGGAGTTATAAGAGAGAAAGAGGGTAGCAAAGGCATTAAGGATTTAAGCCTTCCAAGAATGTAAGCTGAGAACATAGAGAAATACAGATAACTAGAATTATGCAAAACAAGGTAATATGTCATAACTCCAAACTTACCTAATCTTTCTTATAAATGTTGTAATAAACAAGTTATTTTATTAGTTACTTATTGTTGTATAACTGTATTATCATTAACCTACAGCTTAAAGCAATACATTTATTATCTCACAGTTTTTGTTGTCTAGGCATGATTTAGATTTATCATGCTGTAAATTGTCAGCCAGAACTGATGTTATCTGGAGCATTAACTACATAAAAATCTGTTTTCCCCTCCACGTGGCTCTTAGAAGCATTCAGTTGTTTACAACTGTAGGACAGAGAGCTTTCAGTTCGTTTGCAGGCTGTTGACTGGGACAGCTCTCACCTGCTGGAAACCACCCACAGTTCTTAGTCATGTGGGATTCCCCAACATGGGCATTTCCTTCTTCATAGTCAGCAAGGAAGAGAAAGAGAACAGGAGGCAGGCACTACAATCTAGGTAACATAACTGCACGCACATTAACACATACATCCTATCACCTTTTCTCTATTTGATTGAGAAGTTAAGTCATAGGCCCCAACCATATTCAAAGAGTATATTACACAAGAGAATGAAGAGTAGAGGTGGGAATCATAGGGCCACCTTAAGAGCGTATTATGTCACAGTTATTATCAATAGAAAAATATGAGATAAAACCTATCAAAATAGTTCAAGGCCACTGTCCAAACTAATAAAAATTAAGATGTACTGTATTTCATTGTGCTGAATTTCATGCCATCAGCACATCACTTTTATTAGAAAAATGAGAAAATATGTGGAAATATTAGACATCTATAGTAGGGCTCTGCGGAGATAGAGAACTACAATGGACCCTTGAACAATGTGGGGATTAGAGAAACTGAGTCCCACACAGTAAAAATTCTATGTTTAACTTTTGGCTCCCCCAAAACTTAACAATTAATAGCTTACTTTTGACCAGAAGCCTTTTCAATAATATAAATAAGTGATTAACACGTTTTACAACAACAACAAAAAAAACAAAATAAAATAATAAATAATATAAAATAAATATGAAAATAAAATAGCTATATACTATATTCTTATAATAAACTAGAAAAAATGTTAAGAAAATCACAAGAAAAAGGAAATATGGGGCACCTGAGTGGCTCAGTCAATTAAGTATCTGCCTTTGGCTCAGGTCATGATCCCAGAGTCCTAGGATGGAACCCCATATCAGGTTCTCTGCTCAGCAGGGAGTCTGTTTCTCCCTCTCTCTCTACCTCTCCCCCCCAAACTTGAGCTCTCTCTCACTCACTCTTCCTTCAAATAAATAAGTACAATCTTTTTTTACAAAAAGGAAATACATTTACAGTACTGTACTGCATTTATCAAAAAAAATCTGTATATAAGTAGACCTGTACATTTCAAATCTGTGTTATTCAAGGACCAACTATAATAGAACATGTCTCTGTTTCTTTATCTGTGTGTGTATACATACATACATACATAGAGAGAGAGAGAGAGAGAGAGACTTTTTAGAGAATTGGATCACATGATTATTGCAGCCTGTAAATTCAATCTGTAGGCTAGTTCTGCAGGTTAAAGATCCAGGGAAGAGCTGAGGTTGCAGTAGAAGTTTTAAAGTTGCATCACATCAGAATTTCTTTTTGCTTGGGGGAGGTCCGCTTTTGTTCTATTTGTTCTACTCAGATCTTCAACTGAGTGGGTAAGGCCCATCAGCATTATGGAGAGCAATCTGTTTAACTCAAAGTCCACTGATTTGGGGGGAAATCTTATTTTAACTTTTTTTTTCTTTTTTTTTTTAGTAAATATTATCCAAAAACACCCTCACAGAAACACTTAAGATAACATTTGAAAAATTAATGTAATGAATTATATTTGACCAAATATCTGAGCAACATGACTCAACTTAGTTAACACAAAAAATAATCACAACAACTTGAAAATTTTTAACATTTTCTTTGACACATTATATTTTTTTCTTTTTTTAAAATTTTTTTAAAGATTTATTTATTTAATTATGATAGACATAGAAAGAGAGAGAGACAGAGACACAGAAGGAGGAAGAAGCAGGCTCCATGCCGGGACTCCAGGATCATGCCCTGGGCCGAAGGCAGGCGCTAAACTGCTGAGCCACCCAGGGATCCCGTGGCATTATCCTTTTTTTTTTTTTTAATAATAAATTTATTTTTTACTGGTGTTCAATTGCCAACATACAGAATAACACCCAGTGCTCATCCCGTCAAGTGCCCCCCCAGTGCCCGTCACCCATTCTCCCCCACCCCCCGCCCTCCTCCCCTTCCACCACCCCTAGTTCGTTTCCCAGAGTTAGGAGTCTTTTTTTTTTTTTTTTTTTTTTTTGAGTTAGGAGTCTTTATGTTCTGTCTCCTTCTCTGATATTTCCTACCCATTTCTTCTCCCTTCCTTTATATTCCCTTTCACTATTATTTATATTCCCCAAATGAATGAATTCCCCAAATTATTTATATTCCCCAAACATACAATGTTTGTCCTTCTCCTATTGACTTACTTCACTCAGCATAATACCCTCCAGTTCCATCCACGTTGAAGCAAATGGTGGGTATTTGTCGTTTCTAATGGCTGAGGAATATTCCATTGTATACATAAACCACATCTGCTTTATCCATTCATCTTTCGATGGACACCGAGGCTCCTTCCACAGTTTGGCTATTGTGGACACTGCTGCTAGAAACATCGGGGTGCAGGTGTCCTGGCCTTTCATTGCATCTGTATCTTTGGGGTAAATCCCCAACAGTGCAATTGCTGGGTCGTAGGGCAGGTCTATTTTTAACTCTTTGAGGAACCTCCACACAGTTTTCCAGAGTGGCTGCACATTCCCACCAACAGTGTAGGAGGGTTCCCTTTTCTCCACATCCTCTCCAACATTTGTGGTTTCCTGACTTGTTAATTTTCCCCATTCTCACTGGTGTGAGGTGGTATCTCATTGTGGTTTTGATTTGTATTTCCCTGATGGCAAGTGATGCAGAGCATTTTCTCATGGGCATGTTGGCCATGTCTAGGTCTTCCTCTGTGAGATTTCTGTTCATGTCTTTTGCCCATTTCATGATTGGATTGTTTGTTTCTTTGGTGTTGAGTTTAATAAGTTCTTTATAGATCTTGGAAACTAGCCCTTTATCTGATACGTCATTTGCAAATACCTTCTCCCATTCTGGAGGTTGTCTTTGAGTTTTGTTGACTGTATCCTTTGCTGTGCAAAAGCTTCTTATCTTGATGAAGTCCCAATAGTTCACTTTTGCTTTTGTTTCTTTTGCCTTCGTGGATGTATCTTGCAAGAAGTTACTGTGGCCGAGTTCAAAAAGGGTGTTGCCTGTGTTCTCCTCTAGGATTTTGATGGAATCTTGTCTCACATTTAGATCTTTCATCCATTTTGAATTTATCTTTGTGTCTGGTGAAAGAGAGTGGTCTAGTTTCATTCTTCTGCATGTGGATGTCCAATTTTCCCAGCACCATTTATTGAAGAGACTGTCTTTCTTCCAATGGATAGTCTTTCCTCCTTTATCGAATATTAGTTGACCATAAAGTTGAGGGTCCACTTCTGGGTTCTCTATTCTGTTCCATTGATCTATGTGTGTTTTTGTGCCAGTACCACACTGTCTTGATGACCACAGCTTTGTAGTACAACCTGAAATCTGGCATTGTGATGCCCCCAGCTATGGTTTTCTTTTTTAAAATTCCCCTGGCTATTCGGGGTCTTTTCTGATTCCACACAAATCTTTTTTTTTTTTTTCCACACAAATCTTAATATAACTTGTTCTAACTCTCTGAAGAAAGTCCATGGTATTTTGATAGGGATTGCATTAAACGTGTAAATTGCCCTGGGTAACATTGACATTTTCACAATATTAATTCTTCCAATCCACGAGCATGGAATATTTTTCCATCCCTGTGTCTTCCTCGATTTCTTTCAGAAGTGTTCTATAGTTTTTAGGGTATAGATCCTTTACCTCTTTGGTTAGGTTTATTCCTAGGTATCTTATGCTTTTCGGTACAATTGTAAATGGGATTGACTCCTTAATTTCTCTTTCTTCAGTCTCATTGTTAGTGTATAGAAATGCCACTGATTTCTGGGCATTGATTTTGTATCCTGCCACAGTGCCAAATTGCTGTATGAGTTCTAGTAATCTTGAGGTGGAGGCTTTTGGGTTTTTTATGTAGAGTATCATGTCATAGGCAAAGAGGGAGAGTTTGACTTCTTCTTTGCCAATTTGAATGCCTTTAATGTCTTTTGTTGTCTGATTGCTGAGGCTAGGACTTACAGTACTATGTTGAATAGCAGTGGTGAGAGTGGACATCCCTGTCTTGTTCCTGATAGGAAAGGCTCCCAGTGCTTCCCCATTGAGAATTATATTTGCTGTGGGCTTTTCATAGATGGCTTTTAAGATGTTGAGGAATGTTCCCTCTATCCCTACACTCTGAAGAGTTTTGATCAGGAATGGATGCTGTATTTTGTCTTTGACACATTATAAATGGCTCATCTCTTGTGCTAAGCACTAAGTTCTCTATAAGTGTTAATTTATAATGTCCTATAAAGTTTATTTACTTATTATCATCCCTATTTTATATATTAGGACACTGAAGCACCCAAAATTTAATAATTTGCCCAATGTCACACCACCTATGAATGGTAGAAACAGGATTTGAACACAAGCTTCTTGATTCCATAGTCCTATAAAATACAGATGAAAATATGGAAAGAAATTCTGTGTTCATAGATTGGAAGAATCAATAATACTAAAATGTCTATAGCACTCACAATTACCTATAGATTCGATGCAGTCCCTATTAAAACTCCAGTGGCATTTCTTATAAAAATAGAACAAACAATCCTAAAATTCATATGGAACTATAAAAAGCCCTAAGCAGTCAAAACAATCTTGGGAAAGAAGCACAAAGCTGGATACATCACACTTCCTAATTTCAAACTATACTATAAAACTGTTGTAATTAAAACAGTATGGCATTAGCATAAAAATAGACACAAATGAATAGAACAAAATAGAGAGCCCAGACTAAATCTACGTATATGTATGGCTAATTAATTTTTGACAAAGAACTCAAGAATATACAATAGGGAAAGGATAGTTTCTTCAGTAATTGATGTTGAGAAAACTGGATATCCATAGGCAAAGTGAAACTGGACCTCTATTTTATACCATGCCAACCACAAAGTCAACTCAAAATGGATTAGGGATTAAATATAGGATTTGCAACCATAAAAGTTCTGGAACATTAGTCTTGGCACTTACTTTTTTTTTTGATTTGACATTAAAGCAAAGGCACCACAAGCAATGTAAACAAGCGGGACTATATCCACTAACAATCTGCTGCACAAAGGAAACTACTAAAAGAATGAAAAGACTAGAGAATGGGAAAAATCTTTGAAAACTACTATCTGTTAGAAGGGGTTAATGTCCAAAATTATTAATATATAATTACATAACTCATACAACTCAATAGCAAAAATGAATAGATGACAGAGATAACGAGCAAAAGAACTGAACAGATATTTCTCCAAAAAGACATACAAATGGCCAACAAGTACATGAAAAGATACTCAACCTCACCAATCATCCCAGAAAAACAAATCAAAGCCACAACTATCACTTCATATCTGTTAGCAGAGCAAATATCAAAAAGACAAAAGAGGGGCACTTGGGTTCCTCAGTCAGTTAAGTATCCAACTCTTGATCTCAGCCCAAGTCTTGATCTCAGGGTGATGAGTTCAGGGCCCACTTTGGGCTAAAACAAACAAACAAACAAAAAAAAAAAAACAAATAAAAGATAACAGATGCTTGTGAGGATGTGCAGAGAAGGGAAGCGTTGCATACCATTGGTGTATGGGAATGTAAGCTGGTACCACCACTGTGGACAAATAGTATGAAGTTTACTCAAATATAAAATAAAACCATAAATTATCCAGCACTTCCACTTCTGAATATTTCCAAATTGACAATTAAAAAGATAAAACAAATAACTACTTGTTAGCAGGGCAAGAATGGAAAGATAAAGGAACAAAGATAGAAAATATTAAGATAGTAGATTGAAATTCAACACACCATTAATTATATTAAATGGAATACACGTTCAATTAAAAGACATGATTGTTTTGCTACATGAAACAGATGTGTGCTATTTATAAAATATACTTTGAAAAGGTAATGATATAGAAAAGTTGAAAATAAAAGATGCAGGAAGATATACCATGTAACTACTAAAGGCAATCATATAAATAAATTAAAATAATAGAGAAAATACACTTCAAGACCAGAAGCATTTCAAGACTTTTCATGGATCTTTACCATAGAGTTAAAATGTTTAAAATACCAGAAACATTAAATAAATTTTCACTTAATCATGTCTTCAGACTACAAAGTGCAAGAATTGGCAGATCTATGATGAGAAATAGACTAATGTAGAGAGCGAGAGATCATTAACATGATAGCCACAGAAAAAGTAATAATTTAGGAGAGTTGGTAAAACATTGAACAAACTTGACCAAATGCACATATATAGGATATTGCCAGTGTTGCAGAATTTACATTGTATTCTATCATATAAGGATTAATGTCAAATTAAATACCACACTGGTACAAATGTCAAAAAAAGTTTTATTACATTGAAATAATACAGCCAATACAGTTTACTGGACAATGAAGCTAGAAGTTAACAAACTTTACATATTTTGAAATTATGAAAAATACTCCTAAATAATCCATTTGTTGAAGAAGAAACTACAGTAGAAATTAAATAGTGCTTATATGAAAATTTAGAGCCTAAATACAGCATATAAAAATATCAAAATGGCAGAAAAATAATAAGTTAAGGATTAATATAAAAATACTATTAAAAACTATAAAACAGAAAAATTGAAGAGATAAAGATAAAAAATGAAAATTGTTATAATGAAATATAGACATAAATTAGAAAGGCCAACTGCTTTGGAAAAATGAAATTGATAAATTTCTAGCACAATGATTATTGAAATAAAGAGGAAAATTAAAAATAAAATCAGCATTATGAATAAATCAAAGTTAATATGGTTATATATCCTACAGAAATTTAAATGATAAGAACATATAAGAAACTTTTGCAATAAAATTGAAACAGTTTGCCAAAACTAATAGAAAACACATTAACAATGAAAACTATTATAGAAATGTCATAGAAATTATAGAAATAGTAAATGCAATAACATGGATAAATCACAAAATATGCTTTGATACAAAATAGCCAGACAAAGCATGACATGCTAAAATATTCTACTTACACAGGTAAAAATATAAGTAAAAGTAATGAAATGATTACCATATATTGCTTAAATGTAAGAATATTGATTACCTTTAGGTGGCAGGGAGCAGTTGTCAATAAGGAGCCTCATGCAAGGGGATCCCTGGGTGGCTCAGCGGTTTAGCGCCGCCTTCAGCCCAGGGCGCGATCCTGGCGTCTCGGGATCGAGTCCCGCATGGGGCTCCCTGCATGGAGCCTGCTTCTCCCACTGCCTGTGTCTCTGCCTCTCTCTCTCTCTCTCTCTCTCTCTCTCTTCATGCCTATCATAAATAAACAACAAAATCTTAAAAAAAAAAAAAAAAAAGAAGCATCATGCAAGGGGTTGCTGGTGGGCTGATTATGTTGTAATTTTTGTTCTCATAAGGCGGTTATATTGGTGTTCTTTTAATAATTTGTTAATACAGCTGTTTTATGTGCTTCTCTTTATGATATACTTTGCAATAAAATTAGCATAAATATGTATATGAGGTATAAGATGATTAAAATAATAGCTCATATTAATGCTAGAAAAATAAAATGGGTAGGAAAATAATTCCAGTGGTAAGAGTAGCTCATATAATAATATTCCTTAGTGGATCAATATAGTTGAATTGAGGTTTTAGATAAGCTTCCTAAGGACAAAATCAAAAAGGAAAGTACAATCTATAATGATATATAGAATGTCTCTGAGATAAAGACAACTAGTAATTTAGCAGAAGACCACGAGACAAATGTTATATACTCTCAATATAAAGAGAGTATATAACATGCATGGGATGAAGTATTTATTCAATAGTGAATTTAGTGAGGTTATTTAACTTTTAATGTAGGCTGATGGCATAATGTGGTTGAAAACTCATGAATACTTATTCTGGGGTTTATGATGTATGAAAAAAATGGCAAATAGTGCAGTGAAGTGGGTAGTGGTAAAGAAAAGTCTACAGAAATGAAATCCAAATAAGTTTAGATTTAAGTATATAGCTTGGTGACTCTCACTTGTGTGTAAGTATGTGCATGTGAGAGATAAGTTGAGGCTCTGTGTACTGTATGTAGAAGGTAGAGATAGGGAACAACAGAAGGAGAGGTTATAGTCATATTCCTGATTTAGGAGATTTTCAAAGTATGAAAAATCATATTTAATATACATATGCTACTTTCCCTAAATTAAAAACTGTAAGGAGAAAATCTTGACAAAATCTTCTTAACCAGTAGGGATGCATAGAGGGCAATATGAAGGATTATTTTAAGATATAATTAGGCTATAAGGAAATATCAAAAATTTTTTTAAATAAATGCAATTATCACAGTGATCCCTTTAGAACTTCGATATAATCATGGTGATTCACTGCTTAAAACCCACAGTTGCTAGTGAGAACTGTAACATGGCTTTTTTTTTTTTTTAAGATTTTATTTAATTTATTCATGAGAGACGAGAGAGAGAGAGACAGAGAGAGACAGAGACAGAGACAGAGAGAGGCAGAGGCAGAGGCAGAGGGAGAAGCAGGCTCCATGCAGGGAGCCCCATGTGGGACTCGATCCCGGGACTCCAGGATCACGCCCTGAGCCAAAGGCAGATGCTTAACTGCTGAGCCACCCAGGCAACCTGGTAATACGGCTTTAAAGGCCCTTTGAGATCTAGTCTTTGCCTACATTTAAAGTCCATTCCATGCCATTCTTTTTTCTTTCTCCACAGCTGGTCACTCCAACTTTCTTTCAATTCCTTGAGTATTTCTCCTGCCCCAAAGCCTCTACATATGCTGTTCTCTTTGCCTGGAGTACCTCCCAAGCTTCAAGTATCACTTTAATATCCTTGCAAAAGTCTAAGCTCCCTTAACCTCTACCATTATCATCACTACCACTACTCCTGCTTCCACCAGACAAGTTCAGTACACTATATAATTTCATATAATTTTATTTCCATTAAACCTATCTCATTACAATTAAATATTTTTGTGGCTTGGCCTTATTAAGAAAGGTGTTTCTTTCACTTCCATTATTATTTCTCTTGTCCATCACAGGACTTGACATTTAATAAGAGCTCAATAAATATTTGTTGAATAAGTATTTCCAAAGTGTTATTATAAAGATAAAGAAGAAATCTGATGAAGAGAAGGTGATACTAAAGATAACAAAAAGAGCTAAGAGACTTTTTAGTGAGCCTAAGCAAATAGTAAGTCCAGGGTGAAAAAGTATACACTGTGTATAAGAAAGAAAAGGAAAAAGGAAATAAATCTTAGTCAATAGTTGAGGAAAAATTTCGCCATGGAAGTGATATTTCAGTCAAATTTAAAGGAATGTGAAGAATTTAAGTAACAAAGATAAAAGTAAGGGATGTTATTATGGGAGACAGAATAATGACCTCCCAAGATGTTTCTAATCCCCCAAAGCAGTTAATATGTTTACCTTACATGGCAAAAGGTACTTTGTAGGTATAAGTTAACAATCTTGAGATGTGTGGATAGAGATGGTAAATGAGAATCTGAAAAGATGTGTGACCTCCTATATCATTAGGGAATTGCAAATTAAAAGAAGATAGTACTACACACGTGTTAGATAGGCTAAAACCCAAAACACTGATGCCACCAAATGATGGCAAGGATATGGACAGCAACGCTCATTGCTGATGGTAATGCAAAATGGTTCAAAGGCATTTTGGTGGTTTTTTTTTTTTTTTTTTTTTTTTTTACAAAGCTAAACATAGTTATACCATATATTACAGTAATAAAACTCATAGGTATTTGCTCAAATAAGTTGAAAACTTACATCTACATCAAATCCTGTACATAACTGATTATAACCAGAATCGTATGCAAATTTTATGCAAAATGTCTTTTAGTAGATGAATTGGATAAACTGTGGTACATCCATACAATAGAACATTATTCTGTGATAAAAGTCGATGACCTATCAAGCCACAAAAAGACATGGAGAAAACTAATGCATATTGCTCAGTGAAAGAAATGTCTGAAAAAGCTACACATTGTATAATTCTAACCTTATGACATATTGAAAAAGACAAAATTACAGAGACAGTGGAAAAAATAGTAGCTGCCAGGAGCTGGAAAAGAAAGAGAAGAAGGGATGTATAGGCAGAGCGCATACCATATTTAGGACAGTAAGCTGTTTTGTATGATATTTTACTAGCGAATATGTGACATTACATATTTGTCGAAAACCTATTAAAATTTACAACACCAAGAGTGAACCCTAAGGGAAACTACAACTATCGTTTAAAATAATGTATCATATCGGCTCATCAATTGTAACAAATATATCACCTCAGTGCAAGATGTTAATAATAAAAAACACTGTTGAGGAGAAACAATAGGCAGGAGGAAGGAGGGGATATATAAGAACCTCTGTACTTTGTGTACACTTGTCTTATAAACCCAAAACTGCCCTCAAGAAATAACCTTTATGAAAAAAAAAAGAATTTGGAGAAGGTTGTTTAAAACAAACTTGCTGCCTAGTGCTGTATTGTCACTAGACAAAAAGTAGAAAAATTTAAAAAGTGGCTAATGTTCCACTTTTTGCTTTGTTTATATTTCTATTCTGGTCTATTTCTCCAATTCAAAAATGTTTTTCAAAGATGTATTCGGAACAGTTGTCAACTTATTAATAGAGGTGGCACTTCTGACATCAAGTGAGAATCAGTTCTATAATTCAACAGCAACACAAAAAGGCTTGCATTCCTTAAGGATTCCACAAACTGCTTATTAAATTTTCACAGGGCTACTTCAAAAAGCAGAGCAGGAGTCAGGTTTTTTTTAAAAACCTTGAAAAAATAAACCACAAAGAAGGCCAAATCCTATCTTATTCTACACACAAGCACAAAGTCTACTGAAGATCATGTTTGGTTCTTTGATCCAATGTCAGACCCCAAACGTTCTATACAGAGACCAATCTATTCCCAAGGCCTATATAACACATATTGCTAAACAGAAGGTTAGATGTAAAGGTGAAGTTGACCTCTTTATCAGGAGAACTATGGACAACCAGAAAGTCCTTTCATCTGGACACTTACGGAATGGCAGTGCAGAACTTGGCAGGATTGTGACTATAGATGATTTGGCCCAAAGGGTAAATATTATTATTTATTTTTTGGAGAGACTTGTCTATTAAAAAACTGAGAGCAGTTGAAAACTTGAATCTTTCTGTGTAGTTCTGAGAATAAACAATCTTTATTCTCCCTCCAAAAAAGATGTTTCCAGTAATAAAATTTCCCTAAGAGCTCAATATATTCTGTGAAATTTATTCTTTATAATTATAATATGTAGAGTAAAAAACAAAGTTCTATGAAAATTTACATCACTAAATCAAAAATATAGAAAGGGGCATAATATATAATAGATTTAAATGTCAATGTGTACTTTTTCATCTCCATGAAATACTGCTGGTAATTTCATACAGGTACCAAAATAGAGGTGATATTTTTCATCATTATGATTTGCTTATAACAGGAGGGTATTTCATAGCTGCAATCTTTTATAAAAAATTATATGCTTAAAATGAGTGGAAGCTCCAAATATAGCCTAGGACAAAGAACTACTGCAACTATGATTAAATTTATCCATGAAAACTTTGCTCAAAAATCATGCAGGAACTGATCCATGGTAATAAATAATCACTTTTGAAAATTAAATTTATCAAAAATGTTGAGAAAATGTATATAAGGATGGTATGCTTAAGAGTTAGTGGGATTTTGTATTCTTAGTGGGCAGATAACAAGAAAATATCTTTATATTACTGATCTCCAACAGTACTTACTCCTCCTCTCCTGCTAAAAGCAGCTGAAAATTCATCTCTTTCAAAACTTCTTGGCTGAGTAACCCTCTTGAATTAATTTTTTCCTGCATTTTTACTCATTATTTGTCACTCAGTCGCATTTTACTCATTATTTTAACTCAGTTGCATTTTTACTCATTATTTGTTAATCTGTAATATAAATGAAATTAAATATATGTTTGCAAAAATTAAATCTTTATTTCACATGCAGTTTTCTAGAGAACTGGGTTCTTGAATTTCGCATTTTTATACCCCATAACACTTCACATGTACAAAATATGCAGTGAACACTTAGTTTTGAAGCACTTGAAGGTATCATCATTTTCTGCATATTCATGACTTAGATTATGAGAAAATGTTTAAAATCATTGTTGTATAAATACATCAGCAAAATGTATTAAGATTTAAATCCTCCTAAACTTTGATTAGGCATTTATAATTCTTAGAATCTAAACAAACAAAACCAAACCAAACAGGATGAATTTTCAATACCCAAGCATAAAAGCATAATAAAATAAAGTATGCAGGCCAATATTTTTTTTTTTTTATGAGAGACAGAGAACCATGCATATATGCGAGCACAAGCTGGGTGGTGGAGGGGAGAGGGAGACAGAAAACTTCAGGGGGCTCCAGCCTGATCATGGAGCTAGATATCATGACCTTGAGATTATGACTGGAGCCAAAATCAAAAGTCAAACACCAGGACACCTGGGTGGCTCAGTGGTTGAGTATCTGCTTCCGGCTCAGTCATGATTCCAGGGTCTTGGGATCTAGTCCCACATCAGGCTCCCCACAGGGAGCCTACTTCTCCCTCTGCCTGTGTCTCTGCCTCTCTCTCTGTGTCTCTTATGAGTAAATAAAAGAGTCAGACTCCTAACTGACTGAACCACCCAGGTGCCCCAGTACAAAGCCCAATATTATAGAAAAGTATACCTTGGTTAAAAAGAATTTATTTAAAAAAAAAAAAAAGAATTTATTTGATCTAGATAATTTACCAATTGCATCACTTCCTAGGTGTGAGTCAACTGGCATCCAAAAGCCTAGATTTCTTATCTGCAGAATAGAGACATTATTTGTCTTAAGAAAAGCAAAATTGAATTAATAAGTGAATATACTGGTACACATTAAATAAATGAATGTGTAATTATATAATATTTATATTTTATAATGTATATATACTTTTAAATATGTAGTTAATATGTTCTTTAAAGTAACCATTTAATAATTCGATGTGAAAATTAAAAACAGTGAAATATATGTTATTACTTGATTTCCTTTGCTTGACAAAATGCTTCTTGGTACTGGATGAACCTGTAGGAACAGGTCTTATCTGCCTCATTTGTCCCAATACTTAATAAAGGTGTAGAAGTCTTATATAGGAGATACTTCAATCCCAGGCATTTGTTAGAATACTTCTATTTCTACCTCCTGAGGATCTCTAATGTATTATTACAATTATACACACACATACACATATATGTACATATATATGCATATACATGTATATGTATACACATAGAGATTTATATACAGGTGTGAATATAGATATAGATATGTAGATATAGATATAAATAGATAAATTAATGTAGATATAAATATGGGTATGGTGAGTGGGTGTGTGTGTGCAGGTGAACATACCAAAATAGCAGCAATTTATTAATAAATTAATATTAAGGTTATTTTAATTTACAAAATATAGGAGAACAGCACCTGACAGATTCCTAGAAGAAGTAGGCTATTTATAGGGTTTTGTGACCTGGACTCAGCTGCTTTTTTATTTTTTATAATAGATTTTACTTATTTATTTCAGAGAGAGAGAGAGACCACGAATGAGAGGAGGGAGATGTAGACTCCCCAGTGAGCAGGGATCCTGATGCGGAATTCAATCCCAGGACCCTGAGCCGAAGGCAGATGTTAACCAACTGAGCCACCCAGGTGCCCCTGGACTCAAGTGCTTTAAAGAATGCTTTTCAAAGCAGGGTTGGGTTGAAATGGGAAAAATTTGGGATTTTAGTTTGAAATAGTTTTAATAGGATTTAATAATTTAGTTTAACTCATTTAGGATTGGAGGACATAACAAGGGTTTAAAGAAAATTTTATGAGCTAAACTGTTGATTCCTTAGCTTGACCTTTGCCAAGGTATATTCTCAGATGAATTTTTAGAAATTTCCTCAAACAATGGAATTTTTCAAAACAAAGTTATTTAATGATTTACAGAATTATCTCTCCTAGAAAAAAAGATCTCTTTTAACAAGTAAATCATGTTAATGCAATAGTCTCAGTCCTCAATATGTTGTATGTATACACACACATATATTTCTAAGTTACTTCACTTGGACAACTGAAATGGCCAGCAAGCAGTGGCACCCCAATATCAATGAGCAAACTTCCAGACTTTTATTTCTAAATGGTCTTCTCCTCAAAAATTATACAGATATTCTTGAATAAAAGACTGATTTCAGAGCTAGATTAGAAAAAAAAACAAGATGATCATGGAACATCATAGGCCACAAAGTAAGTAATTGCACAAGGAATAATAAAGACACATTGAAAGGGTAAAGAAGTTCAAATTGAAAGAGCTTCTGCAAGCCAAATATGGAACAATTAGGTATTTAATTAGTGATAGTAATAAATTATAATCCATTGAATGAAATAGGTATCATAATACTTCCCAACAGAATACTTCTTAATTACAAAGGAGAAAAGACTAACTTACAACAGGAGCTTGGCAGACACTACCTCAATCAAGTTACCAAAGTTAACATCACAACTAATGGAATAAATCAAAAGTGTTTGTCACCCAATAGTGTGCACTGAGAACATAATGTCACATGTGTGATTTTTTTTTTTGCCAAAAATGCACAATTAAATCCAAACATGAGAAAACATAAATAAACTCAAATTGTAGGATATTCCATAAAATAACTGGCCTGTATTCCTGGTCATGATACCTCAAGGGTCAAGTTCATCAAAGTCAAGAAGAGACTGAAGAATCCTTCAGAGAGAAGGAGCACAAAGAAATGCTAGCTAAGAGCAGCAAGAAATTCTGGACTAGATCTTTTTGCTACAAAAAAAAAATTACTGAAACAATCTCTGAAACCTGTCTGAGGAAAATTGATATCTAAAGATTAAATGATAGTAATTTCTTGATTTTGATCATTGCATCTGGCTATGGATGAGAATGAACTGGCTTGTAATTATTTAGGAGTAGTATAGCAACGATAGCAGGTTATACTGAAACTCTTCAGGTAACTTACCTGTAGAAAGAGAGAGGAAGAGAAGGAGTTAGAAAGGCAGGCAGGAAGGAAAGAAGGTAGGAAGGAAAAGGGAAGGAGAAAATGGAGAATAAAAGAAGGATGAAGAGAGAGAGAAGAAAAACGTTATTTATACTTTCTTCTTATTTGAAGTACAAAGTTATTTGTACTGTGCATGCTTATAAACACACACACACACAGTCCTAAACACACCTGGAAGTAAAGATTATTAGAAAAAAAAGACAATTACAAATCTCAGGAGAAAACAAAAACTGCATGTGGCAGAAACCCTGTCTCCCAATATCCATTTTTGCCTTCATCCATATTAATGCTATAGAAAAAAGGGAGTCAGAGAAGACAATAATGATAATTTCCATACAAGAAGTAATTAGATAATGTCTAAAATCAACACATCAAGAAATAACAATATAGAGATATCACTTCTTCATAGAATGTTAAAGTGGCCGTAACATGGTGACTATAGTTAATAATGCTGTATTGTATATTTAAAGTTCCTAACAGAATAAGTCTTAAAAGTTCTCATCACAAGAAAATAAATTTGTTAACTATATGGTGATGGATATGATGATGAATATTAACCAGACTTATTGTGGTGATCATTTTGCAATATATTTAAGTATTAAATCATTAAATTTTACATCAGAACTAATATAATGCTATATGCCGATTATACCTCAATAAAACAAAAATAAACAGCAGCATAAACTTAGAGATATGGATGCAATAAACAAAAAAACAAAAATAGTTCAAAGTGATTGCCTCTGTAAGTGGAACACGGAAATGAGAATGAGAAGAGCATAGGAGGAATGATTTTCACAATAAAATCTAATTTTTTTATTTTTTTTTCAGGTGCATATAGTACTTTCATTTTCAGTGAGTGGCTTTAATCTGAGTTCATTCCTAATTTTACGATAGGTGGTATTTAGACATTATGAGAGAAGATGTTTATGGGATAGGAATCCACTTGAAGTCACTACCTTAGTTTTTGAATCTCTAAGCCATGGTTTATAATTCATTAGTAGATCATGAATGATAAGTAGATCATTATTAGATCATTTTAGTGAGTCTAGTTTTACATTATTTTTGCTTAAAAAACAGTATAATAAAACAGTATAGCAAAGAACGGCATAGCATAACATAGAATAGCTTGGTGCAGAAAAGATGATGAAACACAGGTGTGTGTGTGTGTGTGTGTGTGTGTGTGTGTGTGTACGCATGCGCATTTGAACATGGGGTCATGCTATAAAAGGCATTTCTTGTTGTGGGTCCAGTGAAAAATTTTGAAATCCACCTAACCTAGACAATTATCTTTTTCATAATTTTTCCTAATTACATTAAAAGAGAGAGAGAGAGAGAGAGAGAGATACTAATATATGCCCCAGTGCCAACTGATAAAGCAGGTAATTTTCTTTATACAATCACTATGTGTACTATTTTAAGTGTTTAATTACACATAAATACAAATGATTATATAATATATAAGTGGTTATATAACATAATATATATGTGTGTGCTGAGTAATAGTAAATAGTCAATGATTATCAATAATTTATATCAACGGTATCCAACCATGACCCACAAGCCAAATGCGGCCACAGTCACAGCCTGTTTTTCAAAGTAAAGTTTCTTTGGAACCCAGGCACAGTGTCTATATATTGTCCATAGCAACTTTTGTGCTACACTGGCAAAGCTGAGTAGTTGCGACTGACCACATAGCCAACAAAGTCTAAAATATCTACCTCTGGACCTTACAGAAAAAGTTTTCTGACCTCTCAATTAGACAAATACTGAAATTCACTGGCTGATAGATTCGAGCATTTGGACAGTCAGGGAAGAAAGAGATGATGAGTTTGGAAAAATGCAATGCACTTTATTTTGCTATAGGAAAATGAGAAGTATAAAAGAGAAACAAATGTGTTTTGGACTTTGACTAAATCCACTTTTTTTAAAAAGATTTTATTTACTTATTTGAGAAAGAACAAGAGTGAGAGAGATCGCAGGAGGAGAGGGAGAAGGCACCCCAAATCCACACTTCTGAAAATTGTAAAAATAATACTAATGGTATAATTTGATAAATGCTTACCTTTTTCTTTAAATACAGTGCATCTTTTAATAATAACCAAGGTATTATTACCCTCCCTCTTCTACATGTAAGAAAAGTATGGGTTATACTGATTAGGTAACTTAGCAAAATTTACCCGGTAATTTACTTAGGAGGTGACATGACTAGTCCTTGATTTCACTTTTTTTCAATTCCAGAGCCATCATGATGATCATTTATTATATTTTTGGTCCTGAACAGTGAAGTGTCTTACCAGTATTAGGAAATAAATCTCAAACTGAATGTTCCACTGAAAATGAGGCCATAGAAAAACTTCTTTATTAAAAAAAAGTATACACACATATTGATTTATTTGCACTGCAAGCATTTCCCTTTATAAGAAGGCAAATGGCTGGGAATATAGTACATATAAGAAGACTCATTAGATAGTTCTATACAACCAGTTACCTACTGTCACTGAAAATAGAACAACAACATAAAATCATGGTAACTCATTAGCAGTGTAATTAAATACCCACCAGTTGTGCAACCCAAGCCAAAACTGTTAAACTGAGGTCTGAGCCTCAAAGTCTTCATCACTAAAATAAGAGTAAGAAGTTTGCTCTTACATTGGTATTATATCGAATGAAATCCTGATATAAGAAAGCACAGAACATAGTAGATAATAAATCAATCATAAGTGATAGTTATAAGTACACTGATTATAGAGGAAGACTTTTTCTTACAATAGTTTTTTTTCATTAACTCATTTTCTAAAGGTGTAGCAAAACAATAGGTTTTCATTTCTTTACGATAACTTAGGTCTGGTTTTCATATCTGAGTAAGGTAGATTCTATGAAGGCAGGAATCAAAAATCTCTTGAAATCTTTCTACTTCCTATACTTAGAAAATCATATTATCAGTTTACTGGATACAAACCAGGGCCTAGAGCTGACTGATCCTAGACACAGAGGATGTCATGCACATTTATTCTTGGCTCCCCAAATACCTGTTAGCCTGATCCAAATCCTGTACGCCTAATATTCTCAAAGGCCCTTGTCAGCAACTACTCATCTCTAGTAACTTGGGTCTGTGGACTCTTTCCAATCATCTATCACACTATTAGATAAACAATAGCATGCGAAAAATATTTTTTTTAAATAGAGTTTTACGGCAAAGATGTTATCTTAGTTAAAGCAAGATTTTGAAACTAGTAAAAATAGAATTCTCTATTGCCAATAAACATACGGATATTATCCACATACAGAGTAAAAAAATTGCAGTCTTTGCACTTTCTCTTTCAAACTCATTTTAAATCCAAGAAAAAAATTTCCAAATGACACTAATATAATACTATTAATAATACTATTTATTAAAAGGCAAGCAACTCGCTGCTTTATCATTGGCAGGCTTCTTCGCTAACATTTACTGAGCATTTACTAGGTGTTACATATGCATCTAATCATTTGATATGCAGTGCATGAAGTGGCTAGTAAATATGTATGGAAACTGAGGCTTAGAAGCTGTAAGTTACCCAAAATCTCACAACTAGCAAGACAAGGAAACAGAAGTCAGAGACAGCCCTAGCATTAAAGTGTCTGCTACTATACTGTAGGGAATTATATTTGCATTTCAGAGTGTGGTCTTTGAAATAGTATGTTCTTCATTCACAAATAGTTATTATTAACAGTCAGTGTGTGAAGGATTAGAAACTATGAAAAGGCCTATTATGCTGACAGAGGGACAAAAGTTCCAATGTATTTACCATTTACTTTATTAGGTATGCAAAATGAAATATGGTTTTAGGGTGAAATTTTTACAACAAATCCTTGTGTACACTGACAAATCACTGGTATCAAAATGTCGTGATGTGAAGTGAGACTAGTTAAAAACAAGTAAAAAATAGTTACATCTAATAAAGATGTATTTGTTTTTGCTCCTACGAGGGAAAACTATTTTCAAATTTGGCTTTCTCTTGCATTTGTACAGGAAGCCAGGAGCAACTGAGTGTGAATGGTGTCTTCTGTGAGTCTCAACCCTTCCTTAATGCAGTTACCCCCCCCCCCAATATGCATAAGTCTGCCCCTCACCCCCATTTACTTTAAGCTTTGAAAGAATACAAAGCTAATACCAATCAGCACTTGTGGTTACTGTCTCTAATAAAACTGTCATATTGAAAGGGCTGTTCCTCCTGGGCATATTTGCATTTTAAGTCTGTTAACTCTCATTTACAACAAAAACCTTTTCTTCTGCTAAAGGAATTTTTGACATCATAAGGAAAGAGGACATACTTCAGAGAGAAGAATAGGCCACATAACTTGTGCAGTTAGTCATTTTATTTTATTTTATTTTTTTCCCGCCCCAGTTAGTCATTTTAGAATAAAACTAGTATCTATAGCCGTACAAAAGACCAGCCCTGAGGAATATTGCAGGTTCATTACCTAGAGTCCAAATCTCAGTAGCCATCAAGAGTGGTCAAATTCTTTCCCTCCCTCATCCAGGGACTACACTGCACAGCCCTGGCTCCTATGCCTTCCCTCCAGCCTCCCTCTCTTTTCCCCTTAACCCACACTCACCCATGTATCTTTAGGTATCAAGAAGCCCGAATTTGCCGATTAAACTCTTAGGTTCATATGGTAATATTTTTTAAATGTCACCATTTATGACATATGATTGATATCTGTGTTTTCTATTTCTATTTAGTTATGAGGGTTAGAGTGAATAAATTTGGAAGTAGAAAACATAGATACATATTTATTAATAGCATCATTATTGCTGTGTAATCTACTAAGCAATGCTGCCTCCAATAATAATTATTTAAAAAATCAAATTACAACTTATTTGTTGGATGTATATTTTAATATGGAGCAAAAAATAAAATTTCTATTTTGTGCTGAAGTGTCACTTTGCACTTCCTACTTAGAGACAAGTTATTAAAACAGATCAAATTATTATTCTTCATAAATCACTACTGAAAAGTTATAACCTCAAGAAGATCAGCCTGACAATACATAAAATACAGGCCAAATGTGGCAATCATGTTGTGCTTTATGAGGTCAGAGTAGAATTCTTTAGAGTAATTATTTTCCAGTCCTATTCTGAGACAGGAAAATTGATTTAATATATCCAACAAATACTTGGTTTCTGCTCTTTCTGATTATGGTGAGTTTTTTATTTCTAGAGGATTCATATTGCTGTTTAGTCCTGCAGTGCATATCTTAGCATATCACACAAAACCCAAAATATTTAGATAAATTGAAAGCTACAAAACTTTAATTTTACCACTTAACGTCTTAGAAACAATCCCTAAGTATATTTTCATTAATACTCTTTCTACTTCCTATTTAAAAGATGAATCACCTTTCGCTTCTTCACTTGATTCTAATTCCTCCATTGTTCAATCCATGGCACTCCCTTAGGGACTTGCTCAGACGAGTGTCACTTCTCAATTTATCATCTTCCTTTCCACCACCCTGCCACTCTCAACACTTACCAAACAGAATGCTAGTCTCTTTAGACATTAAGAAAATAAACAATCTCAGTATTGCCCTAATGCCTTTCTTTGATGATCAAGTGTAATAAATATTAGCCCCAAGTTCTATCACCTCACTTTCTTGCCTTACGTTTCCATCTCTGTCCTCAGAAATCTGTATAAATACATTATGCTGGAATTGTTCCCCCTAACATAATCGATTATTTCCTAGTGGCCAAGTTCATTGAACCTTTTTCTTCATTGACTTCTCTTTGAAACTTAGCACTATTCACCACTTTCTCCGTCAATAATACCTCCTTTCTTCACTCCCATGAAAAAGCTTTTCTTACTCTTGTTATCTCTTTACCATTTCCTGTTTCTCTACCAGTTCTTTTTCCTCTATTCCCCTGGATTCAAGTCACCTATATACAGGTTGTTCTCTTTCTTTTGAGTCCCAGACATATTTGCATCCTAGGCATATTTGCACTTTAATATATCCATATTTATAGTTAACTAACCATTTGGATAAAACCTAGACCACTGTCTTTGCACAGATAATCTTACTGCGGATACAAAATCAGCTCCACCTCTTCAATATTCTTTGTAAAATAAGAAATGAGAACTGTTCTACAGTCCTCCTTCCCTTACCCTGCCAAAAGCTCTCTCAGCTCTACATTCTCTTTTTTATTTAATTGTTATTTTTATTTCAAGTTTTATTTAAACTCTGCTTAGTGAATATATATGGTAAAAGTGGTTTTAGGTGTAGAATTTAGTGATTCTTCACTTACATATAACACCCAGGGCTCATCACAAGTGCCCTCCTTAATGCCCATCATCCATTTAGCCCATCCTCCCACCCACCTTCCTCCATCAACTTTTGGTTTGCTGTTTATGTTTGAGTCTCTTATGGTTTGCTTTCCTCTTTTTCTCTCCCTTTTTCCCCCTTCACAATCTTTCTCCCCACTGCCCTACTGTCACCACTTAAATTCAGTCCATCAACATTTCTAGATTTTTGCCTTTTCCTTCAGACTCCAATATCACCACTTCTACCTTTCTTTAGTACCTGCAAATCCTTTACTTATTCCTCAAATGGATCCCTTTTTAAAACATAGCATTGTCTCCTCTCTTATCAAGACAAAACCCAAATTGCTTAACATACCCATGTCAACTAAACTCCTCCTCTCACTTGCCAGTGGTTAGGTTATAGTCCAGCCATGAAAGGTCATTTGCCTTATCCCAGATGTATGTCAATTTTTAGGGGCTCTGCTTTTACACATTCTCTGTTGGAGCACTGTTCCCCCTCTGGCTAATAATTCTCTATTATTTGAGCTTAGGAGAAAAAATACTATATGTAAAAATATCTCTTATCTACAGCGCTAGATTGATAGTCTTCCCTGCTGCTTGAGCACAACAGATACAACCATTATTACACAACCAGCACTTGTGCAATGTTATAACTTTTGATATTCTTATCAATGTCCTCAGTGGAATTTTGGAGGGACATGGGATGTATCTGATTCTTTGTGTTCTCTGTGCCTAGTATTTACGAAGACAAAATATTTTCATCTATAATAAAAACAGAAATATCAAATTAATCAGACTGATGCATGAGTAATAAAAACCAGAATGTTAATACCCAGTAAGGTGAAACTAAATTATTGACAAATATTCAATCTTCAAAGAGGAATTTCAAGACCCCAAACATTCATGGGCAGGATATTATTCAGACTTTAAAGAGAGCATATTCCTCAGTAAATTCCTTAGATAAGGGCATGAGGGATATATTGTAGAAAAGGAAGGAATACCCAGAAAGAGAAGCAAGAACAGTGAAAAACAATAGATTGAAGAGCTAAAGGAGAAGCAGGACTGTGTCCTAAACAAGGAATATTTCCTATCTCTAGGGCAGAGGTACAAGACGATATTTATCCAGCAGGATTTGGAAATTCCTAATATAGGTCTCTCATTCTTCTACTTTCTAAATAGTAGTGTCCTTTTTGAAGTCTACTAGATACTGTTACACCTAGTGACTAAATATTTTGCAATATATACTAAATTATATTTATATATATAATTAACAGATATGCCAGGTGTACAAGGCCAAAATTCTCTTACTTTTTTTGGCAAAATGAAGGAAAATTTATGGAAAAAAATAAATTACACCACTGCCTTTATACTTACAGTGGAATGTCCTTCTTATAAATATCCACCTTTTTTACTACTTTATTGCCTTCTAGTTTGTGTTCAAATAACATAATCAGCAATGTCTTCCCCAAACGCTTGCATAGGTTAGCAAAACACACTAGTATCACTTCACTTTCTATCCTACTACCCTGCTTTATGGTTGGAATGAAGCACTTATTGCCATATGATACTTGTGTCGTTTATTTTTGTATTTCTTCCCTTAATTTTCTGTATTCACTACTATTTCCTCAGTGCCTAGAAGAGTATTTAACTCATGATAGGAACTTGATATTAAATAAATGATTGAACAATCCATAAAGCGTTAATCTCTTAATAGGAAGATTTCCCCTCCCATTTTTTATGTGGCAGTAATAGTAATCTTAAAAGATGGTAAAATATATCCAATCCTTACTATCACACTTAATGTAAGCTACCTAACATGTACCACATTAATTAGACATACCTGACCTGACCTCTGCCTATAGTTCCCCCATGCCGACAGCATGAGATAGCTTCTGAATGTCAAAATGGGGGATTTAAGTTCCTTGTAATTTTTGTCTGCCTTCCCCAAACTGTCCCAAATAAATTTTCAGTCAAACCGAAAATAGTGTGTTTACAAGTCTCAAGATAATCCCCAACTCTACTGTCACATTTATTCCACAGGCCCCTTCTAGGTAGAAATTTTTAAGCTTCCTCTGTGCTATATTGGCCTTAATTCTACTTACTCAAACTTTCCAAACCTTTATAGACCCTTAGGGCCTATGCATCTTCTGAAACACCCTGATGCCCGATTTTTCACATAGCCCGCTTGTTATTATAATTTGAGTCTCAAATATCACCTTTTCAAAGAAGTCTCAGTTCACATGTCATACCCTCCAAGTGGGTTTTCCCTAAAGTTTTACACACACACACACACACACACACACACACACTTCAATCTCCAGGCACTTTTTCCATTATGGCATTTATAAAAATCTGAAGTGTATTTTCATTTATTTGTGCTCTGGCTTATGAACTGTTTTCTGTTTAACTAAGGAATAAGCTCTAGAAGAGCAGGAACCTTATCTACTTTTCAGGCCTGCTTGGTTTCCAGGGCCTGAAAGAACATCTGAGACATGGAGGCATTTAATGAATCCTGAAAGAACAAATGAACCTTGCATTCAGCCTAAATTTTAATGCATTAAGACATTTATTTCAATCTTCTGGGTAGATACCATTTATGTGTCTAAGACCTATACTGTAGTTCTTTTAGTTCTTTGAAAATCCTCTGTGTATCAATATTGAGTTTGAACTACTTTATGATGACCCTCTGACTTCTAAAGTTCTATAATTCAGTAGCAAATGAACTATCAAATGTCATTCCTATTATATATAAAGTCTTAGCTATGCTGTAGCGTTTGTGCAGTTCAATTTTCTACATTCACTCCTTAAAGGCGAATGCAGTAATAGCAATGTATCTTATAGCCATGGCTGGAAAAATTTGTTGTTGCTGAGCAAAGCATTTAAGCTTTACTGTTGTCCGTAATATCCTAAGAAAAGAAAAAATAAGTAAAATGAATATTCTTATAGCAAAGGTAGTACAGAACTGATTAAACAGTATTTAGTTATTCCTAAACTTTCCAAAAGCAGGTAAACTAGCCCGAGGCTTAGAAGTCTATCCATATCAATCAATTAGTTGAGCCAACCTTGATGAAAGATGATGATAGCATTTCTAGAAAAATTAGGAAAGCAGAAGTCGGACAAACTTGTATTCAGCTCACAATTTGGTCCTTTGGACATTATGCAATTTGTCCTCACTTCTCACTTCTATCATATCAAAAATGAGGGTAATAATTGTGTTGTAAGTGTTGGAAATAATGTGTTTATTATACAAGAGCACATTTGCAACGTAGTGGGTACTAAATAGACTCTATTTGTTGTTATTCAGATAATGATTAATCACGATAATGGGAAAATCTCCTATTTATCTTTCTTCAATAATCAGGATTGTCCATTTTAGAAACGTAAAATAATGAGGATGGAAATATCTTTTGATAGAAATAAAGTTATGTGGAGTTTTCCTGAAAATATAATAAAACCTGTCCTACAGTTGCTATCAATATATATGCACACATTTGACTTGCACATGAATGCCAAAGCTCACATAATTAGTAATTGTTGATAAAATATTTTTGCAGAGTGTTTTTAGGCAAGAAACGCTGTAAATTTATAGATTAATGTAATAACAGCATAATTGTGTCTTTTACTGAGTCCTTACAATTCCACCAAGAGCTCTACAAGAAAGGATGTGTCAGCTTGATTTAACAGATAAAGAACCTGAAGGTCTCATTCTGCAATATAATACATACTGTCCAAACATAACTATAAAACTAATATAAAAGATAATCAAACCAAAATAGCTTATGTGTATTTTTCCCTGATAAATATAAAGAGCAAATAGATGCACACCTCTAATTATATGTGAGATTTCATAACTCATTCTAATCTACGCACAGATTTAATATGGTACTTGAAATGGAACCATTTAGTAAATTTTAAGTGATTTATGAAAGAGTGTATTGGGAAGTAATTGACTACATTTAATATGTATGTTTTGGCTGTGCTCTGTACTCTTTGGGGTTAATTTCAAGAGAGTAATCTGTGGGGCTTGTTGTCTTCTTCCTTGCTTTCTCTTTAAGTGACTCTATTCTAAATCTCTGATTATAGCCTAGAAGTCAAGGACAAGAAGAAGATTAGATGCCTGCTTGATTTAGAAATACAAGGACCCCAAGGAACTAACCTAAACTCTAAGCACCTATACTAAGGAGATTTGAAATCTTATCACATCCATGAAAAATATATCAAGAAAATATATGTGTCGGGAGCCAGGCAAAGAAAAAAAAAAAAAACAGATATTCTCATTCCTTCTGTGTGTGATTACAGAGTCCTTATAGCAAGAGATATATATCACTAAAAAGATGAATATCACTAAATGACCAAGTTAAATGAAATAAACTTGCAAATGAAATGTTCAGTGTGAAAAATGTACACATATACCTAAAGAAACGTTTTAGGTCCTAGAATATAAAATCACACACATCTTACTTATAACCATATAGATATCCACTGTGATCAAAGTATTTTTTTAGCAAGAATGTTTTCACTAAATACATCCTAAAACTTCTCATATTGCAGATTTTTTTAAAGTAAAATAATACGAACTGTAGCATAAACTCTTTTTATTTTTTAATTAAAATATATAGCAAGCAGGTTCTTTGTCAGGGCATTAATTGATATCATTTTATTTAAATTCCATAAGTAATGAAGCAGATGCAATATTCTTCAAGGCAGAAACAAGCTTTTATAGATTTTATCATTTCTATGACATCATATGTGGTCTGAACTATAAATAGAGGTGAACCAAATGTTTCCCATTTAAAACTGGCCACAGCAAAGATTTCGGCTTGATCCATGTCATATAAACATGCTATGGGCAAGAGCTCAACAAAAGCTTATAAAAGAGGCACCTGTGGTTTTTAAATTAAGCCCATTTGCTGTAATTAGCCAGCTTTATTTTTCATAAGTCAACTTTTTTCATTGTTTTTTAAACCATCCCTGTGGTGGTCATAAACACCATGCAGTTTTAATGGGGCAGGATTTTGTTTCTTAAAACCCCAGGCGACTTGAAATCAAATCAGTCAGGCCACTACTAAAGGGAGAAAGAAAGGGAAAAATAAAAAAGGAAGAAAACAGAAAGAAAGAAATTGAGGGCTCTGGTTAACTGAGCTCTAGTTGTAGGCAATTCAATCCAAATAAAATGGACTGGCATTAGTTCAGTTTCCTCCTGTACAGTCTCAGTAGATTTATCTTTCCCTTAGAGGTTAATTCCCAGAATGGTTATTCTTGATTCACAACTTACTTTTCTGCATGGTTAGCCCTTTAAAAATAACTGTGCATCCAAAGGAAATATATTTTGAAATAAAAGCTGAGGGAATTTCATAGCAAATAAACGGCTATAAAACATTTAAAATATGTTTAAGAATAATCAATGCATTGATATATATTGAAGGACCTTTTACAGAATTATTTAAACTATCATTTTTTGTTCCAGGTACACTTCAGTATTGGCAGCCCTAAAATTTACCTAGAAATGTTGCAGTTATTTATATAAACATGTTTTACCTTTATTGCTTTGCTTAGCTCTAGTCATCAAAACAGAAACACTTGACCCTTCTGTGCATTAGAACAGGATTCTTGGAAGGCTTTTTTTTTTTTTTAAGATTTTATTTATTTATTTATGAGAGACACACAGAGAGAGAGGCAGAGACACAGGCAGAGGGAGAAGCAGGCTCCATGCAGGGAGCCCGATGTGGGACTTGATCCCAGGACCCCAGGCTGAAGGTGGCGCTAAACCGCTGAGCCACCCAGGGATCCCCAGATTCTTGGAAGTTTTAATATGATCCTTTCTTTTTCTTGAATAAAAGATAATTATATACACTTAAAAAAGCGTCTTCAGACTAACATGATTTCAATGTCCTATGGGTAGAAAAAGCATTTCTACTATTCTGGCAAACTGAGAAACACTTCTATTTATAAGAAATGGCTAATATACAAAAGAAAAAAAAACCTACATGGTGTATTTGACTCTGCCAAATCTATTTCTTTCTGACATTATTGTACAATTGACTTTCAATGACAGCCCTAGGCTTCATAAGATGGATAAGGAATATAGATACATGCATACTGTTGCAAAAATAGAGTGGATATAAGCATAAAAATTATATTAAGAATCACAAAACTGATCAAACTCTTGATCAAAATAATTTTAAAGTCTAACAATTGATTAGATGGAAAAATAGAAACCTTGACCAGTGTATAAGTTGCAAAGAATTTCGTTGTGAATATGTATCATAAATAAAGGAAAACATCCCATGTTCCCAGCTAAAGAAATAGAAACACAAAGCACAAAGTATCTATTCAAGTAAAAATGCTTCAGGACTACTAACCATGATGTGGTTGGTCTAAACCATTTGAAAAATAGTTTGTCATTCCTAATAAAGTAGAGAATATGCATACCCTGTGTTATAGCAATTTTGCCCATATTATATACCCTAGAGAAATCCACACTGTTTTGCATAGGATATAGATGAATAAGAATGATCAGAGAAGTTTAGTTTATAATAGCAAAATACTGAAAATTCATATTATCCATAATAGGATGAATAAAACTTTGTCACATAGTCATAGGATAATATCCTATGTACCTGAAGTTTCATTTGTAATTACACACAATATAATTTCATTAAATGAAGAACAAAGAGGGCAAAATATATGATAATGTCTGGAGAAACACATATAGGTGATAAGGTATACATAAAAATGAGAGAATAATTTTTATAAAGGGATGCTTGTGAATACTTCATGGAGTAGGGAAATAATTATGACTAAAAAAGGAATCCATAGTAGGCTTCTGAAGTATGAACTTATTCCATAAAGATATTTTTAATGATTATTTATAAATTATATTTCACAATAGAAACAATGCTTTTAAACACATGATTTCAAACTTAATTTTTGAAAGAAGAAAATACCTACGGTATTACATAGACTAGCAGGATTTCCTTGATATGTGTGTGCATGTGTGTCTGTGTGGGTATTCATATATATAGTTGACTCTTAAACAATGAGAGGTTAGGGGCAGCAACACCCTCTCCTACCCCCACAGCTAAAAATCCATGTATGATTTGACTTACTAAAAATTTAACTAATTTTCCGCTATTGTCCAGAAACCTTTCTGATAACATGAATAGCAAATTAAACATATTTGTATAAGTGTTATATACTATATTCTTATAATAAAGTAAGCTAGAGAAAAGAAAATGTTATTAAGAATATTTTAAGGAAGATAAAATACATTCACAGTACTGTGCTATATTTATTGAAAAAAAGTCCACATGTAAGTGGACCCAGGCAGTTCAAACCTGTGTTGTTTGAACCTGTTTCTTCCTCTGCCTGTGTCTCTGCCTCTCTCTCTCTCTCTCTCTCTCTCTCTGTGTGTGTGTGTGTGTCTCTAATGAATAAATAAAATAAAATCTTAAAAAAAAAAGATGATGTCCAGATGAATGTGGGCAAAAAAGCTCACGTGACATGGTTGAGGGGAAGCAGCAGGTCACGATGTTAACAAAGTGCCTAGTAGCTACTGTGTGCTCAATAGCAACACCCCTTGTCTGTCCAACTCTTATGTTACTATTTGAGGTTGAGGTCATCAGATGACACAACTCATGCCCTGTGTACCTATTCGACCTTTCTCAGTAGCCCTTCCTGTTGACATGACTTCTGCATAACCCTCACTGGTTAAAATCATGTTTAAAGCTTTACTGTATTTTCCATTTTCTTCCTGACCCATCTGTAGCCTTTGCAATGGCCTGGCCCTGTTGGCATGCTGGCACTCATTTCAACACAGCCCCATATAGCAACCAAATGAATCTTGCATATCAACTATATACACTCCCCTTCTCCCTACCCAAGCTCACAGCTCTGTGTCCTAGAATGACCACTTCATTTTAGTTCAATTCCTTTTTGCCCTCAGTGCTTTCCTGAACCTGATTTTTAAATCAATACTCTCACTCCCCTCCCTACTGTCACCCATTTTGAGTTTAAATTGGGTTAGATCTTTGGGTTAGATTGGAGACAGGGAAATAGGGGGACACAATTAGCTTTAGATCTTGATCGCCTCAATCTCTTTTTTTTTTCTTCCTGTTTCCACATTTCCTTGGTCACATTTCTAACTTCTTCCCAATTGGGAGGCATCTTAAGTCTCAAAGGAAGACAAGATATCTCCTTTAAATTATTAAAAACTCTGGGAGTACCTGGGTGGCTCAGTCAGTTAACGGTCTATCTTCGGCTCATGCCATGATCCCAGGGTCCTGGCATAGGCCTGCGTTGGGCTCTCTGCTCCCGTGGTCAAGTCTGCTTCTCCTTCTCCATCTGCTTCTCACTCCATTGTGTTCTCTCTCTCTTTCAAATAAATAAATCTTAAAAAAAAACAAAAAAACAAAAAACCTCTGTTCTGCCCTATGATAGGTTAAATGTAAGCTAAAATAAATTTAGAAAAAGATCATTCTATTTTATGAAGACTGGCTTTGAAAACTCTGGACAATCTTATTTTGAATGTCAAAAGTTTATTATCATTCTTTCTTTTTTATATATCTTATGCAACAATGTCCTCTGGGTAAAAAAAAAAAATACCTTGGGTCAAGGAAAGGGAATATCTGGTCATAAGAAAGGCATAAAAAGCATATTAATTTTCTTTCAAAGTGTTATCCCATTACATATACATAAAACAAGTCCTAAATTTTTTTAACAAGTCTTAAATTAATATTAACACTATTTTGATGGTGTAGTCACAGATGATTTTTACTGCTTTCTTCATAAAATTTTCACAAACTTCTTAGAATGACGATGTATTATACTTATAATCAGCTTAAAATATTAAAATATGCCTTATAAAATCTAAAAATCTAAATGATAACTATTACATCTCTGTGGGGCAAAGTGCTTGGTTTCTGGTGCCTGAACCATTGAGTCACAGCGAGTAAGTGCTAGCTCCAGCTAACGTGGAGAGATATTAAATCATTTTCCTTGACAATAGAACAATTAGAATAATAAACTTATTTAAACTATTTTTTTCTTTAAACACTGAGATAATCAATGGTCTAGATTCTGAAATCATCATGAAATAAAGCACACTTATTAAAACATGAGTGCCATTCTCAAAAGACATTAAATAAACATAACCTAGGTCATTAGAATTCAGCTCAATCTAACAATCTCTATAATTCTTTTTTTAAGGCTTTATTTATTTATTTATTTGCAAGAGAGAAAAAATATGAGCAGGGGGGTGAGGCAGAGCAAGAGGGAGAAGCAGGGAGCCCAATCCAGGGCTGGATCGCAGGATCCCGAGATCATGATCTGACTCAAAGGCACACGCTTCACTGACTGATCCACCCAGGCACCTCTAACAATCTCTGTATTGTATTTTGACTTAAGGTTAAGCATGTAGCACTTTAGATTTTACATTCTTCCTAGTGTGAAGTCATTTTAAAAGTTTGGTCACACACCAAAAAAAGATGTTTCTATTCGATACAGCATTAGTTATTTGAAGGACAACACCAAAATAGCTAATCAACACAAAGTATCCAATTTAAGTTCAATCAATGAAAGAAAATAAAGCCTTTGCCTTAAACTCAGGAGGTTTGGCGGTTATTTTTCTAAATTTTTAATGAAAATTTATCTGGGATAGAATAATTCTCTCAGATATACTCTGCATTTTTGATGTTGAAAAATAATTATTCAAAAATTTCATTATGTTCATAAATACCATACTAAACAAATCAATGGTTCAAAGAAAAAAAGTGAAGTTATTAGTATTATCATTAATTAAGCAGTTGTTTTTAATCCTCACACACAGATCCACATGAGGGCAATAGACCATGGTAAAGCCTGGAATACGAAAAGTAATGCAAAGATACACCAAGAGGAAAATCATATTCAATTCTGGAATCCTTTCCCTTGGCAAAAGATTTTGGAAACTACAACCAACCAAAGTTACCAGTGTCTTTCTCGTGACTAATCTTTTCTTTTTATATTCCAAATACTAGCAGGCAAAACTGTTTCCTCTCTCTTCCCTCCATGTAAAAATCCATAAAGACCTTACCTCGTAGAACTCTCAATAAACAAAATCCTTATTCTACTGTTTTCTTTCAAGTATTGAACAGATAAAAATATCCCAGTTAGGTGAAAGCTCCTGCTGTGCAGAGAGGAGAAGTTGAGAAGAGTATCTATTCAATTTACCATTTTTAAAGCACTTTGAGGAATGATGACCCCTTTAGTTAAAAGTCTGGACAGAAAAAAAGAAAAGTAGAAATGAACAATTTTTAATACCAGGCTGTTGAGTAATCTGAAAAGTTTGGAGAGTGTATATGTGTGTAAACACACACACACACACACACACACACACATGCACACATGTGCATATCCTCATTGTTATCAAGATTTGAAGGAATAAAGCAAAATAATAGAAATTTTACATTACTTTTCCTTGCCTCCCCCTAGTCCAAACATAATCTTCTGTACATCATCTGTATTAGGTCTACAACAGATTACAACAACTCTTGGTGCCTCATAACAACACACAATTATTATCTCACATTGTCTAAGTCAGAAACCTGAGGGAAGTCTCAATGGAGGAAAAGCAAGGTGTGAGCAGGGCCGAGTGCTCTCCTGCGGGCTCTGAGGAACAATCCAGCCTAAACTCTTTCACACTGTTGGCAGATCCAGTTTCATAAAGTCATAGGATTAGTTTCCCTTCTTTCCTTGCTGTCAGCCAGGGACATCTTAACTTCTAGAAGCCCCTCTCCAGTCCTCACATGGGACTCTTCCATCTCTGAACCAGCAACAGCATACGAGTCCCCCTCAGGCTTGGGGTCACTCTGATTTCCCTTCTGCAGCATTTCAACTGCCTTCTGCTGCAGCTGCATCTTCCTAATCCCAGCCAGAGAACATTTTCTGCCCCTAAAGACTCATAGGAGAAGACGGGGCCCACCTAGATAATCCAGGATAATTGACCTATTTTGAAATTTATATTCTAAACTACATCTGCAAAGTCCCTTTTACCATGTAGCACAAGCTATTCAAAGGTTCTGGGAATTAGGGTGTGGACATTTCTGGGGAGTCATTATTAAGCTTGTCACATCAGTTAATTCATGAGGCGGCTCTGAAGGGAATGGAAAAGTATGGAGACAGCAAAGAAGGAAAAGACAGCAAGGGGATACAAAAATATTTTTTTTCTGAGACTGTTTCCTCCATGGCCTTAGTGTCTCCTGTATTACAAGCTCACTCCTATTCTAGTGTCTTTGCTCATGCTTTTTGTTCTGCCCAAATGCACGCCCTCGTTTAAGCACTGCCTATCCAAAATGTGACCTGTACTCAGGTTCTTAGGAAAATCTTTCTTCCTATCAGCAAACAACCAATATTTATTCAAAGTCTTATTGATTGTTTAATTTCTCAGAATCTTCAAGCGTTTAAGAATTGACCATTAGCCCTCACCAATGATTATTACTCCTGTAAATCTCACCTCCTCCAAGTAATATATGAGCTAAGAACATGGGATCTATAGTTGAGTGCCTCAATCATATCCCAGATCATATCTCGGATCTGCCACTCAGTAACCCATAAACAAGTTAATAAACTTCTCTGTGCCCCAATTTCCTTTTCTATAAAATAGGAATAGCAGTAACATAATGAGCTTAAGTGAGTTAATAATACACATAAAGGGCTTAGAACATTGCCAAGCATGTAGTATGTGCTCAATAGATGTGAACTTTGATTACTATTCTTAATAACTCTTTAAGTGATTTGAGAATATGTATTATTTTTAGGCTATATTCAAAAAGTTCCCAAATTCTTTGTTTATAATTTTTTGCTATTTGATTTTCATGTATATGCCAGTAAAATATAGGTGAAAATTAAGAAAAAAAAAAAGAAAGAAAGAAAATTAAGAAAGGAGCTTTCTGCCTCTGAAAGTTCTCTGCTTAGGAAAGAATATACCGATGCTCCTTTATAGTCAGTATTATATGTATTTAATTTTATGTCAGTGAAACCGGCAGACTCCTTTTAAAAAACGATAGATGAGATAAAACTATCAGAAAGGAAAGCAAGAGAGGGATGATTTCTGGACCATGGTTATCTTGATAGAGGAAGGCAGACAGTTCCATATGTTCATGTGGTGATAGTTGGTGGGTAGCAGCTCTCCCCTATGACAAAGCAGTCTCCCCACTCCCCTATAAGCCCTACAACTCTGTTGCTCCACCCAGGCTGCCTCATGCAAGTACACACAGACACAAATTTCCCATGTACATTAACTATAGTTTGTATGAGAAACCATCCTTACCTAACTCTTTCAAAATAAGGAAATTTTGATTATTCTACACAGTTCTCTCCAAACAAAAGAAGTGAATATACATAAATTTCATTTTGGCCTAGATTGTTAAATCAAAGTAACTAATGCCACAGTATCATGCTGAGGAGAAAATACACAAGACAATAAACAGAGCATAGATGCATCTTCTGAAGGGCCTAGGTGCATACACATTTCAACTTTATTTAAATTTCTTTTTTTTTTTTAAGATTTTGTTTATTCATTCATGAGAGACACACAGAGAGAGGCAGAGACACAGGCAGAAGGAGAAGCAGGCTTCATGCAGGGAGCCCAACGTGGGACTCGGTCCGGGGTCTCCAGGACCAGGTCCTGGGCCGCAGGCAGCACTAAACCACTGAGCCACCCGGGCTGCCCCAACTTTATTTAAATTTCTATTGACTGGTATTTTAAGTGATGTTTTCTGCAACAAATTTTGTTCCACTCTTTTAAGAGAATGAAACTTTAGGCAAAATATATCATTATTAGTACCGATGAGAAAATATACCATTTTCTCATTCATTTAACTATGATTTACTGCAGTTAGGGATAGTGCTTAGTGATAAATAATATTAATCACCAATCTTTGAAGCAATGCTAGAGGTAGGGATCACTATATCCTCACTTTTCAGAGACTCTGAGAAAGTACTAAGTATTGTCCTGAGACCACAAAGCTTACTATTTGCAATTCCAAGATTAAAATCCCATTCTGGTGGGACACCTGGGTGACTCAGTGGTTGAGCATCTGCCTTTGGCTCAGGGCGTGATCCCAGGATCGAGTCCTGCATCGGGCTCCCTGCATGGAGCCTGCTTCTCCCTCTGCCTGTGTCTCTGCCTCACTCTGTGTGTTTCTCATGAATAAATAAATAAATAAAATCTTTAAAAAAAATAAATAAAATCCCATCCTGGTGTACTTCTAAGCCCTTGGGATTTCAGTACAATGTGCTGCTGCTCATTAACTATCCTACATCATTTAATACCCCCCACCCAGTATTTAGAAATTTTTGTTTCACTTTTGGAGCTTAAGAAACATGTATTGAGGGATCCCTGGGTGGCACAGCGGTTTGGCGCTTGCCTTTGGCCCAGGGCGCGATCCTGGAGACCCGGGATCGAATCCCACGTCAGGCTCCCGGTGCATGGAGCCTGCTTCTCCCTCTGCCTGTGTCTCTGCCTCTCTCTCTCTCTCTATCATGAATAAATAAATAAAATCTTTAAAAAAAAAAAAAAAGAAACATGTATTGAATAAGTGTATACATGAAATATATCAATTCTTAAATTTAAGCATTTGGGAATATTATTGCTTTCTTTCTTCATTTGAGATCTCCCAAAGAAAGAATTTAATAGAATTATACTTTTGAACTCTAGCAGCAAACCTAAAATGCTTTTGGCTTAAATAACAGCATACCTACCGTCAGTGGCTTAAACATCTGGTTATATTAATAAATCTTGAATGACAAGAAATTCAGAGGTTAATTCAGCAGCTCACCCACATCAGGCTTTTTTGTTATTTATGATTCTCCCAACTACTCCGTCATGACCCCATGAGACTGCTGCAAAGCCTCACCATGGCATACGACCATGTTCAAAGGCAAAGGTGGGAAGGGAGGGGTGAACCCCTTAGGCACCTCATCTTTTCAGTCACAGAGAAAACTTTCCCCAAAGTCTCTCAGCAGAATTACTGTTTGTTTTTTGCTTTGTTTTGTTTTTGTTTTTGTAGTGAGAACAGGATCACACAATTAATCATAAATCGGGTAAAAAGGGATAGTATTAGTATAATTGACTAGATCAATCACTAGTCATGCCCTGTAAGGGGTACGTTTCTTCCTCCAAATGTGAATAAAGTCAGAATTCTTTTTGCAAAAATGGAAGGAGGAATGACTACTTGGTAGGCAACTGGCAGCAGCAGGTGTTACGTCCTTAGCACTCTCTCTGTGCCATGTGGTGGCAGAGATTCTTCAAACATCTTAGAGATAGGACACAGTTTCAATACTGAAATTGTTTGTTCAGACATCAGGACACAGATACATAGAAGAAGAATAATTCACACAAACCAAAGCAATAGGTATTTTATTTTTGCCATTAATCAATAACAAATACAAGAGTAAGAGAACATAATTACCTTGCCCAGTATCAGCAAATCTCAGCGATTTCAAAGAAGCTGCGAATAGCTGGGACTCATGCTCATGTATCTCTGACTCCAGAGCCGTAATTCTTAATGACTAAGATACACTACCCAAATGTCACTTGAGGACTGCCATTTAGAGTAATTGAGATAAATTTTTGTCCTGTGTATTTCCCTCCTTTACTTTGTAACTGTTTTCATAATCGATTGCCGTTCCTTTGGAATCAGAATTAATATCAGTGAGAACATAATGCTGTGCAAAGTATCACATATATTGTAAACACCAAAATCTAGTTTCTCCCTTCTTGGAAACAACAGGCTACCTGAAAAGCTGGTAGGGTGTGGCAGGAGAGGGCTATATTTTCAAATCTAAAAGGATCTTAGCAAAATTATCCCCCCCCCTCTGTCTGTCTGTCTGTCTCTCTCTCTCTCTCACACACACACACATACACACGACCTTGACCAACAGACACAATCTTCATAAAAACTAAATATAATGTCTCAACTATTATCTTGGAGATGATTAAAGACCTGTCTCTCCAGGCTACAACTATAAATATGCAAGGTTGTTAATGACTGCAAATGCCTAGAAAATGTCTAATAAAACCAACTATCTTTCAATCAATGATAGATTAATTGAATTTAATATGGTGGGATTGGAAAAAGTCACAGTAACTAATTACCTTATAGGCTTGTGAATGCCTCCAAGTGTGATATATAGTATCACACCTGGGTATTTTAGTTAAGGGTCTTGTTATTAAATTACCCTGAAACATCAATGTTGGAGGTTATAGAGCTCATTTACTATTTATCTGTGTTCTAAGATGGAAAGTCACCTTTTAACATTTAGTTCTTATGTTTTTAAATGTGCTTGTGGCTAATGACATCAACCTTAAAATAATGCAATGATGTTACCTAATGAAAAAATAGCAATCAATCCCAATAAATATCTGGAGATATTAAATATATGCTACAAAATTGATTGGTTGCCTAAACTATATTTTATCACCCAGTGGCTAGTAAACGTAACTTAATTACATGATGCGTGCTACCTATCATCTCTTCTCTGATTTCAAATTTAGCAGCCTCTGAAGCATTATCCATTTGTTTGCAAAATGTCACTGACATGTACAGTAGCTCTTTGGTGGCATTAAAAAAAAATCTGCCTCTCTTCTCAAGACTGTGTGGCTTTCACAAAGAGTTAGCGTTTACTATCATTCCCTTAAAAGCCCTTCTAATTGAGAACCAGGAGTCTGTTGCACATGCATCTACATGTGTAATTCTCTTTATAGAGTTCATTTTGGAGTATCAAGCCAATTGATAAATAAATTAGGGTTCCACAAACAATTTTTTCCAGGGATGAACAAGAAGGACAAAAACCAGAGTGGTAGAAAGCATACCTAATACATATCACAGACAATCTTAGATTCTGTCTAACATAATCTATCCTACAAGCAAGACCATCTCATAGCAGTAGTGGAAATGGCAGCAATCTCTTCAAGATGTTGGAAGTAAATAACAATAATTACATTTAAAAATACTACTATATGGATGCCTGAGTGGCACAGTGGGTTAAGTGTCTAACTCTTGATTTCAGCTCAGATCATGATCTCAGGTCATGAGATTAAGCCTCGCATTGGGTTTTGCACTGAGCCTGGAGCCTGCTTGGGATTCTCTCTCCCTTTCCTTCTACTTCTGCACCACCTCACACCCAAGTAAATAAATATTATCTTTTAAAAATTACTATTAAAATTATTAAGTGTCTATTATGTGCAAAGCACATTATACTCTACAAATATGCTGTCATCTCAAAGTTTACAAAAATTATGTAAATGTTGATATGTAAGTTTGTCTACATTGGGCCCACCTATGTACTAAAAGTTAGCTAGGTTACATAGCACATTTTAAAACCAAATTTCGCTTTGGCTTTGTTACTTCAATCTCAATTGCTTTCTCAATTAGTGGGGAATTAAACTCAAAGAAGAAATTGACTACCTCTTGAGTTTCTAATCATAATTACATCTGGAATATTTTCCAACATAGTTTAGAGTTTTCTTTGCAAGCCTTCCTTCCTTTTAGCCATTTTTAATGAAGATGTTTTAATGCTGTGTTAAATATAACTTGTGTTTCTTTAAATATATTAGAATTATATCTGTATTAAAAAAATTCAGATATGGCATGGCCATTACCAGAACTCAGTTGTGCTATGCAGCAATGCTGTGTGTACTCAGAACCCAATCAATATCATTATAGTGCTTGATACATATTAATGACCCTTTTGGTCTCCTAACCCTGGAACCTGTAACTTCTACTTAACTGACACTGGCATTTGTAACTTTTAATTAATATGGGTGTGGAAACCAGATAATCAGTATGCTAAAATCCCTACCCTTACCCATCCCCCCAAAAGAGGTACATGTTTGAATAATAGTTTAAGACAAGAGTTGGCAAACTTTTTTGTAAAGAGCCAGATAGTAAATATTTTAGAATTTGTGACCATTCTCTATGGGCTTTGTCCAAATTACTCTATCTTGCCCTCCTGGAAGGAAAACAGCCAGTAAATATGTACACAAATGAGAGTGGCTATGTTCCCAAATTAGTCAATGGGCCTGCATTCACGTTTTTTTTTTTTTTTTAAAGTCACCTTAGATATTTTTTATGACCAAAAGTGCTCCAATTAGACAGAAATTCCTAAAGATGACAATTATAAATTCCAGTCAAAATATAGGATGAGAGTGTCTCGGTGGCACAGTCAGTTAACTGTGGGTCTCCCAGTTGCAGCTCAGGTCATGATCTTAGGGTTCTGGAATGGAGCCCGCTGTCAGGCTCTGCCACAGTGCAGTCTGCTTGAGACTCTCTCTCCCTCTCCTTCTGTCCCTTCTCCTCATGCTCTCTCTCTTTCTCTCTATCCAAAACAGATAAATAAATCTTTAAAGAAATATATAGAACCAAACAACAAAGAAAAAAACAAGGAGTAGCAATCACTTAAAGATACTAGTCAGCGAATAAATTAGTTTTGGATGTTAGTCAACACGATAAAGAAAAGGTGGCACAAGATAAATTTTCATTTTTAGGGCATTATCATGATGGAAAGCTTGATCAATATCATGCAGGATAATAATATTTCTAACAGACAACCTAGAGGCAAATCTAAGAGACCCTCAACGATAGAGGATTGCTGGAGGGGAGAAGGTAGGGGGGATGTGCCAAATGGGTGATGGGCATCAAGGAGGGCACTTGTTGGAATGAGTACTAAGTGTTATATGTAAGTGATGAATCACTGAATTGTATTCTTGAAACCAATACTACACTATATGTTAACTGACTTTAGTTCTTCTGGGCTAAAACTTTTTTTTTTTTTAATGCAAGATTTTTGGACAAATACACAATTGGAACCAGAGAAGGGGGAGTTCCTAAAAAAGAAAAAGCTAGAGTCAAGGCAAAATTCTACATTCAGACTTTATCTAAATCTCTGCACAATCCCTTAACCATCCATGTGTGAGCTGGATGAACTCAAAGCAGCTCAACTGAAGATAAAAGTTAGAAACTAAGTTTTGAGCGACATCCAAATAGACAGTTTATAGTTGGAGTCTAATTAATCTCTTGCTAAAATAAAGAACATCAGCAACCTAAAAAATACTCAGTGTCTCCACAACAAAATTTCAAGGTACAGATTACAGTACAAAAGTATTCATCATTTGAAGCATCAGAAAAATACAATCCAGTCAAAGAAAAAAGACAAAAGGAGCTAATCATGAGATGAGTCAGATATTTGACTTAGTAGACAGGATTTTAAGAAAGTTATTAGGAATATAATCAATAAGATAAAGGAAAATATGCTGGAAATGAACCAAAAAGGTAACAAATTTTAGCAGTGACGTTGGAACCAAAAAAAAGGGAAATTCGAAAAATGAAAATACAATATTTAGGTAATTAGGTTCATTAGATGGATCAATCAGAATGGAAATGACAAAGAGAATGCAAACTTAAGTATAGATCAACACCAAATATCTTAAGAAGAGAGAAAGATTTTTAAAAATGAACAGAGCAAGCTGTGGAACATCAAAAAGTGTAAACATATGTGTGAATTTAAGATAAAATAGAAGAACATTTGCCAATTTTGTTGAAAGATATCATGTTACAGATTCAAGCTCAGCAAAGCCAAACAGGAAAAGCTGTTCCAACCTTTTCATTTCCCCCCCCTTTTTTTTTTTTATGAATCCCTCTAAGCAAGCGATGACAACAGAAGTTTGTGTTTGAATAATCACATGACACTTGAATGCTTTCTTACATCTACATTGTTCCTGCACCAGGAATACTTGGTTCCCTGATCTGCCTAGAACTTTTTTATCAGGAAACTCATGCTTTTCAATAAATCCCTACCTGCAAAACTGGCTACAATGGATTCAGTGTTCTTCAAGGTAACACACTGACCAAGATGACAATTAGGAACCAAGTGGTTGAGGAAATTTGGATTATTTTTTCTAATTTGTCTGAGTTTGAAGGTAATTAAGATCCAGCTGACTTTAGAAGATGGGACAATTAGTCAATGGTATGCAAGAAAGAGTTAATTTTACTAAGCCTGCAGGCACATAAAAAAAATGTGAAGGAAATTTTGGCAGATCAAGGGCCTGTTATGACAGATGACAAGAGACACATGAAGAGTTAAAAAACTTTTTTTTTTTTAATTTATTCATTACAGAGAGAGAGAGAGAGAGAGAGAGAGGCAGAGACACAGGCAGAGGGAGAAGCAGGCTCCATGCAGGGAACCCAATGTGGGACTCTATCCCGGGTCTCCAGGATCACACCCCGGGCCAAAGGCTGGGCCACCAGGGCTGCCCCAAAACTTTGAAGAGGTAGCTGCTTTTAACTAGACTAACTTCAGTATACAAGGTAAAAAAAAAAAAGTAGGATTCTACCTTTTGTTTGAATGATTGGCTGATATTTTTGAAATCTATTATAAATGAAATTGAGGTGCCCAAAAATCATGGAAGTTCCAAAGATTTAGTAAAACAGAATTGATGGAGTAGATTTATTATGAGCAACACACCCAAGCAGCTCATAATCCTGTCCCTAGAAAGGCTGTATTACGGGTTGAATGTTTGTATGTCCCAAAATTCATATGTTGAAGGCCTATGGCTTCAAGAACTTGCTGCTATTAACCAAGGTGATTATGCATTAAGGAAGGAGAAACGTTGAGATTTTTTAAGATTTGTTTAACACAGTCTCAGAATTAGTTTTCTATTGCTGCTATAACAAATTACACAAATTTACAGTACACGCCCACACACACAAAATTATGGTTCTGCAAATCCTAAGTCTGAAATGGGTGTTTCTGGGATAAAATGAAAATATCACCAAAACTTCCTTCCTTTCTGGAGGCTCTAGGGGAGAATCTGATTTTTTTTTTCTTTTCTAGCATCTAAAATCTGCCCATATTTCTTGGTTCTTGGCCTACTTCTATCTTCAAAGCCAACATTTACTGGTCAAGAACTTTTCATACCCTATATCACTTTGACACAATCAAGTGCATCTACTCCATTATAAGGACCCTTGTGAGTATATTAGGCCGACCTGAATAACCTGGTATAATCTTCCCATCCCAAGGTCAGTTAGTTAGTTATCTTTATTCAATATACAACTCTAATTCCATAACATACCCAAAGGGATGCAGACAGTAGGATGTAGGATGTAGATTATTCTATCTACTACCAGGCTCTAAGCTAACAACTAATTTCTGGCCACATAGAATTTTATGGCGATCTAGCAAGTAAAGTGGGAATTTATGAAGGTCAAATAATAAATGGAGTTTGACCTGATGTTCTCATAGAGATCTTAGAAGACTGGTAATGTCATGACATTGGTTCCCAAACCCAGGAAATAAAGGTTATTTTTTAAAGTGCAAGTGAAAGCTCCTAAAACCATATTTCTATGTCAAAAATAATAAAGCAAAAGCAATACCTCATTTCTGGGAGAATTGGAAAGATTAGGGCCCACATTGTAACTGAAAGGTGCATAGGTGGAAATACCTATTATGTCCTGCATTTAATTTGCCTCTTGGGCCGAAGGGAAGTACAGAAGGCTTTTGCAGTTGCTTTTTCCAAATTCAGTCTCTTTACTGAAACAAAATAACACATCCTTTAGTTCACTTAAAACACAAACATTCACACATATTTTACATGTATTTTGATTACATTTATATGCATATAGACAGCACAAATCACAGTAATATACAGAATATACACATACTTTCTCTTTCTCTTTCTTCTTTTTTGTTGAGGGTAATGTTAGAGTTACGTCCAGAGGTTACTGGATGTGAAAACAAGATTATGAGGATGAGACTTCCACATTTTTTTTCCTGTAGTTACCATCCACTTAAATTAGAAGTCTATCCAGAGCAAAGTAATTCTTCAGAGCTCTGAATACACTGCATATACTCGGAGATTTAGCTCTTTATGTCAGCGAAGATGAAGACAGCTTTACTCAGCTGTCTTTTTCAGGCACTGGTTCTGATGACTCTTGGAGATGGGGGAAGGAAGAGAATTCCTATCTATAGTGGGAATATAAATACAAATTCTCAGTGATAGATTTTAATACTCCTGCGATGCAATATTTATGAAACCAAACCGTCTTATAGCTAATAGAAATGAATCAATTGGTTTCACAGCTTGGTCTGAGATGAACACCTCCTACTTAGATGGTATGAGCATTTTCCTTGGAACATTTGAAAACAATACCAGCAATGAAATTAGAAACATCTGCCCATGGTTTTCTTGAGAATATTCTTCCTTGTATGCATAAAAATGGAAATAATAGTAAAACTGTAGGGCACCCCACAATTTGATACAAACAGCTTAATATAATCACATTTTAGCAGCTATTAATATAACTGTTGAGGTATCATATAAGCAAAGACTTAATGTCAAAGAAAGGCAGACTGTTGTAAAAATATTTAATATCTTCCTGGAGCTAAAATAAAGCAATATGTAAGATTTAGGTTTATTTTTCCCCAAAAACATCAACTGCTAGAGGATGTTTACCAAAGAAGTTGTCCTTCCCTGAATTGTGAAGTTGCAGAACAAATAAACCTGCAGGATGACAGAATAAGATTGTTTCAGGGATACAGTTACAAGGATGTAGTCTTCAGAGATTTCTCTGTAAAACTTATGAATTTCTAAGATAAATACTGCACTGTCTCACCTTACACTGTTTTCTTTTCACATAAACGTTGTTATAGATGATACTGTGATTGAGATGTAATCTTTAAAATAAATGTTTAATTTCATAGGGCCAAATCATGAAAATCATGCCTACTGACAATAATTTGTAATAGTAGCTTACACAATAATTACATACAGCTGAGAGTGGACTCCAGTATATTATTACAACACCCTCCAACCTTGAGACAACCATTGCAATTGCATCTCTAACTCTTTAAAAAAAAAAAATCTAAGTTTACACAGGCAAGCCTAAACTTTGCAAACTTATTTAGGTAGCACCAAGAATTATAATTACATTTCTTTAAATAAAATATATGAAACTAATAACACTTTACTTTTGTTGACTATATTTACCTCCTGGCATGAAATCAACTTTCAGTAATATATGTACTATAAAGCCTAGAGAAACACATATTATGCTGTCAAAGAGAATTAAGATAGATGAGAACTCATCCTAACTCCTAAGGTCCACCATCGTTTATAGTAGCCAGAGGGGGAAAAGATGGGAAGTTATTATCCAGGACTACCCTGATTTTTTTCTATTGTTTCTTCCTACCATCTCCTCATATCCACTACCACTGTTCAGCCCCAAGCATTAAACTGAGTAAGGACAGTTCTAAACAGCATAAACAAACCAGAAATGACTGCTTGTCTCTAGTTGGATGCAAGGCCAAGAAAACTTCAGTTTGGGATAGATGCAGGTGAAAACAGTATTGAAGGTAAGTTTAGAAGAGTGAGAAAATGTACAAAGATGGAACATACGGTCACAGATGAGATGGAAGATTTGGCTTGGCAATAAAGAATACATTTACAGACCAATCCTAAGTATATGCACTTCTAGTCATTTGTTTTATTAGCATCTTTGTCTAAGCCTCTCCATTTCCTGCCATCTCCTCTCACTGCCAGATAACACTAAAATAGTTCCCTCCTCACCCAAACACTGAATTTTTAGCTTGGGATAACATGAAGTTTACCCAAGGACTGGTTTGGCCAGGTTGAGAAGTGAAAAACTCCATTCTTAATTTGGACCTGGACAAGTCACTTCAACTTCTGAACCTCAGGATCCCCATTTGAACAGATAACACTGGCATCTAAGGATTAAAAGTGTGTACCATCTGTCTACCAGAGTACCTGGCATATGAATATTCCATACAGCAACTATTTGTATCATCTTCATATATATTGTATGAAAATGATGGTAATAATGGTATTAAGTCATATCTTTAGTGACCATTCACCTTAATCAGACTGATTATGACTTCTTTCCTAGACCTGCTGCTTTCTAGCATTCCATTCCCGAGCACAAATACTAAACAATGAAGTTAAACTACAAAAGAAAAGACTTAAAAGAAAGATCACTCTTCTAATTAAATGCTATCACCCATACTCCATTCCAAAAATTCATCTTTCGTGATAAAAGACTCTAACAATTTGCCATCTTTCTCCTGAAAGTGTTGTACTGCTCGAGTGTCTAGATATTTTGGTCTGTGAAGAATGGAGTATGCCCTGGAGTATGAATTATGTTAAAGGAGAAAAGAGGGGGAAGAAGAGAGAAAGGAGAGAAGAAAGAAGAAAGGAAGGGGGAGAAGGAGGGAGTGAGAAAGGAAAAGCAGGAGGGACTCCCCACATGAATAAATAAAAAAAAGGAATTTAAAACAAAGATAAATTTTTTAAGAAGTACCATTATAGTCTTAGGTGCTACCATCTCTAACCTTGATTTGATAGTTTTCCTGAGATAGAGTCCATTGGTATACGGAAGCAGAAGTTAAGGCTCTGCATCCTCATAGGGATACAAATTGTATCTAAGATCCCTGGATATCATTGGTCCCATAATGCCTGATCACTTCACAAAAAAGAAAATTAAAATCTCCAAAGTAATTCCACTTTGATAATGATCATCTAGGTTATTTGGGCCAACCTTCCTTCCTGCTGAAAGCAATTTTACAAGTAGGACAAATTAAAAACAAAAATTCTTAGTTTTACTAGATAAGATTAAGTTCATAAGATCTCATCAGGCTGAGTCATACTGGATGCTTTGGAATCCAGAGAAGTGAAGTGAGCCCTACACTCAGGCTGCTTTTGCTCTAAGGTCATCTTCTTTTCCAGAAGATAAGATCAGGAGGCTGAGTTGAAAATTTTACAGCTTCACAGGATTAAGAGATCAAAAATCTTGATCTACTTGGTCTCCAGCTGGGGAATTACTAAATTATCCCATTACTGTAAGCAAATACTGAAATGGTTATACCTTAGAAGTAAGATTAACTGGAATTCAACCATCCCTACTGTACCTAGCATTCAATCATCTGGATACACTAGAAAAGCTTAAATATGAAATCAGATTAAGAAGAAACTGACTTACTAGTGACTCCTGTGTTTAGAATAACTCTTAAGAAAAAAAATATTATTTTTTTAAATAATAAGATATTATTATCAAATTACTTTAAATATTTTTTCAAATAAGTTGTGGGGGTGGAGGAAGACACAGAGACAGAAGAACTATACATACTGGGTTTGCCTGTAACTAGATGGTAAAACAGATATGCATGCTATGTTGAAAAAAGAGGAGGGGAGCCTGGATGGTTCAATAGGTTAAGTGGCTGCCTTCAGCTCAGGTCATGATCTCAGGGTCCTGGGATCAAGCCCCACATCACGCTCTGTGCTCAGCAGGGAATCTGCTTGAGGATTGTCTCCCTTTCCCTCTGCCCCTCTGTCCACTCATGCACTCACTCTCTCTCTCAAATAAATAAATAAATAAATCTTTAAAAAATAAAGAGGAAAGTCATGTTTGAGTACTTAAGCAAGAAATTAGCAATTACATAAAATGAATGGATCTGAAAAAATCTAGTTGAATTTCTAAAATAGTATGCTAATCAATGCTACAGTCAATAGACTAAGAACTGAGAAGACAAATAATTTAAGGGAAAAAGTAAGAAATTAACTAAAATGAAACACAGAGCATCAAAAAAAACTAGGAAATACAAAAGAGAGAGAAATACACAGGATAAAGAGAAAAACTGATTGAATTAGAATCTCAGAGAATAAGATGCGGTATGCAATTTTTGATGAAATTATGGATGAGAAAACTATTATATCTCAAGCAGATAAATGAAAAGAAATCTACACATATCACATCATACAAATAACTACAGGGGAAAAAATAAGACAAAACAAAATGACAGAAGCAATTACAGAAAAAAAGATTACCTCCAGAAAAGGAGCAATTAGATGTTTAGCTGACTGTCAAGAGCAAGAATAGAAATTGGACATAATAAAATGATACCTTCAAGGGGATGAGAGAAAATAACTTACCAACCTAAAGTTCAGTGTCTGGGGAAAATACTTCTCAACAATGATGCTAGACAAAGACATTTTGAGATTGAAAAACAAAAACAAAAACGAAAACAACTCAGTGAATTTACCACCAGCAGATCCAAACATCACAACACATCAAAGAAAGTTTTTCAGACAGAAAAACAATCTGTGAGAAAGAATATAGTAAATGTAGTACAATCATGGCTAGAGGGGTTTACTGGAAGTTAAACTCTTCTATAGTCCTTATATTATCTGGAAGGAGTAAAACAATTCATCAGTCTAAGGCTTTGATAAGTCATGGGAGCATACGGTAATATCTGTAATAACAACTAAAGAGAATATGATTGTATAACTTTAAACTAATAGAGTAGTGGAAAAAATACAATGATTAAAAAAAGAGAAGAAGAAGAGAAATAAGAGAACAAATTGAAAACACATTGTGATAAAAAACTATAAAATCTAGTATCAAAATTCTATTTTAATATAAAAACTATTCCATTTTTAAGAATTTATCACATATATTTTTAAATCCCTATTGTTTATAGAAAAATATTTAAAGACTAATAATTTAAACATAAGGGATATAGATTTATAAGTTAAATGCTAGAAAAAAGTTATTATACAAAGAGCAACAGATTGCTGGCATAGATATATTAATATCAGTAGACATGATAATTAAGGCTAAGTCATTATTAGAAATCAAGAGGATCACTTCATAATGATAAGAGTTTAATTCACCAGGACTACATAAACATTTTAATTTCTTAAATCTAATAAGTGGCCTTGAATATTAAAAAGCAAATATTGACATAAGTACAAGGATAAATGGGAAATCTATGATGACAGTGGAAGCTTTTAATATTACTCTCTAGGTACATAATAGAAAGAACTGGGGAAAAAGCAGAATATTTCAACAATCATAATAATGAAACAACTGCAGAGTATATCTGCTGGGTAAGCACACATGAAACCTTTTGAAAAAAACTGACTGTGGAGGTGCCTGGGTGGCTCAGTCAGTTACAAGTGTGTCTTGGCTTCTGGTGGGATCATGATCTCAGGATTGTGGGATGGCAGGGCATTGGGCTCCCAGGCTCTGCCCCGAGTCTGCTTGAGAGTCTCCCTCTCCCTGTGCCCCTCCTCCTGTTAATGCATTCTCTCTAAAATAAGTAAATAAAAAATTTAAAAACAAAAGAAAAATTGACTTGGTATTGGCCTATAAATCAAGTCTCAAAATATTTCAAAGAATTGAAGAGTTTATTTTCTGCCCATAATAAACTTTTACGAGAAATCAATTACAAAAAGTAACTAAAAATATCTAAATGTTTGCAAATCATAATGGAAATTTTTAAACATGTTTTGATATTAATGAAAATGAAAATACTAGATATCAAAATTAGAAGATGAGTCCCAGAGTCCCAGCTGGTTACTATCACAGTCCTCCAGTTACCCACCTCCTCTTTCCTTTCAACTTGACAGATGCCGCTGTGTCCCTTGCTAAGGACTTCCTAGCAGGTAGAGTGGCTCTGGCCATCTCCAAGACCATGGTGGTAGCACCTACCCAATGTGTCAAGCTGCTGCTACAGGGGCAGCATGCCCACAGCAAATCACTACAGACAAGCAACACAAGGACATTATAGATTGTATGGGTCACATCCCCAAGGAGCAGGGAGTCGTGCCCTTCTAGGGTGATAACCCTGGCCAACGTCATCAGACATTTTTTCACCCAAACTCTCAACTTCACCTTTCCAGATAAATCACACAGATCTTCCTGGGTGGTGTGGATAAAAGAATCCAGTTTTGGCACTGCTTCACAGGGAATCTAGCATCAGGTGGTGCCACTGGGGCCACATCCTTGTGTTTTATGTTTCCTCTTAATTCTGCCCATACCAGTCTAGTGGCTGATGTGGGTAAAACCAGGGCTTACCCAAACTACCTGGTTAAGATCTACAAATCTTATGGGATTAAAGGCCTGGACCAAGGCCTTAATGTATCTGTGCAAGGCGTTATCATCTGCCAAGCTGCCTACATTGGTATCTATGACACTGAAAAGGGAATGTTTCCAGGTTGCAAGGATATTCACATCTTTAACAGCTGAATGATTGCACATGCCACAGTTGTTACAGGTTGACTTTCTATCTGTTTAACGTTATTCATTACGAAATGATGATCCAGTCAGGACACAAAGGAACTGACACCGTGTACATAGGCACTCTCGACTGCTGGAGGAGAATTGCTCATGATGAAGGAGCTAAAGCTTTTTTCAAAGGTGCATGGTCCAATATGCTCAGAGACATGGGTGGTACTTTTGTGCTTATCTGGTATGATGCAATAAAAAGTTCACAGAAGTTAGTTCCTAGTGTTTCCCCCTGTTAACAATCATGTTGTATGATATAACATATCCTGAGCATTCTTGATGGACTGTTAGCTGTCTATTTATCAATGGCAACTATTTACTGATTGAAATTAGGAAGCGATATTATTCATCTGACCAGTTGCCTCTTAAAGCCATTTCCATGATGATGATAATTCAATTATATTTTTTATTTCAGTTACTAATACATTTGAAGAAACAGAAAATATCTGAAATATTAAAAAATGGAAGATGAACTAAAATGTGTTCTTCTGAACATGTCTTTCTTCTGAAAACATTAGCATACATGTATATTAAGAGGAAAAAGTGAGTCAAGCATCCATCTCAAAATTGGAAAATGAATAACAAAATAGACTGAAACAAAGTAAAAAAAATAATAGAGTAGAAATAAAATAGAATATATATATTATATGTAATATTATATATTATAGGATCTACAAAATCAAAAGTAGCTTATTTGGAAAAAAGTAAATAAAACCAACCACTTATTATAAAATCTACAAACCTCTAGTGAAGTTGAAGGACAAGAAAAAGAGAGAAGCTACAAATATTCAATATTAGGCTTAGAAAAGTCCTGGCTACAGATCCTATGGTCATTAGGAAGTTAATGAGGAAATTATAAGCAATTTTATACCTAAATTGATTTCAAGTGAATATATATTAAGTTCATAGTAATTTCATAACTTATCAAAAATGACACAAAAGATATAGAAAATCTGAATTATTATTTAACTATGGAAGACACAGGATCTATAACTTAAAACCAAATGAGAAAATCTATGCCAAGAGAGATTCTTTGATAAATGTTACCGAACACTTAAGAAAGATGTAATACCAGTACATGTTCTTTTTCAAAGATTAGAATAAAACTCATTTAACGAGGTTGGCCAGCTGCAAGTTTTCAAGAAAGGTAAGAACAGTAAAAGTTAAAGGCCAATCACAACCCCAAGCAAAACTCCTAAACAAAATATGAGCAAACTGAAAACAGCAATGTACAAAATAGTAAAACATTCCAATCAATTTCATTTAACTCCAAGAATATGAGATTGATGCAAAGATGAATTTTTCTTCATTAATAAAGAGAAAATCATATAATACCAATACATGTAAAAGTATTTAATAAAATCCAAATTTTAGCAAACTGGAATAGGAGGAAAATTTCTTAATCTGATAGAATGTCTCTAAAAATTTAATGCTACAGAGAATATCATAGAAAATCATTTTAAAATTAGTAGTCAAGTACCTAGGAGTAAATGTAACCTAAGAGGTGCAAGACTTCTATTCAGAAAAGTTAAACTTTTATTGACAGAAATAAAAGACCATAAAATAATAAAATATACCATGTTCATGTATTTATAAATTTAATTTTTTAAAGGTGCCTATTCCCAACTAGGTTGCACTGATTCAATACATTCCCAATAATCTCAATAGAGTGTGTGTGTGTGAGAGAGAGAGAGAGAGAGAGAGAGAGAATGAGAAAGAGATAGGACAAGCTGAATCTGACATTTAAATAAAAAGTTTAAGGGCCAAAAACAGCCAAAAAAGCCCCTGAAGAAGACAAACAAGTAGTAAAACTTTCCTCCTCAGACTTTAAGACTTACAAAGCTGTAAAACTATATGTGGTATTGGCATAAAGATGGAAAAATAGATTAACAGAATTGAAAGCACAGAAAAAGAGACCTGTGCATATTAAAAAGAACACTTGTTTTTTTTAAAATCTACACTGTACAGGACTGAAGATAATATATTTTTTCAATGTATGATGCTGGGAAATTAGAAATTCTTAAGTACTAAAGAGAAAAACTGGACTTATACTCAACGGCCTACAAAAAAAAATGTTTCATGGAGATCATGGACATAAACATAAAAGGAAAATGAAAATCTTCTGGGAAATAATACGAAAGAATATCTTCCTATTCTCATGCAACAAACAGTTTTTAAAATAATTACAGCTAATACTATAAGGGAAAATGATAAATTGGTCTAATTTAAAATTAAGAATATCAGTTCATCAAATTAATTAATTTATTAATAAAGATAGTAAAATACCAAGCCAAAGAATGGAAAGGTATATAGACACCACATAATTTTATTTGTTTTAAAGAATTTATTTATTTACTCATGAGAGAGAGAGGCAGAGACACAGGCAGAGGGAGAAGCAGGCTCCATGCAGGGAGCCCAACACGGGACTCTATCCCGGGTCCCCAGGATCAGGCCCTGGGCTGAAGGCGACACTAAACCGCTGAGCCACCTGGGCTGCCCAGCCACCACATACTTTTAAAAGGATTTACACCCAGAATACCTAAAAAGTTCCTATAAGTCGATTTAAAAACACAAACAATAAACAATTACAATTACATGAGTGAATGATCCAAGCAAGAAAGAGTTAAGACAGAAAGGAGAAAGCTGTGTGCTCTCCAAGGATTTAGTCCCTTCCTCAGAGATCCCTGGTTTCCCAAATCCCCTTGTTTCAGGTTTTCTAGAGTCTGGATTTTTTTTAACTATTCTCCAGCTCTATGAACCCCACAGTGTGGCCAAAGCAGTTAGTGCTCAGTAAGTATTTATTGTTTTTCTCTGCTTTATCCAGTCTTTCTGTAAGTAAGTTGCAGTTATTTCTTCCTCCTTAGCGCAGTATCCCTGGGCGCCTGTGTTCCACCTGCAGCCTAAAGATGAAGAAAGCCTGCTTGCTGTGCATCTAACTTTACATAATAAATAAATAAATAAATAAGCCAGCCACTGGGTTTCTGCAGCTCAATTTTTACTTTGGGTAGCCACAGTGGGTTTCTGTCCTAATTTATACACCAAGAAAAGAAATATAAGAAATTTGTTGGGTTGGATATTAGTCTATAATCTTATATAGTCTATTAATGCTTCTGACAAGGAACAAAAGAGTTAATTTACATATACTGAAGGAAACAAAAATATAGTATATTCTAAAGAGCAAAACAAAATATTAATTTTCAGTGAAAATATTTGTCAGAATCTCATTAGTTTCACATATCAGTTCTAGTATTTGTTGGCACCAACTAACCTGAAAACACAAGTATCTGTATCTCCCTATTATACACTTATAAGAAATGAAAAATTCATGCCTAATTCTCAGATAATAGAAATAATAAGTCCTTTGATTTAAGCTATGATAGGCAGTACAGTCTATTGTCAATGACAATGCACATTTCAAAAGATAAACTGGAAATGTAAGATCAAAGTATGAATTATAATTTAAAAGTGATTCAGAAGACTTTCTTTTCTTTTTTTTTTATGTGGAAGCAGATCTCATCTTCAAGCATAATGTATTTTAGGAGCCAAAACTTTCATTGGAAAACTTAAGTTCCCATATATTTTCCAGTATCATTATTACTCAGATTCTCAAAGAGCAGCACAACAAAAATGACTCTTGGGTGGTTATTATTATTATTATTTTAAATACATTTTACGGAAGAATGGTGATTTTAAAATTCATACATTTTATAAAATTTTGGCAAAATGCTAAGAGTAGGAGCATCTGGGTGGCTCAGTTGGTTAAGTGTCTACTGGTTTCAGCACTGGTCGTGATCTCAGGGTCGTGAGATCAAGCCACAAGTCAGGCTCTGTGTGCTAGTGTGGAGCCTGCTTAAACAGTCTCCCTCTCCATCTGCCACTTCCCGTCTTGCTCTCTCTCTTTCTCTCTCCTTAAAATAAATAAATAAATAAATCTTTAAACCAAATACTAAGAGCCAAGAACAAAAATACAAAGCCTTTTTTTTTTTTGTATTATAAACAAACAGAAAGAGGGAAAATATGAAAATCTTGGTGGTCATAAATTCTGATTAAATCATTCAACCCCTTATATTTAAAAATTCACTGGACTGACTAAATCTCTGAAGTCTGGTACCTGCCAGCCTTGCTAACCTGTTCTACTATTTTAAAAAAAAATGTGACTTTAGACTGTGACTATTGAAGAAACCACACCAATGGAAATATGAAATTAATTCCGCTATATCAGAATTCTTGTTCTATTTGCCAACAAAGGTCTATAGTTTCTGAAAATAGAGCACCTGTGGGAGACCAGGATACCAAACTCAAGTACCAGGGGGACCACGAGAAGCACTCTTTTCAAAACATGAGTTCAGGTCATTTCAATATGCTTCCTGCTCTGATCCACCTATCATAGATACAAACGGATTAAGTTGTTGCAACTCAATATCTCCCATCTCTAACTGACCCCTCCCTCCCCATGCCATTCTGTGGCAGCCCCACCCCATAGCAAGCAAATTCTACATGTTCCAATTCTTCTGGCATTTCTAACATCGACTCTTCATTCCAAATCTCTGGGCTTTTCCTATGTCAGAAAGTCTTTTCCATTAGTTTTTCTCCGGGAAAACCTACGCTGAACCTTCATCTCTTCTTTTTATATACTGAGACATCTCCCTCATTCTTGAAATTCTAGTTAATATCTAAATGTTAGTGAATCTCATGAAATGTAACCCCAGCCCAGGAAACTCCAATGAACATCAGGTTCTAAATGCATCTAACTTCTATCATAAAGATTTGCCTTATATTTAATTTTTATCTTCTCAAATAATCTTCTGCTTGTATAATTTCTACCACATTCAAGGGCATCTCTATATTATAGTCCCACTTACCTACAAAAATACTCAACTTGGATGTTACTACTCATCCCTTTTGCTCCCTCATCGTTGACCTCATCCTGTTAATCACCCAGGTCTATCAGTACTGTCCCTGAAATCCTTCAAATCTGCCCAATACTCTTACCTGTCCCTCCCCTTGTCTAGACTCACCTGGATCACTGAAATCTCTCCCTCTCTCCAATTGTGCCTTCATCGAATCTATGTTCCCTAAAGAAATCTCATGCCTGGTCCTCAATATCTACTCACAGTTTCTATAATAAAATTCAGATATCTAGCATTGCATGATTTATCGGCTATGTTCCTAACTACTTTGAATCTCTGCTCCTCAAAGGATTCTATCAAAGCAAATTTCTTTTAGTTATCTAAGCACATTATCCTTATTGCAGATCTTTGTGCATGCAGTTAAATTTACCAGGAATTTTAATGCTGCTATCACCACTCTTTTAGCTTAACTCAAAACCTTTCTTCCAGTTCAATTAGGTGTCTCTCACTGGAAAGCATTTCCTGACCCTTAAGCCTGGGTTAAATAACTTTCTTACATGCTCCCATAGCATCCTGTATGCTTACCATGGGCTACTATAATTGGCAATGGCTTCAACTGTCTTAACACATCTGTATTTTCAGTGCTCAACATACCCGGGTACTTGAAATATTTAATTAGTAGATTAATAGGGTCAAAACTTTTATCAGTCCACAATTGAGAACTCTCTACATAATAATTTTTTAAAAATGCGAAACCATCTCTTTTTTCTTCTAAAACACTTTCTTTTAGAGTGATTCTCATTAAAATCTCCTTTACCTTCAATAAAGAAGCTCTGATTCAATTTTTCCCCACCTTTTCATTCTGAGTGTTTAATAAAGGATAGGCATACTGATGTTAACAATATTCTAAGCATGGCCAGCAGCAATATTGTGAAATTCTATATGCTATTAGCATTAATTGGCAACATTGCCCCTGATGGACAAGCTATTATCTACCCCTACCCCTGGTTGTCTCATTTTGAATGCTTATCTTTATCCAATTGCTAGAGCCAAAATCTCTTCTATTGTTGTCTCCCTTAGAGGGTGATTTATTTGATAGCTCAGTTGCAAACACAATTTCTTCCCAAATTATCCTATCCATTCCATTATTCCCTTTCTATTATCTTGAGACTCCAAAAGACTAAGTAAATAGATGAGGTGCCAACTTCACTGTAACTTTTAGAAACAGAGAGTGACATTGTTAAATCTTTTGATGAAATTTTGGGAATGTGTCCCTGTCTTTCCAATTAACTTTGATTGATGCCTGATTGATGAAGGATGGTGGTGAGACTCTGTCAATGAAGTCTTAGGTAAATACACATGTAAATATTTAAAATATGTCACTTGAAATTTTCTGGCAGTGTCTCAAAGTTTATCTTCGAAATCGTTTTCTATCATTAGTACCATTGTATGAAATGAATCCACAATTTGCTTTAGGGCTCAGGACAATTGTATAAACAGTCATATAATCATAGTACACCAGATGAGTTGGTTTTGGTTAAAGAAAGACCAAACAGTCAATGATTAAGGAAGTTGAATATATAATACTATAAAAATTTCAGTAAGTTTAGTAAACTCTTTGAAATAAGATACCTTTCAGTGCATACCAGGAATCTACAATTTACCTAGGTTTATAGTTTTATATTCTACTTTAATTATTTCTACTCTAAAAGCCCCTGTTGGCTCTTTGCATACCATCCTTTCTTTATTTACTCTGGTAAAAGCATAAACTCTACACTTAGTCTCTGAATCAGTTAATGGCTTCCAAGATGTTTTGGACCTTTCCTGAAACCCAATTATGTATCAGCATTGTCTCTTAATCATGTAAGTATTCCTTATACTTAATGTTTAATATGTTAGAATTGTGCTAATTGTGTGTCTTGTGGTAACTACTACACAATTTAATTGGCTCACTGTCATTTAGGGATTGAAATAATAGGTATAAATTCCGTAGGCTTCTCACCCTTGGAAACAAATGAGGAACTAATATGCTAATATTATAAAGGGAAAATATATCAGGCTATATTTTAAAATATCACTGAAAAAATCATCTGTTTAGGTTGTCAAATTTCATCCTGAGATGTTTAGTTAGTGCTCAAATTCAGTACTGAATCTCTAGCCCATTGAACCAGATATTTTTTTAATTAATTTATTTATTTGAGAGAGAGAGAGAGAGAGAGAATGCACATGTGCACATGAGTGGAGGGAGGGTCAGAGAGAGAATCCTGACTGAGCACAGAGCCCCAAAGGGCCCTATCTCAGGACCTGTGAGATCACGACCTGAACAGAAACCAAGAGTTGGATGCTCAACCAACTAGCCACCTGATGCCCCTAGATATTTTAAATCTAAATAAACATTGTAAATTAGTGTGGGATATGGCAGTAATCAAATTTCCAAGGCTGTTGGAATAGCAGAATCATTTTAGAGTCAATATATATATTTCTGGTCTAAACCCCAAAACATTGAGTTAATATACTAGAGAGATGCTCAGAAATCCACATTTTAAAAAATGTTCCCATAATAGTATATATTGTGGGTTTTATTTGTTTTAGTAACCTTTACATAAACAGCACTAAACTATATGGAAATTAATCTAACTCTTTAATAGTTAACATTTGTGAAATTTTGGTTGTGGGTATATGGGTTACTGCTATTGTGTTTTACATTATTTTTTTACATATTTAAAATATGCTATATTAAAAAATACTGTCCCCACAGAATTCAGATCATCATCCACATTTGGGAACTATTGAAATAATGACAAAGCAATGTAATTTATCATCCAAACTGGACGTTGTTGAGAAGAGAGCACTATTAATAATTTCACTAGCATAAGAGGCAAACTAGAATGTATGGTCACCATAGGCATAAACTATTTTAAGACCCACTTAATGCACAAACTTCTTAATAAGAAAATTTATTTTCTATCATTTCCCCTACCCTCCTTCTTTATAAGTTATCACAGATAGAGGTTATTGATCTAATTTGCCCAATTTATTATCCATTTTTTCACTGAAGCACTTTATGGTAATATACAATTTTCAAAAGAGTCATATAATAAATAATGGACATACAGAAAAATTTTTGAAATTAAAATACCTCTAAGATGCCATAAAGCATAGAATCAGTCAACAGCATTTATTGAACACTCAGTGATGTCAAGTTAAAGGCTAAACAACAAAATACAGATTTTGACTTCAAGAAATTTCTATTTTAACTAACTGTTCAGACAAAAAACATAAAATAAACCAAGAAATACAGATTCTATAACTGTATAAGAATAAAATAAAAAGTAACTACTCTTAAAAGGCCAAGTACTAATGGAGAGCAAAGCTAAGCATAATAAGTAATGTGATCATTACCAGTTGTCAAGTCTGAAATCTCAGTTTTTTTCACACATCTATCTTTGCCATCACCACAGACTTGTCTGTAGTCTTCCTTCTCCAGTTTGTGGATTGTCTCACCCGCCCATAGGAATGACCTCTGTTCTGTACTATTTTGACCAAAACACAAGGCTCAGTCTGTTTCAGCTAAAAGTTTTATATAACTAATGCAAAAGAGCACTCCCAAATGTACTTAATGAAAAAAAAAAAAAAAAGCAATTTATTGGCTCAAGGAGGTGAATAGTCCAGATGTAGCCTAACCTAGGGCTCAAATGATACGATCAAGGCCCACTTTACTTTCTGTGCTCTTAGATTCTTTTGCACTCTTGGCTTCATTCTCAAGGCATCTTCCCTCTTAGCCACTAAATTAATTCCAGCAACCACTAGGCTATTACCGTGGAGATTTATATTCAGAGGAAGAGACTGACAGAAATCCTAGAATTTCAAGCAGAAGTTTCAGCTGTGACTAGCCTAACTCGAGTCAAGTACATTTCCTTGATTTATCTGTGGCTGAAGATAGAATGTGTGTCTTGGTTTACCCTAAATTCTATTCTCCACTGTATCGTGTCACCCAAAGTAGACAGGCCATTAGGACAAGTAGGTAATTCCCAGAAGCAAAATACGCATATTATAGCCATGGGAAAAGAGAGTGAATACTGGATAGACAAAAAGGAAAGGACAGAGAGAGGGAAAGAAGGAAGGGAAGGAGGGAAGGAAGGAGGAGAAAGGGGAGGAAAGATTAAATGGGAAAGAGGCAAAGGGGTGGGGAGGGAAGAAAGAATATAATCCACTGAGACAGTGGTGTGTTGGTCAATGTTTAAAACCAACTCTCAAACAGCAAAACAAAGCAAAAAACCTGTCTTCTCCGTAGTGTTTGACAATTTCCATGCTGCAAATTTTCCTACCATGATTTCAAGATATCAGATCACTGAATGCAGAGTTGCAAAAAGACATGCATTTGACAGATAGATACAATTGACATCAATAATCTGGAAAGGAATGATAACAGTACAACATAGTGGAGTAGTTGAAAAGTGATTACATGTTCATTACTTATTAACTTAGTTTTCAGTGTTATTCACTTGCTTATAAGTTTATGTTAATTTTTTATTTTTATTTTACTTTTTTAAATATTTTATTTATTAATTCATGAGAGACACTCAGAGCGAGGCAGAGACATAGGCGAAGGGATGAAGCAGGCTCCCCACAGAGGAGGAGCCCAATGTGGGACTTGATCCCAGAACCCCAGGATCACTCCCTCAGCCAAAGGCAGACGCTCAACCACTGATCCACCCAGGTGTCCCAAGCTAATTTTTAAATAATGGTTATATTTAAGAGTCATCTCACAAAATCTTTAAATTTTAGAAATTGGGTAGTCCATGTCAGCACATGCTAGCTTTAACACATCATGTACAAAGCATCTTTCTCAATTTCCTAAAAAAAAAAAAAAAAAAAAAAGGCACTCACACAAAACAACTATGTATGTGCAGTGGTCTCCACTAACGCTTTGGTAGAGCAAGGGAGGTTTTGTATTAAAATCACAAAAAACCTTCCAGTCAACCATTATAAACTTCTGTTCTTAGAAATTCCTCATGCCTTGCCCTACTGTGACTTTCACAATCCCTCACACTTCATTTCACTTCAGGAGGCACTCTCATATCCCATATTCTCAGGGATTCCATTCTTCTCCCAGTTATACCTCCACAAATGTGTTCCCGTAGCCCCTACCCACTGGACTCCTCTCCTTCTCTTGTGAAGAGTGATTTAACTATCCTGTGCCCCCACACCCAATCACAAAGGCAGGCCTCCCAAAGTATTCACAACCCCAAATGTGGTAGAGTTAAAAAAAAAGAAAAGTGGCAGAGTTTGTAAATAGTCCCTGTCTACCTGCTTCAGAAAAGGACTGCTTCGTCAGTCCTGATACAGATCTAGTTAGACTTTTTGCGAGAGAGGATCTAGATAAATCCTTGTTTATGAACTACTTTTGGTGGTTTTAATGGACACGAAAGTACAATACCAACCATAGCAGGTTCAACAGAACTGCAGCTCTCTGTGTAGAAGCTAGTCCCCATTAGTGCACATAGCTCTTCAATCTATATGGGTGCTCAGTGTCTTTCTCCCCAGTATCTCCACAACCACCTGAGTGCCTATAGGTTCTTGAAGACTCAACTGAAAGACAGCTCTTAGCAGCCCTTTTTGACCTTCGTCTAGCCTCCTGACTTTCATTTAAGTGTCTCTACTTAAATTTAGCTCTTTCCTCCCTTAGGCAATACAGCACTCAGCTCATCCCTTGGTACCTTCAGGATTATTTTTCCATCTACTTTCCCTAACAGATTGCGATCTCTTTGAAATTCGAGACTGCTTCCTTTGCATCTGTGAATCACCTGTACTTAGCATAATGCCTGACAAATAATATGTATTCCATAATTCCTGCTTACAGATGGAAGAAGTAAATGAAGAAAGAGAAAGGAGGAATAAGAGAAAGGGAGGGGAGGAGAGGGGAGAGAGATTAAAAAAAAAAGGAAGTAGAACAGAAACTGAGGAAAGAAAAGAATAAAATGGAGGTACTTGTTTTAAATTCTCATTTAGGCTTGAACTGCTGTTTCATTGAATAATATATCATTTCGCTCTCAGGAAATTCAGATCTCTAAAAAGACCCTGAACTTAGACTAGAAATTTCTAATATTTCAGGTGTCGCCCAGAATTTCAGGTTTTAGCATTGTTTATAAATTTAACAATGCCAACTCAATACACCCATTCTTTGCTTTTTTATATGTAGTTCAGAAAATAGTTTACATCAAATAAACACAAAATTCGCAAACTAAGTACAAGAAAGTGCCAGGATTGGAAATTAAGAATCAAATTCCAGGCTCTCTGAGATCACGTGTAGCCTCCTCCAAGGATCAAAAACTAGAGCTGCTCCATGTCTTCTACAGAGACTCTTACCCATCACTTCTTTAAGAAAACAAAACAAAGTTACTTCTCTGGTTTTAAAGAGCTACCCCCTAAGGCACCACTTATCAGTTTGTTCACAGGTCCCTGTGTGTCCCCAAGTTGTGCCAAGTTCCAAACTGAAAGGATATTCATCACGTTTATAAATTTTGTTAGACAACTTTAGTGCCCATGTTTGCATTTATATTTATAATTAAGCTGCCTGTAGGCAATTCTACTTGAGATGCCACAGGCAAATAAATATAGGACAGCCCAACTTTACCTGTAAATACTATATTCGCACAAAGCCAAGGGAAGGGCATAATGATACTGGAAAGTGCTACCTGACTGAATGTTTCCCACTCATTAAAATAGGAAAAAATGGTAGGAAATGTGAAGCCACAGAGGGCAACCAGCAGTTGAGTCATGCCAAAAATCAAAGGAATGGCAATAAACCAATCAAAATCATAGTCATGATGGGGACCATAATTTAGTTTCAGCAAAAACAGTCTTACTTGTCATATTAAATTAATGTGCATTTGAATTTTATGGGGTTTTCAGAAATGCTTCTTTTCTCATGGGTAAATTTTATTTTAGTTTAAAAGTTGAATAAGACTTAAAAGCATGAAGAGTTTATTCCTTTATGGGTGAGACATATAAGGAAAAAATTATTTTCCCTTTACAAAGAAACACTTCATTATAACAAAGTACGGTGTTTGTTTTCAAGACTATTTATTTATTTGAGAGAGAGAGAGAGCACACAAGAGCTGTAGAGAACACAAGCAGAAGGAGCAGGAGAGGGAGAGGGAGAAGCAGGCTCCCCACTGAGCAGTGAGCCACACATGGGGCTGCAACCCAGGACCCTGGGATCACGACCTGAGCTGAAGGCAGATGCTTAAGGGACATAGCCGCATCCCACTACCCCCCGCCCTCAGGCACACCAACAAAGTACAATGTTAAGACATCGTCTGTGCACTTGAAACAAATGCCAACCTTTATGTTACGTGAGACTGTGGTAGGAGTTTGATAAGGACTCGCTAGCTATAAAGTGCCCCCTCCTTTTGCTCTCCCACCTATATTTACCTGCTTAGCTTTACTTAACACATTGCATTACAAATGTTTCTTCATAACAAACCATTAGTGGTAAAGAGGGTGGACCCAGTAGTCCATCTAGGTTGACAACTTGACTGTGCTACTCATTAGCTGTGACAGAGACCTGTCTGATGTTCATTAATCCATTTGCTCCTGTGAGTGCACAAGGCAACTACATTTCCCAGATTCCTTTATACTAAATTGAAATTACGGGACTGATATGTCCAATGGGTATGAGGGAAATGATGCTCACCAATCCCAGGGCTGGTTATGATTCCCTTGAGCAATTTCCTTAATCGCCTTAATGGAGGATTTACTCCATGATGACATTGAGAAATAGGCATTGCTCATGCTATGGCTGCATTATTGCAGCTGGGATATGAGAGCAAACCTGGTCTCTGAACCATCACCTGGAAGAGGACTTCTTGAACCGTATGAGAGCAGGGTGTGCACAAGAAATAGACCTGATAGATCTTTATTCTTTATGCCCTTATGATTCTGTTATTTCTTAGATAAAACCACAAGGCCTCAGCTCTCCTGGATAATAGAATGACCACACAAACTTTGAACAAGTTAACCTCAGCGATCAGTGTCACATTTCCTCATCTGTAAAATTGGCGTAAAGTACCTCTCTCACAGAATAAAGCTGAAAATCAAATGAATTAATTAACATAAACCTCTAAGAATAATAATACCTGATTCCCAGAAAGGGGCTTCTCTCCCCTAGTCTGCTGTAGCTCCTTGAATGCAATGTCTTTGTCTCATTCACCTTTTGTTTCCAACATCTTTTTATAGTGTGTGACACACAGTGGGTGCTAGCTAAATGTTTGCTTCAACGATAAATCTAATATCGCTACAAAATTGAAAGTCCTATCAAATTCATCTCTGGATTTCTGTTCAATTTATATTGATACTCAGGCTTTTAACAATTACTAAGAATTCACTGCAGCAAACATATAATATCATTTTCTGTAGTCCCTTATCCAGAGAATCCAGGAGAATGGTCTCCTGCATCTTCTTATTCTCCATTGTTCTCTACTCTCAAGCATGTAAAATACTGATCTACAGCTGAATAATCATTAAACAGAACTAATTTAAATTGAATACCTTAATTTAAATCAAGTAGCTTTCTGTAGATTACATCTTCCTGTGTCATCTATAGGATTATTCTCAAATTATAGGAGAAATGAAAAAGTGAATCTCTATATATTCGTACGTTAAATAATTCTAGTGCATTTCATTATTAATCAGTTAGTGTAGAGAAAGATGAGCTTATAAGAATTAACCTTTCCTTTGCCTCATCCTTAACAGACCTATAATGTGCTTTTCTGTCCTACAGCTAAAATGAGATGCATCCAACTCTTCATTATGCTGGGTTACATCTTCCTGTGAGCTGTCACAGTTGCTTTCCTTTGGGACCTGCTCTTTTGCTTATTTACGTATTAGTACCTGCATCAGGTGCTTAGGGCAAAATTCAAAGTTACTCTATTAGTATGCCTAGCAAAAACTGAATTGTTGAATAAATATATTAATTCATTTATCTGTGGATTTCAAATATGCATACCATCATCCCAGTTTCTATAGTAGGTTGAATTGAGAATATCAGATAACTGATATGAGATGTGAAGTGAGGGGCTATTCAAATTAATAGGATAGCAGGATTTGCTCAAGTGCTCAGAAAAGACTCACACATACTGCAGCATGTTGTGTGGGAAGAGTTGCCAAGCATTTAGAAAAATCAAAATGCTGAGTTATTAAATTGCTGAATTTACCAATAAACCCACCTTACTCAGCTTCACTCAACATCCACAAAGAGGGAATTTCTTTTAATAAACAACTCTATGTTTCTTGATTATAATAGAGGCAAGTAGATTGATGAATAGGAAGATTAAATAATTTCTATTTGTAATTACCATTAAACAATGATAAAAGTATACAGCAAATATAACTTCCTATATTCTCCAGCAACTCTTTTTTTTTAAAGTAAACTAATATTAAAAGTTATACAAGTAGGGACACCTAGGTGGCTCAGTAGTTGAGCATCTGCCTTCGGTTCAGGGCATGATCACAGAGCCCCAGGATCGAGTCCCACATCAGACTTCCCGCATGGGGCTGCTTCTCCCTCTGCCTATGTCTCTGCCTCTCTCTCTCTGCATCTCTCATGAATAAAAAGTAAAATATTTAAAAAAATAATAAAATTAAAGTTATACAAGTTAATAAGAGAAATAATGAAAAGTTTTGTAGTGGTCAGAGTATGTTTAATTTCAAGTGGTCTCTTTAAAAGCCATTTCTTCTTTTTTTAAAGATTTTTTTAAAAATGTATTCATGAGGGATCCCTGGGTGGTGCAGTGGTTTGGCGCTTGCCTTTGGCCCAGGGCGTGATCCTGGAGACCCGGGATCGAATCCCACATCAGGCTCCCAGTGCATGGAGCCTGCTTCTCCCTCTGCCTATGTCTCTGCCTCTCTCTCTCTCTCTCTCTCTCTCTCTCTCTCTCTCTGTGTGACTATCATAAATAAATAAAAATTAAAAAAAAAATTTAAAAAAAAAATAAATAAAAATGTATTCATGAGACACAGAGAGGCAGAGACATAGGAAGAGGGAGAAGAAGCAGGCTCCATGCAGAGACTCCGATGCAGGACTTGATCTCAGGTCTCCAGGATCATGCCCTGGGCCGAAGGCAGATGCTCAACCACTGAGCCACCCAGGTATCCCAAAAGCCATTTCTTCTGAAATGCTCTTTCCCTTCAAACTAATTCTAACTTTAAAGTATATCTGATGAAATCGCTAAAAATAGAAACAGAACTATTTCTTTTTATGTTTTGTCAGACTGCACTAATGCGAATCTGTTTACTGAAATGCAATAATGCACTTACCAGGGAAGCATTTAGATGATCACAGATAATCTTTCTTCAAATATTTTTCTTATTAATAGCAATCTCCCTACTGGACAGTGGAAAGGGGTTGTATGGGAAAAAATAGGTATGCCAATCTAGTAAATGTAGTATCAAATAACTCAGTCTTTTTTTTCCCTTGATAAATGTTCAATCTTTGAGGTTCTTTTTATTCTAACCAGATGACATCTGCAATAGATACAGAAAGTAGGACCATAAGTAATTTCCTATTTTGGGAGCACATGCATCAAATCTGCAGGAATGAGACTCTGTGCCATCTTCCAGCTTCTCTGATTTCCATAATGATGCCTTTTGACACCTGGACACTGAGTGTGATGCTGGCATTTGATGCTGAAATCTGAGACTGGTTAACAAGTGAGATGAATCTCAGATGTATCTCAGAACAGGTGGTAGTTGCCACACACACACACACACACACACACACACACACACCACAGCCCCTTGATTCAGTACTTGGCACAGACAACTTAAATAATAGCTGTGAAAGGGAAACAAAAGCAAAAATGAACTGCTAGGACTTCATTAAGGTGAAAATCTTCACAGTGAACTAAACCAAAAGGCAACCTACAGAATGGGAGAAGATATTTGCAAATGACACATTTGGTAAACGGTTAGTATTCAAAATCTATAAAGAACTTATCAAACTCAACACCCAAAAAACAAATAACCCAGTTAAGAAATAGGCAGAAAACATGAATAGACATTTTTCCAAAGACATACAGATGGCTAAAAGACGTGTGAAAAGATGCTCGACATCACTCATCATCAGGAAAATACAAATCAAAACCGCATTGAGGTATCACCTCATATCTGTCAGAATGGCTAAAATTAAGTAAGGATGTGGACAAAGGGGAACCCTCTTGCACTTGTTTGTATAAATGAACATTCAATGACATTTAAAATGGTTTTGTGAGACTAATGAAAAGGATCCCTTTGTGATTTTAATGAAGACGTGTGAGTCAATAACAAACATCAAAAAAAAATTTTAAATAAAATTTTAAAAATCTAAACATTAACGGCTACTATTTTCATTTTCTCCAAAGCAAAACTGGTCTACACTAAAGACATCAATAGCTGAATTCTCCCCCTCTCAGTGGCTTCTTTTGGCATTCTACCCATTCTGACTCAGCACTTGCTTCATCCCTCCTTGGGTAGCAGAAGAATCTTTGAGTCCCTTCATGCTATGTAGAATACTAGGGAGGCTCGGGAGCACTATATCTGTGGCTGGGTGACTGATGTGCAGATGCCCCAGGCTGTGTCAGGGAAAACTGAGAACTGGTCTCTTCACAGAGCCCATATGGCAAGCAAAATTAGGCCCAGAGTAGAAGGATCATGACAAAAATGTTTCACTGAGTATTTCCCCTCTCTGTACCCAATTCTTCCCACAATCACAGGAAAGTCAAATGGTACTGGTCATCTGCTCCATTTCCCCCTCCAGGCAAAATTTCTTCCAAGTCTTGTTCTCCTTTCTGGTGATGGCACATACCTACACTTCTGCAGGGGGCATTTATCCTGATATAAGTAGAACTGATTTCCACTGTCCAATTCTCTAAGGAAAGTAAATAAAACACTACTTTTAAATAATATTCTCAAAATATTGAATTACTCATTTTATCGCCCATAAATCAGATTTTTTTCTCTAAAACTACTTTGGATTTGTTATTATTCCCCTTTCATCTCTCTTCCTCTTTCCTCTCAAATATCAAGCCAAGAGCATTGTTAAATATTGAGGTAGATACACAAAATATAATAAAACCTTTTATTAATTAATAAAACCTTTTGCCTCATCTAATAACCTAGCACTCAACCACCATGTGAAACTGAAATAAAAGCATTAATTGAAATGTAATGTAATATAAGTCATGTTAAATGAAAACATAACATTTTACAGGAACTAAACACTGTTCTGTACATTATCTCATTTGATCCTCAGAAAAATCACCTTGGACATCAATGCTTTCTTTTTTACAGATGATGAAATAAGATCAAGTTTTACTTAAATAATAAAACCATAAAGTGGTAGATAAAAAGCTACTGTACCATTTTATGATGTTTTCTGCCACATAATTTGAGTGATATTAAGAAGACATTAATAAACATACGGCAATTTATGAGCTTAGCATTTAACTAATGACAAGAGCAAGTTAGAATTCTGGTAGCATTTCCGCATAGATGCTCGCTAGGCATCCTCATATTTTATCCTTCCAGTAATGCAGTAGACTAATCCAGCTCTCGATGTTTACAGAAATGGGGTGAGTGGGGAGGACTAAAATTAAATAGTTTCTATCAAGAGACCAAAAGAAGGAGGTAAGATTTGTCTATGAAGGACCTTTCCATTCCTAGAATGTTAAGATTATGTGGCACTTTCGATATGAAGCTCTGAAACATGGAATTCAGTGCTATACCCTCACCTCCACTCGCAAGGAAACCTTTTACTTATTCTAAGTTGAGAAGCAGGAACAAGTGCTCCTTCAGAAATGCAGAGGATCGATCCCAAAAGCCTACCCAGCACCAATTCCTATGATTCCATGATATTCCCAATGATGTTCACCAAAATTTATAGAGTTCATTTGAAGTCATTAAAACAACAGGAAGACCTCCCTTCCATTTTAAATTGATTTATTTAATCTGATTTCAGAGGTTATTCATCAATGCCTGTTCTATATGATAATATGTAGTTAATCAAAGTTTCTTATGAGTTGGACTATCCAATTGGCCAGCTGCTTTGGATAACCATAAGTCTACTCTGTTTAAAAATTCTTAAGTGCTTGACACTGTGTAAAAAAATAGTGATATTTGATTTTTTATCTTATTAATATATTTTACATAGCTTATACATGACTAATTAAACTACCAAAAAAATAAAGACACAAATTTAAAGTTACTATGCCATCCAAAACAGAGTAGGTCACATATAAAAATTCATTTTATTTATAAGATCACATATTATTTTAAAAGAAAAATAAGTTCAGCTATATGATAATTTCACTTTTAATTAAAGAAGTGTTTCGGTTTCAATTCTTCATCCAATCAAATGTATTGAACACATACTATGTCCCAGGAGATTCAGTGGTAAATAAAACCAACTTATTTACTACTTTTAAACAGTTTATAATCTGATGCAAGCCATAGACCACAACAAGCAAACAAATAATTTTACATAGTGATAAAGCATGTGAAGAAATTAAACTAGCTGATGAAGTAGAGAATCAGAGTGGACCTACTTTGGGACAAAGATAAAGTCCGATATAAGTTATGAGGTCAGAGGAATTCTAATTGCAGAGGGAAGACTTTTGCTAAAGACCTGGGTGCCTGGGTGGTTCAGTTGGTTAAGTGTGACTGGTGATTTTGCCTCAGGTCACAATCTCAGTGTCCTGGGATCAGTCCCATGACTCGCTCCACACTCAGCGGGGAGTGTGCTTGAGATTTTCTCTACCTTTGCCTCTGTCTCTCTCTTTCCCTCTGCCTCTCTCTGGTGCATTCTCTCCCTCTCTCTTTAAAATAAATAAATAAATCTTAAAAAAAAAAAAAAAAAAAGACCTGAATGCCTAAGGAAACAGCTGTGACATCCGATGCTAGAACATATAAGGTTGGAGAAATAGCAGTACTTTCAGGCCAGAATGAGCGTGGAGTGTTCTAACAATGAAAAGTAAGTCAATGTGTTTGAAGAACAGGGATTGGAGAAGTGAGTAGAAGAAAAACTGTCAGTAAATTGGCCATGAGCCAAAACACAGAGATTCTATGTGCTATGGTTGGGAGATTAAATTTTATTCTAAAGGCATTAAAGGGCGATTGGAAGTTTTTAAGCAGGAGATGGTCATAATCTAATTTGACATTTTGAAATATGGATGCTATATAATGGATTGAAAGAGAGACAAGTTTCGGCCATAAATTTTAAAAGAATAATTAGGATCACAAAATTCCCCATAACCAGTATGTTAGAATATCTAATTCATGATATGATAAACAAAGATTTATTTCTCATTCTGACCCTTTACTTAGTGGAGATCATCTTTTCCTCCCATAGTTGCAAATGTAGTCAGATCCCATGAATTCTCTGCTTTATCTTGGTCAACAGACATTCTCCAGTGCAATACGAAGCAGCTATTATTCAAATGCTTTAATCTCTGCTTAAAATCAGAACTTTTCAACACCGTCCGAGCTAAGATTTATAATAGATACTGCTTGCCTTTGGGGAAAGGAGTAAGGTCAGCATCTACATATTCTCTCCCTGCTCTATGAACCTTGGCTAAGGCTAAAGAAAGCATGGAAGGCTAGGTGGTGGGGAGGCTGTTTGGGGGCAGTGGATGCTAAGAAAAGGTAAAGAATGCTAAAGGCAATTCATTATCTTCATCATTTTCCTTGGGTGAGTGAGTGGCTTATGCTCTGCGGGCCTGGTGGATGTTCAAATCTGATACCTTCTGTCGCAGGATTTCTTAAGTCCTTCAGAGAATTTACTGGCTCTTCTGTCAATTCTTTGACCTGGATGCAGGTGTCTCTATTCTAATGCTGGATGAATGTGATTCTTTTCTAAGCCCATATCCAGCGCCAAATATTTTAGGGCCTGTAAATCATTCTCAAAACTGCCATTTTTATCCTGCTGCCCAGGAGACTGGATAGCTTGGCTGAGTCAGCTCCAGTTGTAGGTTTCCTCCAAGTCTCAGAATGATCTTACTTGTGTCCACTCTATAGGTTTTAGGTGAATGAGGTGGGAGGTCAGGGGACTAGGAAAACAACCTCTTTCCCCAAAGAAATAAGTTCACCAAGTCTTCTTGGCTTCCCTACAACCTAGCCCTTTTATTCTATCCTTGATATGGCCTTATCCTATGTCCTTGAGACAGGTCCAAAGATGTGGACCATTTCATTCTGTAAATTCTGTGCTTGGCCATTTGTCTCACATTACTTTGGAGTCTAATGTTTACTATTATTGACATCCTATTTAAGGTAAAGCAGACAGTATACCTGTATCCCATACCTGACTTTTTCTAAGAAACTTACTCTTAATAACATTTGATTGTCATGAGCACACTTTTGTTTCCACTAGCTCATCAAAAAACATGAATTTGTTCATATTTTGTGTTAAGGATACAGCTTTGAAAAACAAACAAACAAACAAAACAGGCAAGTTATTTGTTCTAATCAAGTGTACTTCCTCCTGGGGAAAACAGACTTTATTTCAGTAAATAAACAATTTAAATAATGTAAGATGATGGTATAGGCCCTGATGGAAGTCAAGAGTGTGCTTGTGATAGAGAGCAGTGGACCACAGATGAGAAAGGGGTGGTGGGGAAGCCTGCTAGCGATGGGATGGCCAAAGACAGCTTCTCTTAGCAGGTAAAGAAGGAGACTTTAAAGATGAGGAGATACAAATCCTGAGAGAAGAAGGAAAATAGTTTTCTAGGCCCAATGGACTCAGAAGTACAGAGGCCTAAATATGGGAAAGGTATTGAAGAAATCAAGAAACTAGGAAACCAGTGTTAAACCACACACAGCAAGGAGGGAACCAGCTCAGGACGAGATTGGATTCTAGAAACTTTTGCCAGTACAAATTATTTGAAAAGGATATAACATTCCTTTATGAAATCTAGATTGACAGCGTGTCTCCTCTGATATTCACAATAATACATATAAAATACGTTAATTTCAATAGGAGAGCTAATTAGTGTCTAGCTTGATTTGTCAATGATCATTTAAACTAAGCCTTGAAAGAAATAGATCCACTTTCGGGGATATGATTCAATTCTTTACGGAACAAAGAAACTCCAAAACCCTCAGGGTGTAGAACTATTTCCCTTAATGCAGTATGCTGAAGAAAGACAGCCCACAGTGCTCAGAGGGAATTTAGCTGCCAAATATGTGCAACGAAAAACTTTGCGATTTGCTGAAGCAAATGTTCTACCGTGAAAATCTCAGATGGAAGAACCGCGTAGCTCACAGTCTAAAGCAGTTAAAAACAGGCTTCTACAAACTCTGCACACTTAATCAAACAAATAGTCGTATATAATGCCTGTAAAATAACATCTATCTGGGGGAAGGAGATTTTTAAAGACAACGCCTCCAACTAACAAAGATCCCAATGCATATTAGGTTTCACTATAAAATTGAATCCCAGCTTAAGTTTGCAAATATTTTGGAACTGAGCCCAGAACAAGTTCCACATGAGCCCCAAGGTGGAGCTTCGCACATCTCTTTAAGTTTCTCTCTGACTAGAGGAATTGCTCTTCGGGGCCAAATTTCTGGACAAGAGGTAAGCATCTTGAGCATCAGTGCACCTCTTTTTTATTCAGGCAAAATTATTCACTTCCTACTCTCCACTCCCTTGACATTTTATAAGTATCTGTTACTTTCCTTCTCCTATTGCAATCTAGTCGGTTGACCTTGTGTCTGTCCCTCATCTCCCCTTCCGTGACTTTTGGATCTCCACCGATGAGGTTATACACGCAACATATTTTTAAGGTATTTTGTATTTGAAACTCAGTGTGATGGTTAAATTTGTGTGTCACCTTGGCTGGGCCATGGTGCCCAGATGTTTGGTCAAATGCCAGTTTCAAAGTTGCTGTGAAGGTAATTTGTTTTGATGTGATTAATATTTAAATCGGTAGATTTTGAGTAAAGCAGATTACCTACCATGATGTGGGGTGAGCATCATCCAGTTGAAGGCCTTAAAAGAAAAAGAGATCCTTTAAACAGGAAGTTTGCCTCCAGATTATCTTCACACCTGAACTGAAATATCAGCTCTTCTCTAGGTCCCCAGCCTGCCAGGATGCTGTAAAGATTTCATATTTGCTAGCCCCCCCCCCCCAATTGCATGAGATAATTTCTTAAAGCCTCTCCCCTACTTCCCTACCCTGTATGTGTGTGTATATATCCTATTGGCTCTGTTTCCCTGGAGAACACTAATACACTCAGTAAATTTTGAATTAATAAATGATTAAGTCAGTAAGTCATCTAATAAGATGGGGAATGTGAATTGAGGAACGGTTAATAAAGAGGGATACTTCATGTAAAACATTTACAATTTCGGATTTCTCCAATCCCAAAATTAAATAAAGCTATTATGTGCTGAGCCTAAAAATTAAACTGATTTTTGTGCTTAGTTTTTAACTGAGCTCCATGGAGCCTCGGGTTCCTTTGTGGCATTTGGGATGGGGAGAAGTGAGTGGATTTAGGACAGTCAGATCTCACTAATACAGGAACTAAGCCAAGCAACCGGTCTCAGAAGGGCCCATGCAATGAATTGGTTGGGAAGAAGCAGAGAACAAACAGAACAATTCTCTGACAGCCTCCAGGTCTTACTTTTACAGTTTCTCTACCTTTATAGTTTTAATAACTTTCCTGTCAACATATTTTCTTTTAAAAGTGTTGATATGTGCCATTTCTGGGAAAAGTGCTCAGGAGAACAGCAAACCAGATCTGCTTTTATCTGTCATTCAGACTGGATGTGACTTGGATAAACTTTTCTCATATGAATCTGTGTTTTTTATATTTCCCCTGCCCATTTAGCATGTTAGTGAATGTACAGGAGCAGGCAGGCAGTGGTAGTGGTGGAAGCTGCAAAATCTCTAGGTGGGATTCTGAACTGAACCAAATTCAGACCAATCTGAAGTAAGACTATGATTAATAATAACTGGAAAGAAAGGATTCCATTTGCTTTAAAAATACTTTAATATTGTTTGATTACAAAATCAATAATGTCGACATAATTATTTTTATTTTAGAAAATTATAAGATTCATTTATTTTTTTTAAGATTTTTATTTATTTATTCATGAGAGACACAAAGAGAGAGAGGCAGAGACACAGGCAGAGGGAGAAGCAGGCTCTACGCAGGGAGCCAGATGTGGGACTCGATCCCAGGATGCTGGGATCATGCCCTGGGCCAATGGCAGACTTGAGAACTGCTGAGCCACCCAGGCGGTCCCTATAAAATTCATTTAAAGTCATCCTAATTGGAAGAAAGCATAGCTCAAAAAGATAATCTATTCAAATATGCAGTTATTCTCTAATTTATCTGAATTAAATTTAGCAACCAGCACATTGTTAACCCTTTAATTATACACACATTTTAAGTTCAGTTTGAAAACTAATATAAGGTTGAATGCATTCCAGCACAGACTATAAGAAAAATTCCATGAGGGTTAAATGTACTTTTGTCATGTATTTATCATAGAAGCATACACATTTAAATCTTTATATTCGAATTTTTCTGTGGAAATGTCCGATTCATTATGGGATTATTTATTCACTTCTTATTTTCTGGGTGTTTTTTAAAAAATAAAAGTACAATTTTTTAAACAAAGGTTAGAGACCCCAAACTATTGTTTATGATAATAATGATAATTTTAAAGATCTTTCAGGTTTAATTTTCTTAAATATTTACTTTTACTCTTTGTCTTTTATTTCCACATTTCTCTTTTTTTTTTTTTTAAGATTTTATTTATTTATTCATGAGACATACAGAGAGGCAGAGACACAGGCAGAGGGAGAAGCAGGCCCCATGCAGGGAGCCCAACGTGGGACTCGATCCTGAGTCTCCAGGATCATGCCCTGGGCTGAAGGTGGCGCTAAACCGGGGAGCCACCCGGGCTCCCCTCCACATTTCTTATATTAAATTTCTCTTCACTATTTATAATGGTAGAAATCTATGCTCTGTAAACATTTAAACAATGCATAAATAGGTGTTAATATTCCTAACCCTAAATTCTGTCTCCACTTGTCTTCTAACAAATATTGACAGACTGATAGGTTTCCTCCCATAATACTAATGCATGGACACACACACACACACACACACACACACACTTAAGGCATTTTGTTGCTGTTTTACCAAGATGAAATCATACATATGTGTGTGTATATATATATATATACACACACACATATATATATATATTTTTTTTTTTTACTTACAGTGTATCAGGCCAATAGATACAGAGCTACCTGGTTTTTTGAAATAGCTTCAAAATATTATGCAATATCTTTACATGGCACTAATGACGTTTGTCTCAGTAAATATTGATAGACATTTTTTCACCAATATCTTTTTACTAGCCAATGCTGTAGTATTTCTATACACCTATTTATCTTTTGATGGATATATATGTATATATATACATATATATATATACATATGTTTTTTGTTTTTTAAAATTATGTGCAAAATACATGTCACTGATACAGACATTGATCAAAAATGGTATAGATTCCTGACATAAATTATGTTTTCCTCTAATATAAATTGATTACTGATACATTTTTACAATTTGGGTGGGAACTGTTCTTTTTCTTATCACTTTGGGATATTCTCTATAGTAGAGATATTAACATTCTAATTTGTATATACATTTTAAATATGTATTTTATTACTTGCTATAAAACCTCTAGTGGAAGTTGTTTCCCATACCAAAAGAGAATGAAATAAAATAATAAAATTAGTCCTAAATAGTTCATTGTGTCTACTTTCCCTAAATTGCTGGATTTTCCACATTACTTCATGTTGCTCACCAAAGATTTTATATAAATTTTTCCCTGATACTTTTTGTGCTTAATATTTTACATTTAAATCTTTATCCAAAAAAATCTTTATGCAATGAATGCAAAATACTTGATTTTAAAATTATAAAATTTTAATACTATTGTATTTATTATCGACATTAAACAGAAAAATGTATCAAAATGATTTACATTTTTTTAAATTATTTTGACTCTAAAGCTAAATCCATCTTAAAGTTATAATGGTAGATTACAAATTAGACATCAATACTCCATATTTGAAAATAACACATATTGTATAACTTACTAGCAGGTAGTAAGTACCTTTAAGATGTTAAGTTACTCCTTATACTTGCAAAAGTCTGAATTACTGGTAAGTAAGCTACAAATAAAGTAGAGTTTTCTGTTTAAAGCTGTTTTGGAAATCAGAGCAAATTGAAATGAAAATAGATACAATCTTCCCATCATTCAGGGGTAAGGAAAATATCACCTATTATCAGCCTTTTCTTTCTATAGCTGCATTACATAGCAGGAAACACGCATTCTTTTGAATTATCCTTTTTGGAGGGAACTTATCAACTCCTCCCTATCACAGACACTTCTGAACCCATGTTTTCCACAATTCCTTATTTATGTATTCTTTTTTTTCTGCACTTGTTTTTGTCTCTTTTAGGAATTCAAGATGGTTCAACTTACTTCACTCTCTGGTATCTCTGATCCAACTTCAGACTTATTCAACTTTTATGGGAAGAAAAATTTGAAAATAATTAAGTTCATTACACCACCCTCTCTTTCTTGTTTAATGAAGAGAAAACTGTGGAAGTTAAGAAAATGATAGCTACTGTATAATTTTAAAGTAGAAAAAAAAAAAACTTTCCAAGCCTGATATCCTGAAACCATAAATAAAAAACAGTAAGAAATGTAAATGCATAAAAATTAAGAACTTGTGTTAAAGATATAGAGAGAGTATAAGTCAAAAGTAAATGACAACTCAAAACTATTCGCAATACATATAAAAATAAACTTATTTATATAAAAAGTCTTTAAAAATAAATTTCTACAGGAAAAACTTAAAAATACATTGTAGGATGTAAATATGAAATATACAGATAAGGACAGTAAATGTATGACACTTTGTTCAGCCCCAAGACAATAAAATGAATAGATGTCATAGCAATAAAAACCTTTTTTTACATTATTGTTGTGAGTCTAGATTAGTGAAAACTCTAGACAGCACCTTGGAAATATCTATAAGTTTTTAAGTGTGCAAAAATATTTGGCTGAGCAATTTAATTTTAGAAATTTAGCCTACAAATAGAAACACAGATGGGAAAAAATAGCTACAAATAACATCTATTACAAATTTATTGTAAATGACTAAATCTAGAAATAACAATTGTTCTCTGTCAGGCTAAATAATGATTTATTGAGGTCTTTAAAGGAACCTAATAATTAGTTAGGTTTCCCACCCTCTTCCTCACTTTATTCCTGAACAGACTGATATTTGAGTGCAATAATGTTATCATTAACATCAGTATAGGGTAAGTTAGGGCACATAGCTTAATTTGAGAGTGAAATATTGCAATCCAACAGTGTTTGCCAGCAGTAAACAGACACAATTAGTCAACCATTGGATAACTGGTCTCCGGCAAACTTCCCCATGAGGGTTTAGCAGATGACCTGGGAAGATTTAGAGCTTGAAGAAGTAAAAACTAACTCATGGTGCCTGGGAGTCTGGTGAGTTTTTTTCTCTGTTGATATTCTCTTGAGGAGAACTGAGCAGTGGTAGGAGGAAAGCAGAAGGAAAAAGACTGGGAAGTAAAACAGATGATTTTAGAGAAATATCTCTAATATCTCTAATCATAATTAAAATTGTGGAACGGATATCACCCTGAATATTAAGCTTTTTCTTTTTTTTTTTAAACACGTATTTAGTGATAGTAAATATAATTTGTTAAAACATAAAAAAACACGGGATCCCTGGGTGGCGCAGCGGTTTAGCGCCTGCCTTTGGCCCAGGGCGCGATCCTGGAGACCCGGGATCGAATCCCACGTCGGGCTCCCGGTGCATGGAGCCTGCTTCTCCCTCTGTCTATGTCTCTGCCTCTCTCTCTCTCTCTGTGACTATCATAAATAAATAAGAATTTTAAAAAAACATAAAAAAATACAATTTACTTAATAGAATGGCACATTTTTGTGCCATCAAAAATAGTAAACAAAATGCAAAAGTTTATGCACGTGTTGGGTTTATTTCTCCATGAACATATCAAAAAGATATATGCAAAAATGTAACTGAGGTTGCTTGTAGGGAGAGAAGTATGCAGGAGATCAATATAGTTAAGAGAAAATGTTCTACCGTTAAAATGGGAAAAACATCTAAAAGGAAATAAAATAATAAAAGTAAAATTAAAGATCAAAACTTAAAGCAAATGGAGGATATAATATAATAGTATTGAAATAGATAAGTGAAAACTAGTATTTTGAGTTTTTCCTTTTCTATTCCTTTACCCTCTGTCCTGGACAAAATGGGGGGGGGGGGGCGTACGCCAATGACCTCTTTAATACAGTCCAAAATTGTAATTGAGTCATATTTAGGTTTAATAGACAAAGGTTCTTTAAATCACATTAATTATTGGATTCTTAAATATAGGGTGAATTTTAAAAATTTTGTGGTCAAGGCCAGGATCTTCTTATTTTCCCATATGCTTAAATAATAGCTAGTTTTAGTGGTTGTGGCTTTATATTTTTCATCCAACCATGTAATTTGTTTTAATCCTTAGTCTGTCATGCAGTCAATTTAAAATATTACATGTTTTTGTACTATGTATATGTACTATGTACATATGTAATATATGTATATGTGCCATGATAAGACAAAGGTTAGACTGTTAAGTCTCAATCACAGGACTCAGGGTTCTGACCCAATAATATAGCTTTACAAATAGATTTAATGCTATAATAATCTCAATGCACAGGCCAATAACAGAGATCCAGGACAATGTCTGCAACCTCATACTTAACACAGACTAGATCATAAAACATCAGCATCTTCTATTCAGTTAGTTACATAGCTTATGGGACATTTTGTAGACATTTACCCCACAAATATACAGTTCTATATTTTTTTAGCCTGACCTATTACGGACAACATGGTCCAAACTGCTAAGAGCATCCCATAGATATGGACTCTTCCACTAATAAGTATTATTCATTTGCTTGCTATTCTTAAGGTGCTCAAAAGATTAGACTGCCAAATTAAAAAAAAAAAAAAAAGAACAAAAACCAACAAAAAAAAAAAACTGGGTTAACTTATTTTCCCAGGGGAAGTTCCCCCTAAAAGAGAGTAGATTGAGAGAAAGAGACAGAGAGATGGAGAGACCTACTGCTTAACCATTTACATGCCAGACCCTTAGATGGATCCCATAAAAGATTCCTTTACAGAAAGACAAATATGCAAATATCAACCACTCAGGAATAGGTATACACAACGATTAATTTGAAATATAGAGAAAAGGTGTTAAACGTTGTTATCCAAATTGACTGGAGACTTCCTTTTTAATTATCAGTATCTTAAATACATACATTTGTTAATTTATAGGTTTGCATAACCTTTTACCATATTATGACCATAACTGCAAGCAAAGAGCTAGAGTGTGTTAAGTCATAATAGTCTTACGAAGCACAGTGCAAATTCAGGATTTGTACACATTTATAATTGACTAAAGATATATTTCTTTTGACTCATGTTCCTGTTTGGCCCAGGATCAATGTACTATGATAAACAATATAGATTCTCATGCCTAACTAAAATAATCATTCAAAGTGGTATAGTCAGACCAAAGTATATTAATATTAGTTACCATAGCTAATGTGGTAAGTGCAGCAATGTGTTAATGTATTTAAGCATTTGATAGTCCTTTTATAGGATATTGTCTTCATTATCAAAGTATGTTTTATTGTGCTAAGATTTTATGGCCTTTTGATATACTAATAAAATAGTAAGAAAACATCTGACAACAGAATTGTTTACGAAATATTTGCAAATATTACAAAAAGTCAATAAAAGAAATAGATCCTTTGAACAATTTTCAAAGTCCAGATGTCAAAACCCAAGAGAATTTTTAAAATTATAATTTCATTTATATGCCTTTGGCATAGCCAATGAACCCTCAGCTACTATCATACCAAAAGATATGTCAATCAGTAATTTCAGGGTGAAAGATCCACATTCTTAAAAGGTGTTCTTCAAGTATGTTCAGTATATTTTAAACTCTACTTGTTCTTACTAGAGGACTTAGTTTATCTGTCTTCAAAAGCATGCTTATATGCCTCTAAAAGTATTATTCATGTCAAAGTTGGATGAAATTATCTAATTTCGAATTAAATTAACTCCTGTTTAATATTTTTCCTACATTTCACAGACTTGAATTGTCACATGACTCTTACATTTAAATTAAATATAAGCTAATGATTACTATGCTAATTAGTAAAATATATGTAGACTTTAAAAATGGCCTGAATTGTTTTAATTCACATGTAATCCATTAAGTAAAAACTGCTATTCTAATTAATGATAATGTAACAAATAAAGATATATAAAATTTGATTGGTACTTTGAAATTTAATCTAATTTGTAATTGCTAATCTAATTAGCAAATACAATAAACTTAGTGAAGTGTTTCATCTGGGAAAAGAGAAAAATGCAATAATGCCAAAAAAGGAAAGAATAATAAAGAATTTAAATCGTACTCACCTTACCACCTAATATTTGAACTTATAGAAAGGAAGCTCCTTCTAAGACATAATTTAAAATATACTGACTCCAAATCTGTCTTGTATCTCATGAACTATCATGGAAGTCAATATTTTGTTATTCAAAGTACATTCCAGATGTATATATCTGTGTCTGATGGTAACAATAATTTCTAAGTATGTTAATAAATAAAAAATGATAAAATATATTGGATTGCAGCCATTCTCTGATAGGAAATAGTTGCTGGAAAACGCTATAGAAAATTATTTATACAGGCCTTAAAAATCCTGGCACCACCATTCTCACGAACATATGGCATTAATAGTCTGTATCTATTTTGTTAAACAAAATATAACAACTTCTATGTGCTTTTTCCAAGAGATACCTTCATATCTGCAATGAGGAGGGGAAAAATGCAATGTATACAAATTCTTTGTTAATTTTTTTTTAATTTAAGAATTAGGCTTAAAAGAAAAAGAATTAGGCTTGATTTTTTTTAAAGAAATATGGTATTGATTACTTGCTCTTTGATATGCAAACTAACTTCATTTTATCAGAGAGTAAATTATCTGAATTTCAGTGGTCACAAAATTGAGAAAATATGGTTTCCATAGTAACAAAACATTTAGTTATTCATGCATTTATTTATTGACTGCCTAATATCAACAAGACGGAGTTATATTTGCTAGGGATGTAACACCAAGCAAGACAGACAAGGTGCCTGGCTTCAATGACCTTACATGGTAGTGAGGAAGGAATACAATCAACAAATAACCAATTGAGGTATAATATGATGCCAAAAGGTTACAAATATTAGGAGAAAAATAAAGCAGAGTGAAACAACTGCTCCTTTAGATAAGATGGTCATGGTAAGCTTATTTGTGGAGCAGAAACCTTAGTGATATGAGAGAGAGAACCATATGAATTTCTGGGAAGAATTTTCCAAACAAAGTGAACGCCAACATGAAGGCCTTATGATGGAAGTAGGTTTAATTTGTTAATTAAGTAGTAAGGACATCGATGTGCTATAAGGGAGCAAGACAGAGGGAAGATGGTAGATGATAGCCAGAAGAGTAGATAAAAAATATTCACATGGGTTATTGAAAATCTTTCTAAGGATTTGTGGGAGGGTTTCCTAGGCATGGTGGGGAAATATATGAGGGAATTGTGAGTGGGGGAATTATGATTTCTATTGTAAGGAACCAACTAAGTGTTGTGAAGAGAGACTGCTGGGGCTAGAGACTGGAATATAAATAGTAGACTTGCTTAGAGTTTATTGCTGTGATCAAGGTAAGAGATTTTGTTGACTTCTCTCCAGAGTGGTACCACTGGAGGGAATCAGAAGTGGTAAAATTTGGAATATATTTTGAAGTAGAGCCATCAAATCTCATAGCATAATGGAATTCAGGATTGAAAGCAAAGGTAATAAGATTTGTTTATCCATATGATGTGGTTGTGTGAGAAAGAAGTCAAGGATTTCTCCATGATTTTAGCCTGAGCAATGGAACAGATTGTCATTTACTAAAATAGACTGACTTAGGGGAAATAATCTTCCATTTCCCACCCAGAAAAAGAACCCAGAAAAGATCAATTGATTTGCAGGTGTTAATTTTGATTTGCCTCTTAGTCGAGAATAATATATTGAGATATATTAGCCCAAAAGTTGGGAGGAAGGGGGAATCAAGGCTGAAGAAACATATTTGAACATGATATTTATTTGAACATATATGAACCATAAGACTATATGGATTACCTTGGCACTGCATGCAAATAATGAAGAGAGGAGTATTTATGTTCTATCTGGCAATCTATAGGTACAAAAATACCTCTTGTTGTTGAAACCCACTAAGATTATATATGAAAATAAACTTCTAAGCAATTCAACTTCCTTACTAAAATTACATTACCAAAGGAATGTCATATCTTCTATAAGCACGCTTGTGTGTGTGTGTGTGTGTGTATGCATTTGTGTGTTTAATCCAGTCTGGATGATGTATTTGATAACATGCAACAAGGATGCACTTGTGCTAACTATCCCTGGTATGCTTTTTCTCAGATATTTGCATGGCTCATCTCATTAAAAAAAATATTTCCCATTGTTCTTCAGTTATAATGAAAAAAGTTAAATTAGACCTGCCATCTCAGGGTAAAGAAACTGAACAAAGTTCATGAGTCAACTGTTTTCAAGCACTGGGTAAAAGACAATATATTACTATGACCTTTAAGTGAAGAAAAACATATGAGGTCAGCCCTACATTCACATCAGATTTCTGCCTGGGGGCACTTCCCACACCACAATGCAGAGAGATGGAGTCCAAGCAGAGAATGGGATTCTCACTGAGTTAAGAAGTTGCGACAGCACAAGCTGGGATTTGCAGGGTAGGGTATTGGAAGAAAGTACATACGCAAAAGGTGTAGTGGATAGAACTCTAAAATGGCCCCAAGACCCCTGTCTCCTGATATATATGCCTTTATAAATACCAGGACTGTGAATATGATGGATTTTCTCCCATGATTAGTTTATATTATATGATACATTTGACTTTGTATCAAATTTATTTGTATAATCCCAGAGATTATCTGGAATGAACCTGACCTGATTGAGTTTTTTAGTTTTCTCTGCTAGTCACTGAGGAAACAGTGAAATAATCCTTCAGGTAAGAAATTAAAGCAACAGCCACATTGTGAATTGCCTACTGTGGCCACATGGTAAGGAATGCAGGCAACTTCTAGGAGCTAGGTGGCCCCTGACTAACAGTGAGCAAAAGAACAGGGACAGCAGTTACTGAATTTTTCAAATAACTTGAGTGAGCTTGGAAGTGGCTTCTTTCCCAGAACTTCTAGAAAGGAACATAGCCCTGTCAAAACCTTGATTTCAGCCTATGAAATTCTGAGGCGAGAATCCCACCACTCTGCGCCTGGTCTTCTGACCTGCAGAACTGTGAAGTAATGAATGAGTGTTGTTTTAAGCTAGTTGGCAATTGGTTACACAGCAATTAAAATGTAATAGGCAGGAAAACATCAAAAATCTGTGTAGGGCTTCCTGCAATTCTTTAGACAAGAATTTAGCTGTTTATCAGCAGGGTAAATTCTGTGAGGACTAAGCCAGAGCATCTGGACTTATTGAGAGCTGATCTGCGATACTGAAACCACACTGTACTGTGAGGTATGGAAGCTGTGGCCCAGTCAGAGTGGAGAACTCCTTGAGTGTCCACCCTGTTGGTTAAAACTCCAGGACACTCACACAGCAGGAAGGAGAAATGTTTCCTACACTAATTGGCACACATTAGGACACAAATAAAATTATGATTCACAAAGAATGAAATCAAGTCTGATGATACCAAAAGATCATCCTTAATTTCATTGCCTACCAGAACACAGTTCAGTGCCCTAGAGAGAAAATAATCAAAGTTCCTTACAATATGACATTGACAATACTAGCATGGAGTAAAAATTCACCCAAGAGCAAAGAAGCATGAAAATATGGTAGATAATTGGGGATCCCTGGGTTGCTCAGTGGTTTGGCACCTGCCTTCAGCCCAGGGCATGATCCTGGAGTCCAGGGATCAAGTCCCACAACGGCTCCCTGCATGGGGCCTGCTTCTCCCTCTGCCTTTGTCTCTGCCTCTCTCTCTCTCTCTCTCTCTCTCTCTCTCTCATAAATAAATAGGATCTTAAAAAAAGAAAAGAAAAGAAAGAAAAGAAAAGAAAAGAAAAAAGAAAAGAAAAGAAAAGAAAAGAAAAGAAAAGAAAAGAAAAGAAAAGAAAAGAAAATATGGTAGATAATCAATAGGGAAGTGGCATGAAGCAGCCAAAACATATAACAGAAGAACACCCAGATATTAGAACTGGTAGACAAGGAATTTGTAGAGCTATTATAACCATATGTAAGAATTTGAAGGAAAATAAGAACATACAGATAAACAGGGAATATCAGCAAAAACATGGAAAATATGAAAATGAACCTAGTGGAAATCTCAAAGACAAAAAGTACATTATCTAAAACAAACAAAAAAATTAGATGGGTTTAACTACATATTGAAAACAATAAAATGAATAGTTAACATGAAGCTAGAACCATAGAAATGATTCTACCTAAAAGAGAGAAAATTAAATAAAAAAAAAAAGCAGGTCCTAAGTTACTTATAAGACAATCTCAAGTGATCTAACATACATATAATTTGCACCTCTGAATGAGAAGAGTAAAAACATTGGGCAGAACAACAATTGGAAGAGGTGGTTGTCAAAATTTTTCCAAATTTATTTAAAAATTTTAAACTCCAGATCCTAAAATCTAAACAAAAAAAGAAAACCAAACCTCTGTGTATCACAGGCAAGTTACTAAAAACCTATAACAAAACAGCCAGTGAATAAAAGCAGCCAAGGGAGAAAGACACATTACATAAACATATAACTGACTCCTCAGAAATAATGGAAATACTTTTTTTTAAGTGTGTTAACATAGGATTCTATATTCAATACAAATGATAATAAAATCAAAACATTATGAGATAAACAAAGACTGAAGAAATATATCGCTGAAAGACCTGAACTAATGAATATAAATGCTAAATGAAGGTTTATCAAATGAAACAAAAAACACAGGGAATATAAATATGTGGGTAAGTACATAAATAGTTTCCTTATAATTTATTTAAAAAATTATTCAAAACAAAAACGATAATGCTATCCTGTAGGGTTACACTGCACATAGAAGTAAAACTTTTGATAAAATAACTAAAAGGGGATGCACGGGTGGCTCCAGCAGTTGAGCGTCTGCCTTTGGCTCAGGGTGTGATCCTGGAGTTCCAGGATTGAGTCCCAAATCAGGCTCCCTGCATGGAGCCTGCTTCTCACTCTGTCTCTGTCTGTCTCTGTCTGTCTCATGAATAAATAAATAAATAATCTAAAAGAATAAATAACAAAAAGGTTAAAAGGCATGAGTGGAATTATACTTTTTACAGGGCTCCTACACTTCACATGAAATGGTACAATATTAACTCTAATAGATTGTAGTATATTAACAATGCATATTGTAATATCTAGAGTAACTACTAGTAAAGAGAAATTGAAGAGTTGGAGTTATAAAGGCTTTAGAAGAGTTGAAATGTAATCCAAAGAGTTTCTGTTGTTAACTCAAAATAATAAACACAGAAAGGAAGGGAGGAAAAGTAACAACAAAATAAAAATTTGAAAAGATAGAACAAGGGAGCTTGGGTGGCTCAGTCAGTTAAGTGTCTGCCTTTGGCTCAGGCCATGATCCTGGGATCCTGGGACTGAGCCCTGCATTGAGCTCCCTGCTCGGGGAGCCTGTTTCTCCCTCTCCCTCTACCTGCTGCTCCCTGTGTTGTGTGCTTTCTCTGTCTCTCTCTCTCTCTCTCTCTCTCTGTCAGATAAATGACTAAAATCTTTAAATAAATAAACTAATTAAGAACAAATAGAAAATAAACACCAAAATGACTTATCTAACCCCAATCATATCAAGAACTGCATTTAGAAAAAGAGAAAGAAAAAAAAAAAAAACTAGGACCCAACTGTATTGTGTTATCAATAAGTACATTCAAAATAAACAATAAAGAAGTGTGGAAAGAAAATGTATGGGGAAAAAACACCATCTAAATGGTTTGTTTAGCTAAGTTAATACCAAAGTATACTTTACAACAAAGGAATATTTCCAGAGATAAATAAGTATTTTTCAAACTATAAAAGGAAACTTATCAGAAAAACAATCTTTTAGTGCATGGGCCTAAACAGAACTTCAAAATACTTAAAGGGTAAGCTGAGAGAACCAGAGGGAAATAAATCTAAAATCCTATTTGGAGGCATTAACATGATTTCCTAATTATTGGTACAACCACAGACCAAACAAAATTCAGTAAGAAAATAGAAGATTTGAATTATCAACCAACATGATATTTATAGACTATCGTACCCTGTAATTATGAAATACATATTCACACACTTTTGGTCTTTACCAAAGTAAGACCTTTGGTAAAGTCTTTACCAAAAGTATATACTGAGCTATAAAATAGGTCTCAATAATTTAAAAAGACTAAAAATGTACATAATATGTTTTGTGACCAAAACGAAAATCTATTCAAAAATCAATACAACCAAATAAATTATTTAAATCTCCATATTTTGGAGATTTAAGGAACCCATTGCTAAAGGATCCATGGGTCAAGGAATTCATGAGGAAAATTTTTCAAAGTGAATAATGAAAACACAACATTTCAAAGATGCAGTTAAAGAAGTACAAATGTAAATTTACCTTGAAATTTGCTTTAAAATGCATCTATTGGGAAAATAGGGCATAAAGTCAATATCCTAAGCTTCCAACTTAAAAATCCATAATAACAGAAGAAAATTAAATAGAAACTAAGTAGGATCATGGAATAATAAAGATAAGAGTAGAAGTCAAGGACATAGAGAAACAAGGAGAAAACTAAAAAATAAAAAGGAAATCCCCCAAAATGGGGAAAATTATTGATAGCACATATATCTAATATATACATAAATCAATGTATATGACTGAAAATACATATATCTGGCAAAGAATTTATACCAAGAGTGTTAAAGAACACTTAGAAGTAACGTTATAATAACAATAAAGAACCCTAAAAGGCTGAAAATATTGGCAGAGCACCTGATCAGGTACTTCACAAGAGAAAATAGTGTGTGTATTAATAAGCATAGGAAAGGGCCCCAAAACATTAGTCTTCAGGGAAATACAAATTGAAGCCATGATGAGGTTTCACTCTGTACCCCTTAGAATGGTTAAAATTTAAAAGAACAGTAAGGAATATTGAGGAGGATTTGGAGACACCAGAACTCTCACATATTGTTACTGTTACTGGGAGTGTAAAATGCTATGACTACTTTTGGAAACAGTTTGATAGTTTCTTTTTTTTTTTATAAACTTAAACATACACTTAAGACAACCAGTAATTCCAACTCAAAGTATTTACCCAAAAGAAGGGAAAATATATTTCTGCAAAAAGGATTAATAAAAATGCCAGAACAGTTTAATTCATGGGAGCCCAAACTGGAAACAACCCAAATTCCCATCAAAATAGGAATGGATAAACAAGGTTTGAAATATTCACCAATGGATGACTATTCAACAATAAAAAAAGAATGAAACATAAATACCTATAATTTGCATAAATCTCAATAACATTATATGGATCAAGAGAAGCAGACATAAAAGAGTAGGACTTCGATTACATGAAATCCAAGCAGAGGCAAAAGTGAACCTATAGTGATGAAAATCAGACCATCTTTGCCTTGGCGGATAAAGAATGACTGCAGAGGCACAGGTGGGAATGTTTTGAGGTGATTAGAATACTTAATATCTTTGTTGGGATATTAGGTATGAGGGGTAAACATTTGCAAAACTTAAAACATAAATTTTACTCTCTGTAACTTAACCTCAAGTAAAATATACTACATATGTATGTATGCTCATATCAAATGTATTTTAAATAGGTTGTAAAATAAGTAAAAAGTGGGGGTTTCTTTTTACATATTTTAAAGCCTATTTTACCTATGTAAAATTGTCACTACCCTCAATATACGAGACACTCTTACTTTTTTTTCTTCATAACCACTATTGTTACTTCACATGTTATACATCCATTTGTTTATTTGGTAACAGTCTGGCTGTCTCGTCATAATACAAATTTTATGAGAGAAGCAACTTTGTCTTGTTCAACATTCAATCCATAATACCTAGAACATTGCCTAGAACAAGGGAGCTTAATAAATGTGTTAAATTGCTTCATAGCACTCAATGTGCAGCTCCTATGACATTTTCTTTTGCCAAAACAAACAAGATCTACGTACTAGCCATCTCCACTTATTAAAGTCATTGTAAGTTTTTCCCTTCCCATTGATCCAGAACTCTGTGGTTTTCGTGGCCCAGAAAATAAATGTCAGTTGTAGCTTTTCATTAATCCCTCCTTGCTGCAGTTGATACTATTGGTTGTCCACGTGGTAAATTTAGGGGAAATTAGGTCTACTAAGAGAAAGTACTCCCTCCCAGCCACTGCCTTCCAAGCTGGTCACAACCAGGTTTTCCACAGGCATAGTGGTTAGTGCACCATCCAACTTAGCACTCCACGGCCTTCTCCATTTTGAGAAATTTCTTTTCCTTAACGAGTGATTATACGTTCAGGTATGGCTGACCCCTTCTCCAAGACTCAAAAATGATGTAGCCACTTTTTTTTTTCTTTTATTCATTCTTCAGCTCTTTAAGAGTGGTACAGTAAAGACATCAAACAGAAATTGCCACATACCCCATCGAGTCACCAGGGAAGAGAGTCAGCCCTGCAAAAAAAGAGGCACTTCAATCCTAACTCCGAAAGAGTGGAAGGAGCCATGAAGAAAGGAACAGGAAATATTGGAATTCCAAGATATATGAATATGACCGTAAACCACTTAACTCCTATTCAACATCATTCCTGAAACTGTGACACCATCCCAGGGAGAGCTAAGCAAACTTTGTGAAGAACAGAGTTAAACCTTTTTTTTTTTTTTTTAATCAACTTGTTAGCAATGGAGCTCAAAATTATAATTTAAATTATATGTGGGCATACATGTATATATCAGGAATAATTTAACATATATGTACACATAGATACATACATACACACATATGTAGATATCATAGTTGCTACAAAAGAATGCAATACAGTCTCCCAACCCCTAAGAATATATCATTTGTTTCTTCTAAAGCAGAAAAATTAATACAATATATTCCTAAGATCCTCCTACATTAAATTTTCTATAACCTATGGGTACACTAAAACTTATGAATTTTATTTTTGCCATATCTATATGTTACTGAATATATATTTTGCCATATTGATATATTACAACACCAAAGCATACCATAGAACCTAATTTAGTAGAGAAACACTTTTAAATTTAAGAAACACCTTCTTATTCATTACTGGACCATTTGGATGTTCAGCTATCTTCTTTTTGTTAAATCTAGACATTGGAAAACATTGGCAGTATATTATTAGAAGTCCTGACATCATTTGGGGAAAATATGGATCAAAAATAAAAAGAGGGTTCTTTAAGATTTAAGACCATCTAAGAATTCAAAGACTATTCCAAATATTGAATTAAAAAAAAATTCTGGGTTGGGCATACTAGCATATACTGAGTCACAGCTTTTCAAAGGAATTACTTGACTCTTGTTTTACTATTCTAGGAAAATTCAGTTAGAAATATAATGACCAGAGGTTCTGGCTTTTAGAAATAGGGGCTTAGGTTATTAGGACAACCTCTCTTGATGAAAATACCCAATACTCTTGCCTCCAATTCAGATAACTCAGGGTCCATCATTAATTCATATTTCCCAGTTTCTGACTACACATTCATTGTTTGAACCTGCTTGATTTGTTCTCATATAACTAACTCTGGACTTACTTCATTGGTCTGTGGCTACTATTATATTATCCGTCTTCTTTTCTTCCCTTACTTACCATTGTCATTTTCCCCACCTTACCTTCAAAATACCAAACCTATTTCATCTAATTATCTACCTCTCCAGGCCTTGCGGTATCATTGGAGGAAAAGTATACCTGGAAAAATTGGCACTTGTTTCCCAAATTTAGCTGGACACTCAATAACCCTGACAAAGCAATCTTTTTCTAGTCTTTTCATTCTCCAATTCTCTGCAAAAATGATTTCAAAATTTCTCTACTCTCTCAGCCCTCTGACAAACCTTCTTTATTTCTTTATCCTAGGTAAATGACCCCTCCTACTATTTCACAGAGAAACTAGAAGTTACCAGATTAGAACAATTCTTATCTCTTAACTGTATTTGCAGCTATTCTTTGTTACCTTTGCCTTTTTTATAATAAAGTACACAATCCCTCCCACTGAGCCCAAATGCCATTCCCTTAGGGAAAATAATATATTCAGTTATCTTCTCTTTTCTGTTCTTAACCTCTCCCTGTCTACTGTCTCCTTTATATTTTAATTTAAATTTCCTTGATTCCTTTTCCATTTTAAAATATTCTTTGACCACTTTTCCTCATCCAGCTACTTCTTTCTCTATGCTCTACACTTTGATAAAAGGTTTCATTGGAATTACACGGTATTCATAATGGGAACACAGGGTTGCCGAAATCCTAATCTGTCCATTAACCCTTTACAGCAAGCTCTCACCAGAGAAAGCCGAGAATAAGGAACTAAGGCACAAAGAATCGACATATCACTTTATTAAGAATAGGCAAGAATTTGATCATCTGGTTCACTTAACACTCTCCAAATTGGCTTGGGGAATTAGCATTGTTTCTACATTTCTGTGGGAAGTCACGTTCTTTTCTGGGTTAGAAAAAACAAAAACAAAAAACAGGTCAGAGAACAGGCACTGTTCTTATATCCATTTTCAAATGTTCAGAATATAAAGAACAAATAGAGACTGAGTGTGATTTGCCTTCGTAGGTTGATCCTACCTAAGACAGTAGTAGTAAATGTCACTCAATTAATGCTCTGGATTTTAACCCATCATAATAATGACCCATCATATTCTCAGAGAAAATAATAAAGAGGAAACAAGAAAGAGAGGTTCAATTGCCCAAGCTTACTTCTTTCTTGTCTACATTTCTTATCCTTTTACTACTCCTTAATTCTTGCTAATTTGGAAAGAAAATCTGGATTTTTCTCCCCAACAGAAATTTTTCCATGTCTCCTGGGACCCTCATGTCCATCTGTCTAATGATCACCTTTCAGGCCACATCTTATTTGACTTTGCCCACCTCACACCAATGTTGTTTTATATGATAATTAATATTCTTCAACTGAATGTCTGATCATCTCCCTGAAACTTGCTCCTATTCCAGTTTTTCCTATATCACTATATGTCTGTGCTACATCTACTATGTTCTACTACGTCTACCAAGTTCTTCAGCTTAGAACCTGAACATTATCCTTGACTCCTCCCTCTCTCCTATTACTTACCACTCATATCACCTCTAATTAAAATCTTACTAATGCAATTCTTACATAATAATAAATTCCTCCATTTCTTTCTTCTCCCATAAAAATACTTCTTTGGGAGAGAAGGCCTTACTTCTTCACCAAAATGAATTCCTTTTTTGGTTTCTATGAATCCACATTGGTCCAGTCTGATCCATCCTTAGTACCATCAGACTGAACTTCTCAAAAAGTATGTCTGATTTTGCCACCTGCTTCAGTAAGTTTCTAATACCTTTGGGATCAAGTTCAAGAGCCAACAAAGTGCTACATACTCTATGTGTTACTTACTCTACAGTTCCACCTTATAATTTTTCTTTCATTCTTTTATGGTTCAGTCACATTGCTTGCTCAGTAAATTGTGATGAACTATCTATACAGGGGAAATATTTAGTAATTAATTACTTTATTATTCTATCAGGATCTCATATGTTTTTAAGCCTTGTATTAGTTTGTGAGAGCTGCCATGACAAAATACCACAGGATATTTGGGTATCTTAAAAAAAGAGAAATTTACTATCTCACAATTCTGAAAGGTAGAAGTCTAGAATCAAGATGACAGCAGGTTTAGTTATTCTGAGGCCTCTTTCCTTGACTTGTAGAAGGCCATCTTCTTCTGGTGTCTTCACATGGTATTCTGGTATCTAACTGTGTCCAAATTTCTTCCTCTTATAAGGCCACCAGTCATATTGGATTAAGGTCCACCCTAATGAACTCATTTTAATTTAACCACTTCTTTAAAGACCTTATTTCCAAGAGCAGTTACATTTTAAGGTGGTGGGGGTTAGGACTTGAAAATATCAATTTCAGGGGCCACAATTCAACTCATAATAAACCTGGTCATAACACTTTCCAGAATTCAAATTTTCACACTCTTGATTATGAAGATTTAGTTTTCTCCCCATCAAGAAAAGTAACCCTAATCTAGGATTTCACCGATATCCATGTGGCATAATTTTCTTCTCAGCTTACACTTTCACAGAAACACAGACATTGACTGAAAAATTGCCTGCAAGAAAATGAAGTACTAAAAAAAGCATGCCGAGGAAAAATGCTATCTTCTTTGTCTGAATCATTGAGCTCTGGAAGATTTTTGTCAAAACTGTTTCACATAATTCAGGTTTTATTAGTGGATAAAATATACCTTTTACTATTGATATTTTACTTGCTCCCTCTGGAACTGTTTTAATATTGTTTTAAATAAAATAAAATGTAGACTATATGTTCTTTTCACCTAGCATTTGCAGCAGTCCTGTAGAGCATATGTCAAAGATATTTTTTAATGACTACATAGACTTATTTAATAGGCAATGGCATTTCAAAATGTTACCTGTGTCAATACAAAGGAGAATGTTTGGACTATTTAAAGATAGATAACTACTAGAATAGTTTTAATTGTTATATCGCATTCAAACATTTCCTTCTTAATGCTGGAAATCTTTTTTGCTTAGGACAATAGCCAAATTTTTAAGAAATATGTATTATATGTGTTGTATGATAATAACTTTATACATTTTTTTTTCTCAAAATCTTAGTGTCCACAAGATGATACTATGCCAAGTTATCCTCTTTTCAAATACTTGCTAGACTAATCATTCCCTACGATGCCGACTTTTTATATTGAAGTCATTTTTCAACCCATTTCTTTCCTGGATCCTGCCACATACTAAGGTTAGGGAGACTACAGTGAACATCTGCTGTTTTTGCTGCCCAGCACATTCCGATAACCACATCCCAATTTTCTTTCAGTTCATTTGCTTCTGTTAGAGTTGAACCTATCTCCCAACACTGCGTGACTGCCGCGTGGAAATCTGGAGTATTACATTTGCCTGGCAATAGTAATGGTTAAAGAATGGACACATAACCCAAATTGAGCTTGTGAGATGGAAGGAGATGTCATCCTAATTTCTAGAAAATGTAACCCTGCCCCTTCCTGTGAGGCCTGAGATTATGTAAGAACTGGAGATCCTGCAATCATCTTGTTACCACTTGGAACCAAAAATGGGAAAGCAAGCCAAGAAATGACGAAAGGTAAAATGAGTTCTAGTGACATTGTTTGAATCCTGAAGCCAGACCTGCCATTGGACTTTTCCAGTTATGGATCCCAATAAATTTAATTTTGCTTAAGCCAATTTTGATTGAGATTCTGTCATTTACAATATTGAGAGTCTTGGCTAACACAGAGAAAGATACTCTTTTAACCTAAAAATGTACTGGACATGTGCCAGCAAATACATCTGCTTTGGGTTATATATGTAACAGAAAAAAATTTCTATGACATGCAGATGCAAGACCCGAGACTGCAAAAAGAACACTGAGTCTCACAACAGAAATTCAGCAAACAACTGGAAGAAGATCCACATTTAATATTTGACCAATTAGAGATCTTGCTAGCATATAAAGTATATAAAGTCTGAAGCCATACCCAGGAGCGCTAAGGCTGTGTACAGACATATCTGTTTGGCAATAGCTGTATCAATTACAATGGGCAGGGAAGGGTGGTTATTGAGAAGGAAGAGGCTGAGGGGTCTGGAAACACATAGGAGGGATTGGCTACTCTCAAACATGTATTGAGATGGAACATCTTGCATCCAAACCTGTGCCAGGGCCAAGCCCTCTTTGGTAGAAAATATCCAAGGAGTTGGGAGGCTTTGAATGAAATCAATATATATCTCAGAGAAGAAAAAAGAAAAACTCTAGCTCTACTGAAGAAGGATAAGTACATTCAAAGGAAGATTTGTAAAGTAGCTGGTTTATAAATCAAAGCAAGAAAGGACAGCTTCCCACATACAGCTGACCTAAATCCAGCTAGCTAAGTGTTCAGGGGAACTATGGACTTCCTGCTGGGTGGCAAGCAGTGGCTGGAGTGAGTTCTTTTTTATCTACTATGAAGAGAAGGTGTGGAAAAGACTGAAAGGTTTCTACCAAGACAGGAGGTGGTAGAGAAGCTTTTGGCCCACCTCTCTGCTTTCTTCTTGGGCATAGGACAACAGAGAATGACATCATTTTCACAAAATAGAGGCAACATGAGAGCAGGGATTTCTAGGCAATGAAAAGGCTTGGATCATCTTTTATCTACTCTAAGTCTAACCTATGGTCAGAGAACCATTTTCAATCTCACCCCCACTTGCCATTTCCCAAATAGCAATGGAAGTAGAGGGACACAAGTGATCATCATAGACGCAGAATACAGAGTGCCAGAGGGAAGACTCTTAATAGGACAGGACATAATAGGCTGAGGGTTAATAGGAAAAGAGAAGAGTAAGTGATCTAGAAAGAAGGGCTTTTGTCTACAGGGAATATATGGTCAATTAGGTCCTGAAGATAGTGTTCATATCCTAAGTTCTCTGGAGGAAACAGGCCAGGGGAGGGGTGTGTGTGTAGTGTTTTATGATATAAAAATTATATAATCTCATATCTCTGAAAATCTGTGGACTCTATGGATAATATTTTCTCTGCTGAACCTACAATAAAGGAATACCTTCTTCCTTCCCACTCCAGAGCCTCTGTAAAATTCATTTTCAATTATAGACTATGCACACTTAACAAATAATCTAATTATGTACAAGGTAAGAAATCTTTTTATTTTCAGGAAAACAGTGATGCTCATTCTTAAAACGAAGGATAACATGAATAAGCCTGATAAAGGTTTCACAAAATATAATTTCCTTTTAATTTTACCTTACCAGGGATCCCTGGGTGGCGCAGCGGTTTGGCGCCTGCCTTTGGCCCAGGGCGCGATCCTGGAGACCCGGGATCGAATCCCACGTCGGGCTCCCGGTGCATGGAGCCTGCTTCTCCCTCTGCCTATGTCTCTGCCTCTCTCTCTCTCTCACTGTGTGCCTATCATAAATAAATAAAATTTAAAAAAAAATTAATTTTACCTTACTGAAAATTTATTATCAGATAAATTCCAGTGAAAATCATGTCTGCTTAGGATTTGGGTGACTCAGTGAGGCAAGCTGTCATAAACAGATTGTGTTTCAGAAATGGTTATTTTTGGTATCTTATAAAATGAAACTCAATAAAGCATAGTGTTTTATATCATCACACTCTGGGTAAGGAGCGACCTGTTTCTTTAGAACTCACTGAATCATACTAAATAATTTAGACTGTTTTTGCATGGAAAATAGCAGCATTTATATTTGTATAGAGTAGTACAGTTAGCAAAATCTTTATATTTAAGTAACAAGGTTACCATGAATGAGTTCTAACCTCAAGATTATTAAAAGTATTGGTGAAATGAGACAAAACAAAACAAAACAAAACAAAAAAACAAACAAAACCACCTCAACTATGTCATCAGCTTGCAGGAGAATGTTCATGTTCTATATACATTGTTCAAAACCAAATAACTTAGACTCTGAGAAATGTCTTAGTAGTAAGTATGTTATATTCTTTTGTTGACACCATAGGGACAGATCCTAAAACTGAATGGAGAGGGGGTTTTTCTAAAGGTAAACAGTCCTGTGCTCTATCATACAGGTGCCAGAAAGAAATCAGGACTTGGGTGCAAGCCTTAATTGGAAGTGAAGGAAAAACTTCCCTTCTGGAATTAACGGGAGATGTAGTCTGAATCCAAAGTGTATGGATACTAGAAAATTTCCAGGTGGGAATTCAGATACTCCTGATCACTGAGGGAAAGGAAGGAAGCCTAGAATGAGGGAAGGGAAGGAAATCTAGAATGAGATGCAATCTAATATTACTGTAAATCAGCTTCTGTGTTGTATCTTTGGAACCCGGTTTCCTGAATCTTCTTAAAAATATTCTTAAAGTCTAGTCTTCGCTGCGCTTTGTAAAATTCACATTCCCAAATCAGATGCTGCCTTGTGCATCTGTTAGAGCAGCAGGGGGTCTGAATGATAGAGCACAGGGCCCTCTTTATAGCCAGGAAGACGAGAGCAACAAGTAATCCAGCAGAGGGCCCGTGTGACCAAAGACAGGGTGTAGAATGACCTGCGAAACCGGCAACCATAGGGTTGCAAGATACAGGGACAGAGTGTAAGGACTTCCAGGATTTGACATTGAGCACGCAAGAGGCAAGACCCTGAAAAGTCCTCTGGGCTGAAAGACATTTTGGGGAGGATGGATTGCTAACAAATACATCAGTGAGAGCTCAACCTCTGACAATCTGGCCATTGAAAATAACTGTAACTATAGGCTGGCCAGGGCTGGGGAACTAGTGTTAATAAAATTTTCCAGTCATACCCTGTTGGTTTCCAAATGCCATTTAGGCTCTGTCCTTATCACCTCAAATGTCTATTTCTTTGCCTTCTCCATTGCCATCATCTCAGTTTCTCTCTTACTAGATTATCACAACAACCGCCACCCCCCAATAGAATCCCTGCCCATCTTATGTAAGGCAGCAAAATGAACTTTACAAAGTGTGAATCTAACTGTGCCAATGTCTTTTTAAAACCCCCCTCTCTGCTGGTTCTCAGTCCACAGGTTATGGTGTATAAAGCCCTTTCTGATTCCGTTGCTGTTCAAATATCCTCATTCATCTCTCCGGACTCCCAATTTTGCCTCAACTAGTGCATCGACTACATGAAATACCATTAATGCTCAATGCCCTTTTTTGCCTCCAAGATTTTTCATTTTCTTCCCTCTGCCTAAAATGCCCTACCCACCATCCACTTCCATTATAGAATTTTTCTTCCTACTTTAACTGCATCTTGCTCTCAACAGAATTTCTCTCCAGAAAATTATCTGAGTTTTTCCCACCACTGTATACACATAATAAGTTATGTCCTCAGCTTACTCCCCAGAAGTGCTTATACATTAATGAAAATTGCCTATTATTTCTGAAGGAAAAGGCCTATGGTCTTATTTGCTATTTTATCTATAGCTGCTGACACCACATAGTAGGTACTCACAAAATAGCAGTTAAGTACATTAATAATGTTTTCCTTAGTAACACAACCACTCTGAGTTAAAACAGATTATTATCCCACTTTACAACCAGGAAAACTGAGTGGGGGAAATATTAAACTTTTCCAATGTAGCAGAGATAGCCAATGACCCAGTCAGGAATCAAAATTGGATTTTGACCACAAACCCAGTATTTTCTTCACTACATCGCCTTATAGGATTCATGTATAGTATTTCTCTAACAAAAATGTCATTTTGGGCAGCCCCGGTGGCTTAGCAGTTTAGCACCACCTTCAGCCTGGGGTGTGATCCTGGGGACCTGAGATGGAGTCCCACATCAGGCTCCCTGCATGGAGCCTGCTTCTCCCTCTGCCTGTGTCTCTGCCTCTCTCTCTCTCTCTCTCTCTCTCTCTCTGCCTCTCACGAATAAATAAATAAAATCTTTAAAAAATGTCATTTTGCTAGAGGGCTATGACCTAGATGTGAAAATTCAACATTGCAGAAATATTATAACAGAAGAAAATATTTGAATAGGGTAGGTCTGTCCATGTGGTTCTTACTTTATTGTGTATCACAATTACCTGGAAGACTTATAAATACAAGAATTGCCCAAAGATGTTAGAAGAGGTTAAAGAGGAGCCTATTCAACTATGTAACTCTACAACTTCACCCTGAGAAATCTAGTAGATAGCTTCTTTACACTTTTTCTTTTTAGTCTTTTTAAAATGGTTTTAAATTTATTTCTGTATGTTCCTTATACAGGACACTAGTGATAGAAAGGAAATTCTGAATCAAACAGATACTCAGAAAACTGATCCAAAAAAGACTCAAATCTAGTCCTGGCAAGACCCCATCTTGCTACTGCCAAATTTATTCTGGCAGTCCAAAGACTCTGCAAGTATGGGAACCACAAACATGGCCACAGTGGCTACATTCCAGGCTTTGCTACATTTACTTGACATCTTGAATATTAAATGTCCAGAAACCTTGGATGGGTGGCAATACTCCTCCCACATCCAGGCATGAATGAGATCTAAATCTGGGAGAAACTCAGAGCTGGAAACCCAGTAGTCTTTACACTGATCACAGATGCCTAAAAATATTTGCCAAGGAAATGAATGGACAACACTTCACCACACCAGCTAGTTCACTTTAGGACCATAGTTCCTTTTTATTTTTATTTTTTTAATTAAAAAACTCTTAATCCAAATGTTTGTTTGTTTTGCTGGTTTTGTTTTCTTCCATGCATCTGTTCATTTGTTTAAGTAAAATTGTCTAATTGTTGCTTGTGTTTCCTCTAGTTATAATGTCACATCTGCTTACCATATTTAGTTTTAATTGATTTGTGATAAATGGCAATTTCATGCCTAACCCTCTAGCTTACAGTTTGGAGTTAGGATGCATAATCGAAAACAATTTTATTCTTCTGCTTTTATACGAGATTCCAGGGCCACAAAAAGAACTTAGATCTTCTTCATGTATGTGTCCTTATTCTTTTGGCTTAGATATCCAACTAGAAAATTCATGCTATTTATCCACTGCATAGCTCTGGGTAGACCTTTGTGTTTGTCAAGCAGTATTAATAGTGTAGAGGGTGACATCCGTAGCCCAACTTGCAAGATGCTGGCCACAGTGAATTAGAAGAAAATTCTATTAAAAGTTAATAAAATAAAAGAAACAAATACTATATAAATACTATACAGGTAAGTCACAGCTACCATAGTGTCCCACATGCCAAATATTTTCCAAAGTCATTTCTAAAGAATCCTTTTCTAAAGAGCATTAGAATAAACTATTCCCAGAGGGTCAGTTACAATACCCTTCTGTTGAATGGTCTTCTTACTGAACCATCTCATTATCTCCCCGCAGGCATGACCCACCTCTCCATTCCTCAAATATGTTCCTCTGCCAGGAGTCCTAATTCAGTGGATTTTTCTCAATCTCTGTTCTGATTTCATAGATATCAGTAAGAAAAGGCTCCTAGTTTTCTTTACTACTACACTGTGATGACAATGCCTTCAGAGAAGTGTCACCAGGACAATAAGTGTCAGGCTGGAACTATGTACCCTTAACATCAATTTCCTTCTCAGAATTTCAAGTGCTAAAATAAACTAATGGAGAAAGAGAGATAATATAGTGCAAAGGGTCTCACTCTTCAGTGTGCATCAATATTACCTGGAGAACTTGTTAAGACACAGATAGCCAGGCCCCATTCGCAGAGATTCTGTTATGGTAGATCTGAGTTGGGGCCTGAAATTTTCCATTTGTTACAGGTGATATCCATGCTGCTTGGCCAGGAACCACACTTTGAGAACTACCATTATAGAGGAAGAAACACCAATTTTAGAAACAGAGGCTTGAGTTAGAATTGCAACCACATTATTTGCTAGCTGTGTGAGATTGAGCAAAAGACCCAATGTCTCAATTCAGTGTCCTTGCCTACATATTTGAAAGATGGCAATCCCCAAACTTAGGGTCATTGTGGGGATTCAGTTAAAACGTCATGTGCATTGACCCACCATCCAACTAAAAAAAAGTATTCAAAAATGTGCCCTTTTTTCCCCTTTTTCTCTGGATCAAGAAGCATTCATCTTGAAGCCACCTCAACTAGTCTCCTCCCAAAGAAACAGCTCTCTTTCCATCCTGGACTATTGCAAAGCCAGTATCACTGACTCAATCCCAAGGTAGGTGCTCTTTCTCTTAAATATAGTGTTAGTAATCCTTCCCCAACGAAATCCTACTTGCTTCTCTAAGAGCTGTCACAGGACTCCAGCTGCCTCCCAGTTACTCTCAAATTCTCTGTGAAAACAGCCAAATGATAAAAGGTTTTTTCTAAAGACAAACAGTGATCATCGGCTATAAAACCTTCGGGTTGTTGAAAAGTTCCTAAACCCAGTCCATCTTTGAAACCCTTCTTAAATAATGTAAAATTAGCTCGAGCAGAGAAAGAGACCCTGATCATTTAATTCTCAGCAAAAACTAATGAAAGCAAGCAAGACTGTTATTCTTTTTCTTTTGAGAGTAGTTTCAAATTAAGTAAAGACATGTTAACTGACAGAACTGTACCTTCCCCGAGCTTTTCTTGAGATTTCTAGATTTCCACATTCCATCTTAATTTGAGTTCATATTGGCTGGAAGAATGTTAATACTTGCACAATAGTAACAGAGGGCAGGAAGGCAAGGATGGGAACAGAGGCAAGTACCTAATAACAATGCCACCCTTCTACTGAGTACCCACTTTATACAAGGTTTGGGCTGAAATATTTTGCATATATTCTCTCATTTGATCTTTCAGTAACACTGCTAGGTGGAAAAGCATTTCATCCTCATTTTTATATGATGACATTAAAGTTACAAAGGTAAAGCAATCCACATAGCTAGAAAGCAGCATGTTCAGGATTCAAGCCTAGCCAATGATCTTGCTCTTAATGATTACACCAAACTTTCTCTTCTTATTGACACTGAAGATCCATTACAGGATTCCTTATTCCTAATGACACATGTTGAAATATTCAAGGATGAATTTGAACACACATACACATGCACAAGGATATGCACAAGCAAATATGACAAACTTTAGCAATTGTTGAACCTAGATAAAGGTTATCAGGTGTTTATTATATGATTTTCTGTTACGTATTTTAATATATTTTATAATAAAAAGCTGGAAGGAAAAGAAGCACACTATAAGGTGATAGCATTGAGATGAATTCAGGATTTGGATGTGAAAAGAAGACAGAATGCAAACAATTCAAAGAAGAGGTCACTGAATGAATTTAAATGCTTTGAATTAATGCATGTATGCAACTCTTCACTCAGTCCCTTAGACTTAGCCATTCTCTTCCATAACTCTATGGCTTTGAATATAAACACACACACACACACACACACACACACACACACATAACCAAACTCATAGCTACAGAGTACAGATTGGGAGTTGCCAGAGCTAGCGGGTAAACAAAATGGGTGAAGAGTGTCTGAAGGTAAACTTCCAGTTACAAAATAAATAAATTATGGATGATTTAAGTACAGCATGTTGGCAACAATCAATAATGTATTGCACATTTGAAAGATGCTAAAAAAGATTCTAAAAATTTTGTCACAAGAAAAAACACTGAAGCAATGTATGGTGACATTTTACATGACTTGTGATCATTTCACAATACATACAAATATCAAATCAAACTATGTGTACACCTGAAACTAACAGAATGTCAGATATCAATTATAAAATAAATAAATAAATAAATAAATAAATAAATTTTTCCCTAAACTCTCCTTGGGGCATCTGCAATCATCATGAAAGTTCAGCAATTCATTTGAATAATAAAAATATTCTTCTAGTGAATAATAATAATAATTTATTCTAGTGAATAATAATAATGAATTTCCCAAGTATATATATCTTTCTTTTAGGTATAACCTTGCAATTTACATATTATGCTAAACTGATGACTGTTTCACAAAATATAATGAACTTTTCTGCTCATTCCAAGCAGCTGCAGTTTGCAGAATGTTATTTTTTAAAAAATATTTATTTATGATAGGCACACAGTGAGAGAGAGAGAGGCAGAGACACAGGCAGAGGGAGAAGCAGGCTCCATGCACCGGGAGCCCAATGTGGGATTCGATCCCGGATCTCCAGGATCGCGCCCAGGGCCAAAGGCAGGCGCTAAACCGCTGCGCCACCCAGGGATCTCCCAGAATGTTATTTTTAAAAAGTAAAGCAAAATCAAAATAAACCAAATTCAATGATATTTACATAATACTATGTGGGTCATAATTTTTCAGCAGCATTAAGTTAAAGTGGCCCTTATGTGTGGAACTTGTTATTACTGGAGATCCTGTATTTAAATGGTCAATATTATAATCTACTTAAATGAATGTGAGCTATATCACCCAGGAGGTTTGTACAATAGTGATTGAATTTAACGCTAAAAACAAGGCCTGTCTTTTCCCATATCTGTCAACAACATATCTTACATGTAACTGATTCACAAAATATAATAATTCACCAGAAAATTTTAAATGTCTGTAATTATGCTCTAGGCTGTAGGCCCAGTCATGTAATTAGAACCAGAATTGCCTGGTCACGAAAATGTTAGGGCAAAGAAAAGAAATCCAGAATTTCTGAAGACAATGTCCAATTATTTTATTTTGAAGCTGTCCTGTAAGAACAATATGGGGTGAAGATACAAAATTTGAGCTTTGGAAACAGTTTAAATTATTATCCTCAAATCACTCTGTGCCTTTGGGCAAGTTCTTTAACCTTTTTACTCAGATTATTCATTTAAAAATTGAAATAATGATAACAATTATTAGACACTATTGTTACAGGGATAAAACAAGATAATCCATGTAGAATGCATCAAACAGGGCCTGTTGATAAGCACTTACTACATGCTACTTCTTATTACCATTACCATTATTCTCATGCAGATGTACCAGGTCATTTCAAACTCCATGTTCAAAACTCAACTTGTCCTCAAAAACTCAACTCATCCTCATTCCACCATATTTGCCTCTTCCTCTCTAGTCTTTATACTAATTACCAAAACCATGATCCCTTCATTCCCTCAAAACTGAAATCCAGGAGAAATTGCATTATTTCATTGCAATATCTATTCGGCAATCACATTGTATCAATGACGGCCCTCAAATTTGCCTTCTCTTCTTCATATCCTCTGACACTGATGTAATTCTGGCCCTCATTTCTCATCTAAATATTGCAATGGCTCCCTTCTTCCTGTCTTGCTCCCTCCAGTATGTTCCCATACATGGTTTCCAAAAATCCATCTTTAAAATAATTATCATTTTAATTTCTTTTAAGTCATTATATTGCAACTTCTATGAAGAGCCTTCAAGTTTCTGTTCAAACATGGCAAATCAGACACATGATAATGTCTATTTCTTCCCAAAAAAATCTCTGTACTTATTATCTATGGCTGTGAAATGCATAACTGCAGCTTAAAACAACAAACATTTATTATCTCACAGTTTCTGTGGGTCAGCGTCTTAATTCACTCAGGCTATTATAACAAAATACCATAAACTGGATAGCTTATAAACTACAGAAATTTATTTCTCACTGTTCTGGAGGCTAAGTCCAAGATCAAGACACCAGAAGATTCAGTGGCTGGTAAGAGTCTGCTTCCTGGTTCACAAACACTGTTTTGCTATGTTCTCACATGGTGGAAGGAGTTAGGGGATCTCTCTGGGGTTTCCTGCATAAGGGCACTAAGTGCATCCACGAGGGCTCCATCCTTATGATCTAATCATCTCCCAAAGGTCCCACCATCACCAAATAACATCACTTTGGGAATTAAGATGTCAACATATGAATTTGGGGGGACAGAAACCATCTATAGAAGTTATGAACTTGGGTTTATCTAAGTAACTCTGCAGCAGGGTTTCTTACAAGGCTACACTGAGCGGGGGGACTATAGTCTTATCTGCAGGGAGAAGATTGGCCTCTAAGCTCATCATGGTGGTGGAGTTCAGTTCCTCCCGGCCTACTGGACAGAGAGCCTATGTTCTTTGATGACTAGTGACCAGAGGCTTTCCTTTATTCTTTGCCATATGGGCTCTTAATAAGGCAGCTTACAATATGGATACTTGCTTCCCTCAGAACCAGTGAGAAAACAAGAAAGAAAGTGAGAACAAGACAGATTGAAAATAAAACCAAAGTCAAGGTGCTTTGTGACCTGATCTCAAAGGGGAAATCCCATTACATTTGCCCTATACTATTAATTAGAAGTGAGCCACTAGGTCTAGCCCAAATTCCAGGTGAGGAGGCTCCAAAACAGTATCAATGCCCACGGAGAAGGATCATCAGAGGCCACTTCAGAAACTGCCTACCAAACACTGTAAACTGATGATAAAAGGATCAAACAGGAATTAAGCCACCAGGACAAAGGGAATAGAAAAAGCAACAGCAGACAAGAAAAGAAGTAAATAGAGTAATGGTATATGATTTAATAGCACAGAAAAAACTAAAGTCTAAACCCTTAAGATGATTTAGTGACTTAGGGAAACTAAAATCCACACCCTTAAGAGATAAAGTGAAACTAGCTAACCAATTCATAACTCAGCAATTTTCTTCAGAAAGCTAATGGTGAATGTACTTTACCAAAATGAGGGCATAAACTGGTAAAGAAGAAAGAGGAAATAAAAACAATTCAATACTGGCCAAAGAAAGGGATTTTCAGGATTACAGTGTAGGAAACAAGCAAAAGTGCACAGTTCAAACTAGATCAAGACAAAGTGGGGATCCCTGGGTGGCGCAGTGGTTTAGCGCCTGCCTGTGGCCCAGGGCGCTATCCTGGAGACCCAGGATCGAATCCCACATCCGGCTCCCGGTGCATGGAGCCTGCTTCTCCCTCTGCCTCTCTCTCTCTCTCTCTCTCTCTCTCTCTCTATCATAAGTAAATAAAAAATAAATAAAAAAAATAGATCAAGATAAAGTGTTCTGAGTGTACTGTCTGTTGGGAAAAAATAAATATAGAATGTCTGATGTGCTTGAACATATCTAGGATATGTTCATATTTACATATACACATATATCCATAATTTCAACTCTCACAATTTAGAGATAATTTACTAGGGTATACAGGAAGCTAAACAAATGAAAAAGTATTATTGGCTATATTTAAGAAGTGAAATGTAAAATAAAGAGAAAATAATCATAGTAATGGTATGTCTCAGCTGTTAAAAAAAAATCCAGTTTTTAAAAATAATTATTTAACCAAAAATTGTGGTAAAGTATATTGGAACAATAGAAGGAAACACATTTGTATATATGAGGGAAGGGGAGTGAAAGAAAAATAAATCTTTATCCCCCATTTTAGGATGTTAATGTCTAAAACTTTTTAAAGATCTTAAATAAAATTGTAACAAATATTAAGAAATCACATGAGCACGCTCTTCAACTCTTCAAACCCTCTTGAAATCCACTGCAAAATCTAATCCCAAAGACTCAACACTGTGTTAATCCACAAAAGCAAAGTTAATTTCAAATAAATTTCATACAAAACAATTATTTTTAGATACATTTTCCTTCATTCCAGAAATTCATTATTAGGTAATATACTGTACTTGCAAATTTATATAAGATTCATCATGAAATGCAAATGGCATTATTGTCCTTCAAGGGAAAAAAAAATGATGATATGGTTCTAGTTCTTATCATACAGTCTTCCAGTTTCTTGTGCGGAAAAATTGCCTAGCTTTAATTAAAAGATTTTTTTATGACTTTAGGCAAATGATTTAAACAATGTCTTTATTTTTATGAGACATGGCAGGGCAATATGCAACTCAAACTTGGAGAATTAGGGATCCCTGGGTGGCGCAGCGGTTTAGCACTTGCCTTTAGCCCAGGGTGCGATCCTGGAGACCCGGGATCGAATCCCATGTCGGGCTCCTGGTGCATGGAGCCTGCTTCTGTCTCTGCCTCTCTCTCTCTTTCTCTCTCTCTCTCTGTGTGACTATCAGAAATAAATTTTTTAAAAAAAGAAAAAAACTTGGAGAAATATTCTTGAGATATGATAAAAAGATTAAATGCAAAATTTTTAAAAGAAAGAAAAAATGATGGTTTATGCATATATTTTGTTTTTTATGCATATATTTTGAATTATGAAAATAAATGCAAAAAATATCATCCAGTAGAAGCTTCCAGGAGGAAATTATTTTGGTTTGGCTTTAATTGACAGGAGTTCATCTCTCATTGATTGCTGTTAAAAGATGACTATTGAAAAAAAAAAAAGATGACTATTGAGTGCTATATTTGACTATCATGATCACAATTTGTTTTGGAATGATTCTATACTGAATTCATCTCTGAGAACCACTAGGAATACATTTTTTTTTTCCTTAAGATCCTACAAGTCTGCTAAGTTTTGTCTTCTAAGATTATACATGCAGAGAAATCAAGGTCTCTACACAAAACAAATTGTTTAAAAAAAAAAAGACCAAGTCCTATATTTTTATGCATTTATAGATCAAATAAAAAGATAATAATTATCCAACATACTCCTTATCAGAAGTTAAGAAAAACCCAAAGACAAATTCTTTTTGGCTACTCTTAGACAATGTCTATTTATTAAGGTTAAAGTACCCTTAATAATTATATGCAGTTAATTTTTTTCTTCCTTTTAAAGAAAAAGATAAAATATAAATTGTGACTATATATCAAAGTTTGAGTTATTTCTACTTGTATCCATGTACACGTTTAAGTTTCACACTATTGCAAAATAAGTTGCAAAGCTTACAAGGTTCCTAGTGAAATTTTGTCCAAATATTTTTCCATAAATTAATGAAAAGTATTCAATATCGCTCAGTGTATAATGTTGCTAAGAGTGAATAGAACCTGCCCTTAATGGAGTCACAGAGCTACGGTTGAATGCTATTACTATCATTTTCAAAGACGTGTCAGAACACTTTCCTCTATTTGAAGGATACAATTGTGAGCAAAAAACCATTTTATCTACCTTTCATAAAGATAACCTCTCTAAATCTGCTCAAATACACAAAAGAGGAAAAATGAAAAAGAAAAAAAGAATATGTTCACAGAGGACTGAAACAAATGTTTCAGTGCTTCCAACTTATCTGAAACTTACCACATTTTTCTTAAGAAAACTCCAAAATATAAAATTAAAAATAAAAGAATGCTGGGAGATTTTCTCGTAAAAGGTTGAAATGAGCTTAAATGTCTGCTGTCCTCTGAGTTTCCTATGTAAATTGTCAATCAAGTGCAAAAAACAAAACCCCATAACCTACGGTAACACTGAAAAAAAAATCAATAGTACATCCATTCATGCCTAACACCTCACCTCAAAATATTCATATGTTGCCATTAGGAGACAATGAACATTATTATGTAAAGTAATGTACTATGGGCAAAAACTTAACTCACTACCAAAAACAATAAATAGAAGTTTTTAAACAGGAATTGTTTTAGCAAAAAACCTGTCACTCGAAAATATTAATGGTCCAAAATATGATTCAAGAGATGCCACAGGTTGCAAACCATGGAGTAACCAAAAAATCTGAAGGCAAGTACTGCTAAGGCTAGTTCAATATCTCAGAGTCACCAAAGATCCAGAGACTTGCCATTCCATCATGTTGAACAAACTGGCTTCTGTTTTCAGGCTGAGGCAACATGATTGCACAATTAGTATTGCATCTCTAGATCACATCCTTAAGCAACATCCAAATAAGAAATGAAGGTAAGGTTCTATCCTCACAGCACTATCATTTTTACTGAGAGTATCAGATACTACATATATACAAGCACACGCACACACACGTTATGATTTTTTTTGTATTGATGTAAGTGAAGCTGGAAAGTGAGAAGCTGGCATTTTAAGCCTTTGTAATGAGAGGTGAACTTTGGCAGAAATATAAAATGAGAAAGCAAATGGTTAGATCATCAATGCACAGTATCTGCTTCTACATTGCCACATCAAATTACAACACTGAATCAGGTTTTTAAGGTAATCAGCCAAAGAATTTAATGTGTTAAGTGTTATATCATCAAAATATAGATTCTGTAGGGTTTTTGTTTTATTTGGAAGACAATGTTTAGTTTTGAGGAGTGAAAAATAAAATTCTCAATCATATGTAAATACATCGAATGGGTTATATTCAAGAACTCTATTTTTTTTTTTAAGATTTATTTATTTTAGAGGAGGGGAGGGGTAGAGGGAGAAGAGAGAGAGAGAATCCCAAGCAGACTCCATGCTAAGCATAGAGCTGATACCGGGCTGGATCCCAGGAACCTAAGATCATGACCTGAGCTGAAACCAAGAGCTGGAGGCTTAACCAACTATACCACCCAGGGACCCCAATTTTTAGTAACTTTAACATGTTATTTATAGTTTAGATATAAAATTTATCAGCTTTCAAATCTCTCGAAAGATCATCAAAACCCTATTATTGAAACCAAGTTTACTAGTTAGTCACACTGTAAGAGTCCTTGATGCATCTCAAAAGAGGGAGATCAAGGAAGGATACTTAGGAAGTTAGGAGACCAGGATTAAGGTTCAGGCAAGAAACTGGTATCAAGCATGGTTTGTGACATAATAGTTTAGGATTGGTGGATGTAGCAAGGTGAGGGTTTTGATAAGTAAAACGTGTGAGTTCTTGGCATCATTCTGTTTCTCTGATAGGAAAGCTGTTTGCCCAGAGAAGCAAACTGTTTGCCCAGGTAAATTGGTTTATAGCAATTTTCTAAGTAAAGTTCAGGGGTTTTTTTTTGTCGTTGTTGTTATTTGTTTACACTCTTATCTTCCAGGAAAAGAACCTCCTGGGAGTAAGAATTGTATCATATTATCATGGTAGCGACAAGTTCTCTATCCTCTCTTACAATTATTGTTATACCTGTGCTGAACAGTAAATCAGTATCATCTGGGGACCATCAGTCCACGTCTGGACCATTCTTTGTGGAGTATGATCACATAACAAGTTTCTGCTTGTGGTCATTTTAATCTCCATGAAGTTTAGGCTTCCCTACCCTTTTTGGCATATGATTGTTTGGGTACAGTAGCTGTATAAATAGTATTTAAGACTCTGGAGAAAAAAAAATAGACTCTGGAGAGCATATATTTGAGGACTGCAACATAGAAAGTACTAAGAAAAGATCATGATCAGATGTTTGAGCTTCCTTCTAGTCCAGAAGAGTGCCCAAATTAAGCCAAGAGAACAGACCCTTTCACTGAACTAAAAATCTCATAGAATAAGACATTGGTTCATTAACCAAGCCATGTTTATTATTCTGTGTGTGTGTGTACTGTGTGTACACAAATACGTATATATGAATGTTTGAGGCTAAATTGTGTCTCCCTAAAATGTATCTGTGAAAGCCCCAAACTCTTGTTATCACAAAATGAAGCTATCTTTGGAGATAGAGGCTTTAAAGTGATCATTAGGTTAAAGTTAGGTCATGAATTATAGGGGGCACTAATCAGATATGATCAATGTCCTTATAGGCAGAGACTCAAATACAAACAGCTACACAGGGAAGATTTGTGAAGGCACAGGGAGGAAGTGGCCATCTATAAATCATAGAGAGAGGTCTCCAAAGAAACCAACCTCGTTGACACCTTGATCTTGGACTTCTAACCTCTAAAATTGTAAGAAACTAGGCTTATGTTACTTAAACCAGCCAGTCTGTGGTATTTTGTTATGGCAGCCCTGGCTAGCTAACAATAATATATGTCTATAGTTTTCTATAACTCTTGAATCAAGTATTATCCAAGTAACCAAATTTTATTTTTCTAAACTCAAGAAAAAAGAAGGCAGAAAGTCAATTTTTTTCATAAGCAGAAATCTATCAGATTAATGACATTTGAAATGGATTTTAAAAGCATTCGATTGCATATACTTTTACTATACAGCATTCTATAATACATAAAAACAAAAAAAGTCGATATAAACAATGATCGATGCTTTGCATGTTTTTCTTCTTAGAAATTGTCCAGGTATCCAAGGATTAAATACAGTATTAGTTTAAGACATCAAAGTTAAGTAACAACTTAAATATTAAAATTAAGTGAATACATTAAGTCTATATAGTTGGGAACACTGTAAGTATTAATAGGCTTAAATGCTTTTAACATCTATTCATCATTATGAGTTCAGTAATATTGTAAATTTTTGTAACATTAAAACAATTTATGGGAACACTGATGATACAATCCATATTTTTATATATAATACATATACAATGCAATAAATGTAATATGTAAAATTTTTGAAATCTTAACTCATAAGAAATTAAACTTAAGGCATGTACTAACTAAAATATTGTGCTGAAACATGGTGAAAAAAAATCAGAAAGACAATACTGAGGTTTGTTTTTTTTTTTTAATTTGTTTATTTTAGAGAGAGAAACAGCTCCTGGGGGAAGAAGCAGAGGGAGAAAGAGAATCTCAAGCAGACTCCCCACTGAACACAAAGCCTGACATGGGGCTCAATCTCATGACCCTAAGTCATAACCTGAGCCAAAACCATGAGTCATACGTTCAACCAACTGAGCCACGCAGGCACCCCTCAAGTGTCGTAAAATTAAAATATCACATCAACTCAGGATTTTATAGTCCCCTAACCTGTAGGAGAGGCCTGGTTTCTCTGCATCCTTACTGCATGTGCTTATTTTCCCTGTTTTTTGTTTATTTGTTTGCTTTAGGTCTTCCAATGGGTGCATAGGGTTAGGTCCTTTAGGTTCTATTTCTTATTTTCCTACAGTTACTGACATTGAATATTTGTTCAGGGACTTATTCACCATCCCCATTTCTTTTTCACTGAAGTATTTCTTCATGTTTTTTGCCTTCATGTATTTTGCCATCCTAATTGGAATGGTTGTTTCAGATTTGTTTACAGTTGAGTTTTAAGAGGTCTTTGTATATTCTAGATATGGTTTGCAATTATTTTCTCAGTTTGTGGCTTGCGTTTTAATTCCCTTGGCAGAATCTTTCTCAGAGTAAATGGTTTTAATTTTGAAGAAGTCCAATTATTGTTTTTTTTTTCTTTCATACATCATGCTTTGTTGTCATCTAAAAACACTTGACCAAGCCCTAATTTTTCTCCTTTTATTTTCTAAATGTCTTGTAGTTTTGAGTTACCTATTTTGAGTTAGGTTTTGGACAAGATTTGAGGTGTGGATCATGTTCATTACATTTGTCTATGGATATTTAATACCTCTGCACCATTTATGAAAAGTCCACCCTTTCTCTATTGAATGGCTTTTACACCTTTGTCAAAAATTAAAATCTCTATTTGTGTGGGCCTATTTCTGGTTCTAAAGTACTTTTCGGACAAAAATTACTAGAAGAGGTCATATTGCTTTTCACATTAGTTGTGTTACTCTGGTATAGCTTTCAGTGTCTATAGTTTTCAGATCCTGTCAGTATTTTATTCAGATAATCCTTAAAGACTAGTAAAATTACAAAATATACAGTAATTTTCTGATATAACCTCTTTCCCATTAATAAGGAGCAACTTTTTAGCACTTGAATTTATTTTAAATGTTTATTCAAACCTATCTTGATCACTCTCCCATCTTTTTGATCCAAATAATAAAATAGAAACTGTATCCTACAACATTAGATTACATTCACAACATAAAAGTTCTGTTCTCCAATTAGATGAGATATTCAAAATAGTGATTGGGAAAGCTTTCGAATTCTACAAGAATGATATGATATCATTTGGAACATCATGTAATTAAATACTAGAAACGAACTATTGTTGAAATAAGAACACTGTCTAAATGAATAATCTCTACTTACATAATTCTTTGCAATGTTCAAACATTGGCCAGAAAAGTTTGGTCTTGTAAAGATGATCAGAAATATAATTTATAATTTTTCCCATTAACTCTCTATGTAGAATGAACCTAAGATGACAGAGAAATTTTTTCATTGATGCTCAATATAGAGCAACTTTAACTGAATTGCTTTAGGGAAATAACAGCCAATACCATTAAGATCATTAAGTTTCAGCTCCATTCTCCAGCAATTTATAAATTACACCATCTAACTCTCTACAAAGGAGAAGAGAGAGGCAAGAAGTCTAAGCACTTCCCTTCTCTTCTTCACCAAATAGATTATCCAAATATATAGTTTAACTGATGCCCAGGTTTAGGACTGATTCTTTTCAGTTTCCTTCATCTGAATCTCTGCAAAACGAGTTTGGATTAAATAAATACCTATGCAACTCAGCAAAAGGAGGACTGCTTACTCTCTTTGGGCTTGTCAATACAAAGCTACATTAATAGTATATAAAACATGAGTGACATTTACATGAGTCCTTCGCCTTATATGTCAGGTTTAGAAATATACATCAGTGCGATTCCTCCAATTACTACCATATTTACCTGTGACAGTTAATTTTATGTGTTAACTTGTCTGGCCATGGGGTGCCCAGATTAAACATTATTTCTGGGTAGGTTGATGAGAGTGTTTCTGAATGACATTAGCATTGGAATCTGTGGACTCAAAATAGATTGCCCTCACCACTGTAGATGGGCATCATTCAATCCACTGGGGGCCTAAATAGAACAAAATTTGGAGGAAGGAAGAAATTGTCCTTTCTCCTAGATCACTGCTTGAACATGGAAAGCTTAGCTCATCTTCTCCTGCCCTTGGATAAGGATTTACAAACATCAGCTACCCTGGTTTTCAATCCTTCAGACTCAAGACTGAATTACACTACTGGCTTTCCTAGGTCTTCAGTTTATAGATTGTGGGAAATCTCAACATTCAAAATTAGATGAGCCAATTCCTTAAAATCCCCATCTCCCCTCTCAGACATGGTTGTGTTTCTCTGAAGAAGTCCAACAAATATATTGCCCTTCTCAAATCACCTCCAACTGTTGCAAGTTCCAATCAAAGTTCTATAAACTATTCTTTCATATTATAAATGTATATAAGAAAAAATAAAAGTGATAGTTTCATTGACAGCTTATATTCTTCAGTATCACACTGCTAAAGAAGCCCTCAGTATTGGCTCTTAAACAGATATGATAACTATAGATTTATATAACTGGGAATCCCAATTATTTTATTATAATTATGGTCAGATTTACTGTGCCAGGCACTGTCCTACACCCCTTATCTGTACCTGACAGATAAGGAAATGAGTGTGCCCAAGATCACACCATTATTAATGGCAAATCCAGTTTAGCTCAGGCAGCTCATCTCAGGAGCTCATATCCTCAAACTATGACTCAAACCACATAATCTCTAGTGGAAACTTTTCCTTTTACAGACATGAACCAATCCCTACAGACATTTTGAATATTTAATATTTTGTAGTAGTTTATTAGTATCAATATCAAATCCTCTCTATATTTTACCTCAATATGATATGCTAGAAACTATTTAATATAATTTTGAGTTATTTGTTTTATAAGTAACTATAATAATATTAGACTTTGATATCTTTATTTTATTAGGCTCAAATATCACTTAGGTTCAGAATGATAACTTAGAGTCTATAAGTAACTATAAGTCAGAAATCTGAAATGATTTGAATCTTTCCAATGTTCTAAGGATGATTATGTATATATACATATATACACATACCAACCATTGCCATCATTGTATCCATTCCTCATTTCAGCCATGTATGATATACATGTGCATGTCAAATGTATGTGAGTCTATACATATGTATACACACATATATGTACATAAATTTGTATTTGTATACACATACATCTGTACATGTGTATGCATAATGCATATATAATAGCACCAATGATGGCATATTTTCTAATGTGTTGGTAAAAGTACAACATACAAGTGTTTTTTTTTCTCTTCATATTGTTGGTCTCACTATATATGCAAATGTGTTAGACAAATCTAGTAGATTTGAACAGTTCTCTCTCTCCCATTCTGGACAAAATTATTGGATTAGCTGGAACTGATTGGCATGTATGGCATACCAATTGGGGTATATTTTCTAAAGAGAATTGCTAGTTCTGTAAATATAGCATTTAATCTTAAATACTCTGTGATTAAATTTAAGCCCAGTGGACTATAAACTTGAGATCTAAAATTTCCTCCAAGCCCAAAAATTAGCAGTAGCTGGCTGCAAGATTTTCAGTAGGTAGAGAATACTTGGTTACATTGGAATTTTTTTCCAATTTCTTATATAGCTGCTTAAAATAAAACATATTTCTTATGTCAAGGCTATTCATTAATAATGATGTTTTAGAGTTATGAGGGACTTTAAAGATAAACTTCCACATTGTATAAATGAATAAACTAAGACCTCCAGATAGTAAATCATTATTCTGATGCACAGCTAATTTATGACACACATATGGCACAGCTAGAAAAGTGCTTATTCCACTAAGCACTGTCTTCATCTACCAAGAGAAACAGAAATATATATGTCCCTGGACCCCAACAAGATGATCAGAAATGATTCTCTGCAACTGGCCTTAGGAATTGAATTGCCATGTTAGAAAAATGAAGAGTAGACACATTTATTACAGGGCAAATCAAAGATGGGTCCTGTTTTAAATAACTATAATCTTGACTAATATTAAGAATTCATTATGTGTGAGATGCCATTTTAAGCATTTTATAAGTATTGTCAATTAACATTAACAATTTTCAGATAAAGTAACTAAATTACAGTGAGTTTAAATAACTTGCCTAAAAGTCACCCAGATTTAAGGGTCTGGCTCAGGAATTCACACATTTAACCCCTGTGCTCTAATGCCTCTTTGAGTAGGTTCCGACCTCTTTCAGAACAGAGGCCTTGTGGTTTTATGATATCTCAGAAGCTGGTTCCTAACCTTGCATCTGATAGGCACATGGAAGACATTAACGTTGTTTCCATTGAAAAACAATGGTTGGATGAGCCAAAGCCTAAACCAGCAGTCTGATACATTTTCGAGGCTCAAAAGATCAACACCACACAGTCCTTTGGCCCCAGAGTGTCAAGTAATATCTTAGCATTTTGATTTTCAAAGATTCATTTTGATCCACTGATTTGTCCAAACAAAAGCAGATCAAACAATAGCCTTGGCGCCTTTCTCCTAGGCCAAACCCAGGCTCTGGGATCTCTTAACTCTGATAGTAATAAAAGACAGTATTTCTTGTCATATCCTTGAACAAAATTTTCCTATACTGCCAACCCTATACCTGATTTCCATTAGACCCTGCCTTGTCTCCTCTTGGCTTTAAAAGGGAAAGCTCAATTCAAACAATGTAATGTAAAAAAAAACAAAAAAGTCTTTCAGACATACAAAGAAATACCAAGCAGGCAATTTATTTTTTTAAGAGAAAACTTTTAGCCTCTCCACTTCTTTCTACCTCTGCCTTCTTAAATCTCAGGCCTATTGTGTATATTAAATATTTCCTTTTGCCTACTTAGCCTTTTATCCTTGAGATGAGAGAAAAGGGGGAAATACTTTCCCCTTGCTTTCTCACATTCCATATTTTAAAGTGATTCATTATTGCTAGATAAATAACAAGTTTGATAAATTAAAGAGGCCACCAGCCATACTAAGATACAAGAATGGGAAAAAAGTCTAAGTTTTACCTTTTCCAAATTATGAAAATATTTGACAGACTATAAGAGAACTTTTATCAATTTTTTTCTATTTGTGGCTATTGGATAAAAATCATTCTATAAATTATATTCACATATACTACAATTGGTTAAATTAAAATATTTACATTAAATTGATATTATTTCCATAATATTTTATTTATCAAAATCATTTAATAAACAGCAGCTAAGAAAATAACTTTCCATGGTGACCACTGCTTATTCATATCTATAAACTTTTTCTGAAATAAAAAATCATTGCTTAATGTCCAGGCAGCATAAAGTCATCTCATCTGTATGTTCAACTTAAAATAAGAAATGCTAAGAAAAACTATACTGAGATGGCATTTCTCAACTCCTAGGCAAAAATCCAAAAGCTTGACAATCTAGTCTGTTGGCAAAGCTATCAGGAAACAAGCATACTAAAACATTGCTGGTGGGAATGCAAAATGGAACATTAATGGCAGAGAATTTGGCAACATCTAGCAAAATTTCATATGCATATCCCTTTGACCCTACAATCTCATGTCTAGGTATCTATCCAAAATACATATTGGCAAAAATACAAACTGAGTAGTCATAAAACTATTCATTATAGCACTATCAAAACAGTAAAGAGCACAGATACTCAAAAGTCTACCGATAGCAGATAAGTTGAATAAAATACAGCAAATATAGTCAAAGTATAACTCATGCTCATCTTGAAATAAACAATATCCAGAGTACAGGTAATTTTATAGAACAAACACCTTGGCATAGCAAAAAGTGCTATGAAAAAAATGTAAAATAGAGATGGAAAATAAAATAGAAAATAAAATAAAATAGATGTGGAAACTTGCTCAAAGACTCAAGAAACATCAACCATTCATCTATGTTCATGGAGCTTATTTTGATCCCGATTTAAAGAAACTATGTGTTCTGAAACAATAAAGAATGTGAACACCAATATGCTTGGGTATTTGAGGACATTAAAAATTATCCTCAATAATTTAGCTGTGATACTTGATTTGTCATCAAGATTTTTAAAGAGGTATTCTAAAGATCAAACTAAAATATTCACAGATAAGCTAATACAATGTCTGTGATTAGCTTTAAAATAATCACGAGAGACATTGGATGGGACTATAGATAAAAAAAGAAAAACTGAATGTGTCCTCTAATTATTAAAACTGGATGATGAGTATGTCACATTCTTTTTACTATTATCTTTAATATTACATGTGCTTCAAAGTTTTGTGATAAAAATATTTACCTTATTTCTATGTACACAACTACAAAAAGTTTCTCTCATACATTTTTATTGTTCTATTTAAAGAATATCCATATATCTCAAAAAGTTGGTAATTAAGGGGTATTTATTATATTTTAGTTTAGCATCAAAAGTCCCATACCCATGAAATAACTCAAAAATACTCTACGAGTAATAAACAGCACGGAGCATTCAGTCTTTATGAAACATTTATGATGAGAGAAATTGTGTGATAGAATAGGAGTCATAAAGAACCATTTGGAAATTGAGGATCTTCAGGAACCTAGGAGATATACAAAAAGCCCACAAGATTTTGTTTTATATTCTCTCATGTAAGGCATTTAAGAGTATTAGAATAATACTCTTAATAATAGAGTAATAATACTCTTAATAATAGAGTAAACAGCAATAAGTAAGACTTGTAGCATGCCACTGACTTCAATTCCTCATAAGCTCAAACAATAAGTAATCAAAATGTATAGAATTTAGTTGTATCTTTGCATTGTTATTAGAGAACCGGCTGGTATATATCACCTGTGACCCACATTAATAAGGAATCATTTTGCTATAGTGAATCATGAAGTACAACTAGATCACTGAAGAGGAGTATGTAAACAGTTCATTCTAAGAAAGTAATTAAATAGCTCTTATAAAAAGCTAAGTAAAGGTTACAAGCCTATTTGTACAGTACTCAGCTAGCGATGGGCCAAAGAGAGGTAGGTATTTACCTTTAGAGAGACAATGAAATGCCATGTACCTTAGACACCGCACTATCATTTTTAACAAAGAAATCTGAGTCAGCTACTGATTCAGATAACAATGACAGTGTGGCCAGTGGTCACTAACCCTGCATGGTTATTGAAATAAAAATTTTAGTTAAAGTTGAATAAAATTTAAAATTAAATTTCCTAGTTGCACTAGCCACCTTTCAGGTGCTGTACAGATACATGTAGGTACAGGTGTGACAATCACACTGGATGGTTACAGATATAAAACACAGCACTACAGGACTTGTAAACTGCTTTCATTCAGCCTAACAGCTGAATATTTATTTACTCTATTTTATTGTTAATAACCTGATCTGCCTGATTATAACTCCGAGAATAAGAGCCATTTGGGTGAGGGCCTTTTTCTTTTTAACATGTATACAGCATTTAATTAGTTACTGTAACATTTATACATTCTGCTTTCATATATGTGCGTGAATGCGCATTTAACAGATACGCATATTTATTACGAGCAAAAGATGATGAAGTCCTTGAATCTCCTTTACTGCTCTAATCATCTCCATCTCAGCTCATGAATTTGCTCATTCCAAAAATCAATGGAATCCTCTTTAATGGCTCTCTTTCTCTTGCAGACTTCCCTCAGCAAATATTGTTAACCCTATCTCCAAAACATCCTGAATTGCACCACCTTTCAACAAAAATCACACCAAACCAAGACAAAATAATGTTTTTAAATTTGCTTTTTTAAATGAGTTAATAAATATTAAATGGTAAAGTACACAAATCTTAAGTTTACAGTATGATTAATTTCTATATATGTATAAATGATATATAAATCTATATAAATTATATATAAAATATTAATCTATATAAATTCTGTATAAATCTATATAGATAGCATTCAAAACAAGATATAGAACATTTCTTACACCTCAGCAGACTTCTTTATGGCTGACTCAGTAATGTCCATTCTATACCACAGTTAACGTTTTGCTTGTTCTTAGTATTACAGAAATGATACAACATGGACACTTTTAACTAGCTCCTTTCATTCAACACTAAGTCTATGAGATTCATTCATGTTATGTGTAACTGTATCTCACTTTTTCCAAAATGAATTGAAAGTGGTAACCAGGGCCCAAAATAGGGGGGGGAAAAAGAAAAAGAAATAAATTCTAAAATTCCATTTTGGAAACATACAGTTTATCTTTGCTGTTGATGGACCGTTAGGTTGTTTCCAATTTGGAAGTGCTTATGAATAAAGCTGCTATTAACATTCCTGAATTTATCCTTTGATGTTCAAATACATGCCTTTCTCTTGGGTAAATGATTAGGAGTGAAATGGCTGGGTTATACACCATGCATATATTTAGCTTGAGTAAATACTGCCAAGTTTTCTGAAGTGGTCATGCCAAGTTGCACTCATCATCAGTGTATGTACATGTCCATATGAAACTGCCCCGATATCCTGCCCGAATTACCTATGGTAGTCTCCTAACTGGTCTCCCTTCCTCAACACTTGGCTTTCTATCATCCATTTGCTACACAACAATAAGAAAAGTGACAGCTTATTTGAGAAATTAATATTTGAGCAGAATACAAATCAAGAGAAAAGTAAACCATGTGGATAGCAGGTAGAAGGATGAGCAAACATGAGTTAATTGATGCCATCTCATGACTCATACATTTGAGGAGGCAAGGAAGCTTTTGTGGTTGGTGGGAAGTGTATAAGACAGGAAAGCTATGGGAGATGGAATCACAGTGGTAGCCAGGGTCCAGATCATGTAGGTCATATTGAGAAATTTAGGAATTTTTTAACGTGATGGAAAGCCATTGGAGAATTTTGAGCATGGGAGTTACTTCAGTTGCATTATTTTTAACCCCCAAAATCACACTTTTAAAAAAATTCACTTTACATATGCTATGATTTCCTCACCCATGCAAGTTAAAGAAACTAATATTTTTAACTTATCTTTGTGAATCACTAGCCCTTTAAAGCTGGAAGAGATGGTAAACAGTTCCCGAGTATGGAAAAATCACACTTAGTAGATTGAAAAAGGTTAACTTGTATATTTTCCCACATATCAAGTTGGTCAATTACTACCCCCAAGGGATGCTCGATTTCAGTATAGATTGTTAATATTAAAGTTTTTCCAAAAGCAACTGTCCTATGGAGAATTGTAGAAACAATTATAATAATGTGGATTACAAATATTTACTTACCAATATTTTCAATTTGTAACTGCCACCAATCCAGTCTACTTTTCTCTAGTCAGAATGTACCTACCCTTTAGACCCCCTCTGTGCTCTCAGCCAAAAGTTCTTAGACCTTGCTAGTATCCAGAGTCAACTGAGAAACTCTTATAGAGTAAAAAAACAATACCAAAGTTCACGTGGAAGAAAAATATGTAATGATAGTCAAGAAAACATACAAAAAAAGAACAGCTAAAAGAGTGACTAGTCCTACTAGAAATTAAAGCATACTATATATAAGACCTCTATAAGTAAAACCGTATGGTACAGGAGTGAAATGAAAAATAGACTAGTGGAATTGAATAAAATGTTCAGAAGTAGATTCAAGTGCATATGAAAATCTGATTATGATAAAGGTGACATCTTAAATTATGGGGCAAAATAATAATAATAATAATAATAATAATAATAATAAATAAATGTCTAATTTCCCTTCCACATCTGAAAAATCTTACTTTCTGAGGGCAGACACCTACAATCTTTAAAGGTTCTCAACCACAGGCTTGATACAGCCATTCTGACACACACAGATTCTGTGTCAGTTTCCTGTTGCAATTACAATAAATTACTACAAACTTTGTGGCTTAAAACAACAAAATTTATTTACTTACAGTTTCAGTGGTTAGAAGTCTGAAATAGGTCTTAAGAAGCAAATCAAAGGTTGGCTTCATTCTGGAGGTCTTAGGGGAGAACACATTCCTTGTTTTTTCAAGCTTCTAGAAATGACCCTGCATTCCTTAGCTGTTGGCGAAATCTCCCAGACTCTAATTCCACCCTCACATCTTTGATTCTGACCCTGTTACCTCCCTCTTGTAGTACACTAATGACTACATTGGGGCCACCTGGGAAATCTCTCCATCCCAAGACCCTTAACTTAATCACACCTGCACGTGATTTTCCTACAACTTTTTCCACACATTTTTATCTTCATTATTTTGTACTAAGTATTGCACTTGTAACAAGTAAAACTTAGGAATTAAACTAAAAGTAAACTTTATTATAAAAGGAAAATAAGTGGGTTTAGGAATCCTGGTGATTTATACTTAAAAATTATAACTCATTATAATCCAATTATTTATCTTCTGCTGGTTTGGCTGTGTTTTAATTTTATACTTAGGTGTGAAAAACATTTAGTTTGTTCCAATTAATTCCCTCTTGTTGGACATTTAATTTTACTCCCCAGTTAAACCCATATTATTGGATATTGAAGTTGTGCCAAATTATTTGCATTTAATTCACTGGGCAATTGCAATGTATAACTCTTTAATTGAAGCTAAAATTTGTAAATGAATTAAAAATATTTAACTATAGCTTAAAATCTATGCTTATATCTTACCTCTACTGAATGTAATTTTTTCTCCTTGTTATTATGATTCAATTATAGGAATGTACATCTCAGGGTTACCAATAATATTGATTATAGTAATAATTATTATAGTATTTGTCACCAAATCCGGCTCTATGTTTAAGTATTTGTATGTATGTATGTATGTATGTATTTATTTATTATATTTTGCGCCAGCCTTCTGTCAATTGTGGAATCTTCAAAGTGTTCTCCCTGAGATGTCTACTGTCAACATTTTTCCATCCAGTGCACTAGGGTTAGATATTCTGGCTTTTCTAACTAATATCCTGTTGTTCGGTATTTCCATTGGCTCAAGTTTATGTTACAAATAGTAGGGCAGCCCAGGTGACTCAGCGGTTTAGCTTCACCCCCCCCCCCCCCCCCCCCCGGGGCATGATCCTGGAGACCCGGGATCTAGTCCCACATCAGGCTCCCTGCATGGAGCCTGCTTCTCCTTCTGCCTGTGTTTCTGCCCCTCTCTCTCTCTCTGTGTGTGTCTCTCATGAATAAATAAATAAAATCTTTAAAAAAACAGTAATATACATATACTTAAAATTGATTAGAGTACAAAATTGGGGGAAATCTACAGCTAAACTAAGTAGAGATCCCTAAAAATTTACAAAAAACACAACACGATACACACCAATTTGCCAATATTCAAAACATTAGTAACTGAGACACAGTTCTCAACAATAATTATCATGTTGATCAATTTGTTTTCTCCTAAATTGCTTTAGGCAATTAGCAAGGGAAAGGGTTAGGAGACTGGAAGAGAAGCAAAAGTTAGCTTCAGAATACTGTTCTCTCCCAAGGGCTGGAATAGATGATTTCTCCAGGAAATAGATTTATAGGGAAATAAGTTGCACTCTATCACTCCCTAGATTGCATCCTCTTAACCTACAGGTCTTAACAATTAACCCTTTATAATTAAAAACAGGGATGTGGCTGTACCCCTGGGTGGAGAAGACCATCATTCTCTCAGGCTAGGCCTACTCCCACATCCTAATTGTCCTAGACCAGAGAAAGCTTTTTTGAATATCGTCCTGGGACCACTGGATGTGCTTTAGCTTTTGCCTCAAGAAAATATTAGATTATTAAGTCAAAAGATTACACAAAATTAATTTCAAGTCCACACTGCTCTCATAGGCAAAGTAAAATAAAATAAAATTGCTTCCTAGAATAATTCCCATCCTAAATGTTATATCTTGTCTCAAATACTGATAATAGCTAATTAGAAATTTGATAATCAGCTCAATGATGGCAGAAATACCTTTAAAAAAACATTCATTTTCATTCCTCTTCCCTTTCTCAAAGTCCAAGAAGAAATTAAAGTCCAAATTTTAATTCCACTTCAAAATTACTAAAAGCTCAAGAAATAAAGTCCACGATAACCATCCTCAATTTCTTACTCTGATCATTCTCAGCCAGAGAGGTCTCATGAATCCTAGGTAATTATTCTTTAGACTGTTTTACCCAGGAATGAAAAAACAGGGTTTTTTTTTTTAGGATTTAAAGTTGAATTCATTGAACCCCAAGTCTATTTATGTCTTAAATTATAAAAACTTTAAAATAACAATGCCTGGTACATACAAAGGATAATCAATAAAATTAACATTATTATTATATTTATATATTGTTGAAAAGAGTGTTTAACAATTACCAGACATCTCATCATTGCAATACCAGCCCTATACCTGCAAAATTTAAAGAACAAAAGAAATTCCCAAGTGTCCATAAGCAGGTTATATTTTTAGTATTATCTTTATACTAATCTCGCTAAAAATTCCCATTATCTAAAGGAAGATTCAGACCACAAAGATGTCATGAAAATATAGGAAAAATTCTCTTGGTTTTTTGTACCAAGCTCAACAGGGTATAAATTAGTCTGCAGAGATTGATGAAGCTCCCAACTTCTAAATTTAATATCAATGGATAGAATAAGTGGTTAATTATATCACCATGTTTACACAATCTCAAGAAGTGGAGAAGGAAGGTGGTGGTTCCATTCCCGGAAAGTGACACTTATGATGACTCATTGTCTCATAAAACGTGGAAGTCTACAGTGGTGATGCTCACAACCCCAAGGTCTTTTGTTTTTTGTTTTTTTAGAGATTTTATTTATTTATTCATGAGAGACGCAGGGAGAAAGGCAGAGACACAGGCAGAGGAAGAAGCAGGCTCCATGGAGGGAGCCTGGTGTGGGACTGGATCCCAGGACCCCAGGACCACAACTTGAGTCAAAGGCAGACACTCAACCACTGAGCCACCCATGAATCCCAACTTCAGGGTATTTAATGATAAATCCTCCACTTCCTCATCTGGCATTTTAACCCACTCAGCATTGCTTCTTGCTCCATAAATTGCCTACTCCCGACAAAGCCTACTAAAGAAAAGCTTCTCCTCACTCTATTTTTTTTTTCCCAGCTGGAAAATTATCCTCAGCAGAATCTTGAATCAAAGTATATCCGACCCTTTCAAAGATCAAGATTCTTGTATCAAGATTCTGAAGAAGACCATAAATCTACCTCAAATATTTCTCTTTTGAAATCTTTTCCATTTTCCATATCTTGAATAATTTCTAGTACTTCAACAGTAGCAGAAACATTTTGTTTTGCCAGTTCTTTTCTTCTACTCCAATGGGATATTCCCCAGTGTTCTGTTTTTCTCTGTTGTTTCTTCTTTTGGACAGACTCAATATTTTAATCTTCTCAAGTTGTCCCTCTTATTCTCTCCTAAGTATACTTTCTTTTTTTCCGTCTTTGCTTTCCAAATGCTCAACTAACCAAGGACTAGATTCTGTTAATGTCCTGCCTTTTCCTTTTAATATCTTTCATATTCCCTATGCCTTGCTTAGCATCCTAACTGTATTCATTTCCGTGGTGTGCTAAGGATATGTGTCATACTAAAAGTAATCTAAAAATGATAAGATATGCCACAGTTATCTTCTCAGGCTCCTTTTTTTTTTTTTCTTACCATGTTCATATGTCTTATTTCTCAACGAATGATGAGCCTAGGCTGTAATTATTGACTCTATCCCTGAAGTTTAACAGATAAAACCTCTCAATACTCCTTTAGATCCAGACTTTCTTGGAACATCACTTTAGTTTACTCCATGAGGTCACGCCTTTTCTTTTCTATTAGGTTTCTCTGACCCAAGTCAGCCTAGTAATAACCACATATTGCTGTCTTTATCATATCATTTTAAAAAGAGTAGGTTCTGAGTATATCTGTTAGAATATGAGCTCTATAAAGAGCGGGGGTTTTTGTTCTCTTTTTTTTTTCTATTTTTTTCTTTTACTGTGAAGTATTGCAAGTGCCTAAAAAAGTATTTTTCCAATGAATAAATAAGTCCGTATTTTTAGCCTGTCATATAGATCTAGTTTGGCTCCAATGACCTTGCCTCCTTTTAAGTATGTCCCTTTTATACTCCTTGTTACTTCCCCAGTGTGCTTGGTGCTATTTCCAGAGTTAAAATAATTCCCTAAGCTTCATTCTGCTAACATCTTGAAATTTCTCTGGTGTCCCAAGTTCTTCTACTCTTTCAGCGCCAACCATTTCTCCACAATAAAGCACCCATGTACAAGTTTTCTTCTCTCACCTTGAATTTGGGATATATGGCACTCTCATCCAAAGTTTATTCTACTCCTTTCAAAAAGAAGCAATATTACCATTGAACTAGAGCCCCCTGTTTCATTTATCTCTTTATCAAGAATTATTCACCACTCCTCTATGAATAAACTTGCTGAGGAGCCTCTGAAGTCAACAACCGCAGTCAAGGCATACATCATTGATAAATGAGATGTGATTTGAAGCCATGTGTTAGAAGAGAGATGAGTGTGGTTCTATGACTAATGGACACATCACATAAATATAGTAGGTTATCTACTCTACAGTGGGTTTTTTTTTTTTTTTGGTCCTAAATACAACTAATAATAAGATGAAGTGGAACAATCATTTTGGCTATGGATTTAATATGTCAATTTAATGCTCAACTCTAAAATTATAAAGCAAAAATTTCAGGCTCTAAATATTGTTTTGTGGCCCATGTAACATATAGTTTTTCTTTGTAGTTTAAAGTCACAGCCTGTGAGCTTTGTTGAGAAAATAAAGGGAGGAAAATGTCACCCAGCATCCAGTGCATCCAACACCGTATACTGCTCCCTTTCAGGTAAGCTTCAATGAGACCAAAATACTTTTTTTTTTTTTTTTTTTTGGTTTTCTAATACCTGAATCAGTTGTAACTACTTAAGTTACGTCTGTTATCCACAGAGGTGTGGTTAATACTAATTGGCTAAAAACAGCCACCATTTTCTCCCCCTTTGAAAAAGAAAATGACCTTGCATCTTATCACTACTTAGAAATGTTGAACATGTTTATCTACCTGATATTTATGGAACACATTTTAAATGCCTAAAAGTACATTAGAAATTAAATGGTCCACCAAGACCACATGGCTTTCACTCTAGCCAAGAGACAGACATTAAATAAATAATAACACTATTATATATAGTATCTTATCAGTTTTTAAATATACATTTTTTCATATTTTCTTGTGTCTCATCACCAATGATGTTTTACAATCTTTGAAAGCCAGATAGCAGGCAACAATCATGCAGTTGTCATTGTCAACATAGGACAGAGCTGTCACTGTTGTCACTTAGGTTGAATAATGTGTGTTTTGGAAATACACTGGTGAATTTCAGTGACATTTTAAATGACTCAAAAATAAAAAGAAAAATAACACTATGGTTTACCCTGAAATTAAAAATGCTATTTTTTCATTCAAAAGAGAGAGAAAAACAGGGCAAGATAGTATAAATGTAGTACGAGGGAAGAAATAATAATGAGTCAGATCATGGTAGTAGCCTATGGGCATATATTAGTGAATTTTAACTTTATCATAAGTGCAATGGTAAACCATTGAAATATTGCATTCTAAAATATCAGTTTGTCAGTGTTGTATAAGCTGATAGAGAAATAATACAGAAAGGGAACCATTTAAGAGCCTATTGGTAATGTAGGATGATGAAGCAGAGGAGAGAAATTGGAAAAGTTTGCAATTGGAGATACATGTGGACATAGAATCCAGAGGATTCTCCCTGCATTTAGAGGGAGAGAGAAAGGGAAGTACCAGGATGACTCCCAGATTTCTAGACTAAACAGTTGGGCATATAATTTATACAGTGAGTAAGTTTTACTGAGATAGCTAAGATTGGATGAATAGTTAAGACCAGAATATTGAAAACTGAGGACAAGAATACTTATAGAATATTTTATTACTCACCCATTATATCTGTCAAGGCAATTAGGAGATGGAAACTAAACTGCTTATTAAGAAAGACTTTTTTTTTTAAGATTGTATTTATTTATCATAAGAGACAGAGAGAGAGGCAGAGATATAAGCAGAGGGAGAAGCAGGCTCCCTGCAGGGAGCCAGATAAGAGGCTCCATCCCAGGACCCCGGGATCAGGACCTGAGTTAAAGGCAGGCTCTCAACCCCTGAGCCACCCAGGTGTCCCAGGAAAGGTACATTAAAATATAAAAAGTATTTACCCGTACCAATTGATTAACTACTAAAAGTAACACAGTGGACTATGAGGGATCTAGAGGCCCATACAAAGAAGCAGCTACTTCCTCTGGATTGAGGAGGAGAAATAATTAAGAACTAGGAGACACCATTGCCCAGCTAGTGCTGAGATCCACACTTCTAAAGAGCACGGCTGCTACAAAACACACAGCCTGCGAGTGGTGGAGACACTTGTCAGAAGGCTTGAGCTGACAATCTTCTGTAGAAGCAACCAGCTGTCAGGGTGTGGGCAGCCCGCAGCCTGCAGAAGGGCTGCTGGGGGGAGAACGCTGCCTGAGAGCATGGCTGGAGCTGGACTGCACAGGCACCTACAGCCCCAGCCTTAATAACAGAACTAGAAACTTGAACCTAGAAGGAAAGCATCAGCTTCCAATTCTCACCTGCTGGACCACGATGCTAGTGCTCTCTATTGATGAAACTTAGCATTTGGCCAGCTGGCAAAGGGGTTTTCTAGAGCCCAACTCTGGTGTCACAAAGCAAGGTAAACAAGGATAGTTGAAAGACAAAACATTGATCATTGGCACAGTAATTTATGTATTAATGCTTTTGATAATAACTTACTATAGATATACTAGTTACCTTAATTTCATTTACCACATTTAAGGCACCAGCCGAATATAACGCTATCCTTAACTGACAAAAACAGACAGATGTCAAACACAAACAACTCTGGACATTGGTGAGGAAAACAGTAGTAGGAAAAAAAATATATTGTAAGAGAAGGCAATAGATACTGTGATATGGGAAGGAAAAAGTTCTGACCACTGATCAGCAAGTGTTTCTAATTTCAGGCAGGAAAGAGTTTTCTCTTTATAAGGAGTACATCAGGTTAAAATGCATAGGAAAGTGGGGTGAAAGGATAGTAGGTATAATATCAGAAAATGTTTTACCCTCAAGCCCCAAAAATAGCTTGAGAGAGGGAGTTAAGTAAGGTTGTAAGATGAGTCAGGCTAAGGACACATTGAGGTTTAAGAGCTTAGGGTAAAGAAAGAAACTTCACCAAAGATTGGTCAACAAGCATCTTGATCAGCAGGACACACAGTTCAGCCAAGCATTTAGAAGACAAAAAAAAGGGGGGGTGTGGGGATTTGGAGGGTCTGTGTCTGGCCCTGTCATAGGTAAACCAGTCTTATCCAGGTCATGTGGGGAGGGATGGTTCGTTGCAGGGAGGCCTTTTCAGGAACACAAAAGTGTTGAAGGATTTCTTTAACCTTCATTCTTCCGTGGTCACAAAGCTCAAAGTTCAACACTGTCACTACTGATCTGTTTGAAAAATAAATATTATCTTTTGTTTAGGACTGTTTAGAAACTACAGTTACAACTAAACCAAGGAAATCATTTGTCTTAATTCTTCCTAGTAAGCATACACAAAATTCTTAAAATTAGAATAAGCCAAGAGGACCCTTTCAAATTACCTGAACCATACATTACAAAAAAACGTAAGAGAAAAAAAAAAAAAGCTAGAACAACAAAATTACATAAGACTTTAATATAAAAAGCATCCTTTCCTACCTTTAGTTTTAACAAAAAAACAAAACAAAACAAAACAAAAAACTATATGCTAAGTATTACCTGGTGCTTGGGACTCAGGACAGATCCTAATGTCTTATGCGGTACACTGTAAGAAAATTAAATCTGTAATTAGAGCTCAGAAAAATAAAAAAGAAAATTAAGTGCAGAGTTCAACAGAGTTGTTGAACTCTGCACTTTTTTTTCTTATGATAAAAACTTTATTGTCTTAAATATCAAATGTTTTACACATCACTTTTTCTTCAGAAAGTTCCTATTAAAAAAAGAAAAATAAAGTGTTTCGATTACTTAGGGCTGACTTAACATTTCAGTATGTGACAAAAACTCAAACCCAAATGCATCTAGTTCACTCAGCTGCAGACAGGTCCTATGTCCAGGCCCTGAACCAAGGGCACAGTGCAGCCAACTGTGGGATTCCTGAGTTTGGTTCTCTTAAGTTCTCAGAGTTTTCCCAACTCTCAAAACCAAAGCACTATGGGAGTGACTAAGCTATGGGCAAGCCTATTTTGCCAATCTGCCTAGTTTCTTAAAAGATGCAGTAGTCTCAAAGCTTAAAGAAAAGTCAGAAAAGCAACACAGGAGCAATTGCAAGAACAAACTCTTTGATTCCTTAGCTCAAATTCTGAAAGACATCTCAAAGGACGGAATGATTGTCCTTCTGCCTTCCACACATCTTTTTACTATTTTCATGCGTAGACCAGAACAGAGAAAGCCAAAATTGCAGCTATTTAGAAGTAGCCTATCTATCATATCCTGGAGAGTGTTACTAAGAATATTTCAATGTGGAATGCTAATGTGACTAGTGTTGTAATAACAATGAAAATGCTGATGATACTGTTGTTAATGGTGACGATGATGATGATGGTGATGATGATACAAAGTACGTGCCCTAAGAAACCATAAACCTGAAGAGTGTTACCTTTCACAGGGAGGAAGAGATTTTAACATCAGTCTACAAGCCCAATGTAATAGTTAATCTTGATTTTTTCCCTATGCTAACTTATTTATTTTAACTATATCTCAATTTTAACTGCCATTTACAAGAAGATAATATTTTTTGACTCAGAAAGGCTATTGCAAGGGAGAATTAACTTAATTTGGGAAGCCCTCTGTAATTTCAAATTATCCTTAAATCATCCCTTTCAACCACTCTGGTAAGGAGATATCCAATGTCATGCTTTAAGAGCCAATTAATTTTTAAAGTCAGAAAGATATAAAATAGGCATGTACCTGCCCTGAATTTTATTACTCTGCCTTATAGAAGTTTCCAGATTTAGAATTAAAATTATGCCTGCTTTACTATCAAAATATATTTGAAGTCACAAACTGTAAATTAGCCAGAAAAAAAAAATAATACTATTTACCTCTCCTTATGTAATACTCAGGAAGAGGCTTTTCTTTTGTCTGACTGAAACCCATAAAGAACTTTTCTTCTTTTTCTTGGACATTACAATTAGTCATAGAAACTCAAATGCACCAATCAATCCGAAGCAAGGGCTGTGCCCTATTCCTTTTTCTCTCTGACCCCAACATGGTCACTCTAGGTGACTGTGCCTCTGTGTAACTGCACACTCTCATCCTGACAACGCTCGAATCAGAATATGCTGGAGTCAGTTTTTGAGAATCTAATATGTTTCCATACTTCATTTACCAGTTATTCCAGAGCACACTTCAATAACTTTTCTTGTCTTAATATTCTTTTTAGAGAGTCAGCACTTAATGCATTCTTCAACTGTCCTAAATAAATCATGCTCTGATTAACACACATCGTTCAGATATTTTCAGTTTATTTACCTAATGCCACTTGCAATGAATCCATGTCCACGTAGCAACAACAGACCTTGAAATTATTTTAATTACAAGTCCATGCAAGAAACTATGTAAGTTTCTATATTTGACACATGTAGAGAAATTCACCTTCACGCTATAAGAAATGAGTGAAGAGAATAGGTTGCTACTAATAAGGGAGGATGGGGGATAAAAGACAGATCTTCGGAGAACTGAATTTTATAAAATGTGAGAACAAGAGACACTCAGATAACTAGAAACAACTGCAGTTCGGTGAAGACAAAATTACAATAATCATATGGAATGGAACTTCTCATTCTTTTGATTGCCATACATTTTCAGCTCAATTGAAGGGAATTTTGCATGAGGCAAAGAAAAGGCAGTGGTGGTAGGTAAGTGTCAAGCAATGGTTACAACAGAGGAGACACAACAGCAGTGTAAAGGGTCATTTTTTTTTAACAGTCATTTTTATTCCCTAAATTAGTTATAGCCTTTGCAGATCCCGGTTTTGGAGATGTGCACATTGAACCACTGTGATGTAATTTAACTGTTTCAAGTGGATCATTCATTTTTTTATATTTCTTGCTGAAATAATCCATACCAAACTTGATTAAGCAGATCCAACATTTCATCATGAAAACAACTTCACAGAAAGGAAAGAATATGCATTCATGAGTATAGTAGTCACAATTGTCAAGTGCCTAGTAAGCTATTTGGCTGAAGGCTGCTATACAATGTAAGCCTATCATTTACATAAATAGATTACATCTACAATTGGTTTGCAAAACTTTCAGAGATTTCCACCTCTTAATTATTTTCTCTGAGTTCCTTCTTGCAATAACATTCATTATTGACAACACCGTAATGCAATTCTTTTTTCAAATAAAGGGTTGTATTGATTTAACTAGCAAAACACAGTAACTCAGAGACCCACAGAGAAACTTCCATAATGATAAAGAAAGAATAAAGCAAGCAAAAAACAAAAACCCCGTAAGACAATGAAAGGCATCCAAACACTCATGTTTTCTCTCACGTATTTTGCATGGAAAGAGAGATCTTCCAAATGTAGACAAACCAAAAGGAAAAGAATGCTCACATCACTTCTTCCTTTTTTTCCTTTATTTCATTCCACTTGGCACCTTATTGGAGACTACAGACACTACTATAGTGGGACAGCTGATTGGAAATGAAATTTCGGGATAGTACATGCTGTACACAAGGACTGAAACTCTGAGATTTTGAAAGATGAGTTTGTTGAGGCAAAAAGCTCTCCAGGAATGTTATTGGGGAAAATTATACTCTTCATGAGCAGATCTTATTAATGGAGGAAATCAGGCCTAGCAGTTACTTCCAGTAGGAGTGACAGACTCAGAAAAAAAAAAAAAAAAAAAAAGAGTAGGCTATATTGATGACTAGATTTTTTGTTTTGTTTTTTTGTTTTGTTTTTGAGGGTTGTTTTTTCTTTTTGGTTTTTCTTTTTTTGGGTTTTGGCATTTGTTTGTTTGTTTGGTTGGTTGGTTGGTTGGTTGGTTTTAGGATTGGCTAGAAAAAACAAAGAAAATTTGATGTTGCTATTTCAAAGACTTCTACCAGTTTTCTTGGTTTACTAAGAGGAGAAAAAATGTGGGTTTTTTTGTTGTTGTTTGTTTGTTTGCTTGTTTGCCATACATTTTCAGTGCAAATCAAATAAAGAAGTAAGGGGAAAAATTTTCTCTGCAAGATTAAGATTAATGAAGCATATTTTTCATTAAAATGAGATATTACCTGAAGGTTGTTTATTGGTATACTATTTTTATTAGGAATAACTTTAAGTTTTAAAGGGGGGAAAATTTGAATCCACTAGTGTGTTTCTTTAATAATATGTCTCACTTTAAGATCTTATATTTAAATACCCACTATTGCATAATTTCACTTCAGAACTTTTACCCCTTATTGATAACTTCTGATAATTTGCATTTTTTTTTCTGTATTTGATGTTAGCAAACAATCTGGGCATACTTATGTTTAACATTATCTGGGTACCAGGATTTCAGAAAAAAAGATGTAAAAACATGAGACATCTTCTATAATAGCTATTTATTTTGAGGTTAACAAAGTATAAGAAAATATTTTCTGCAGTTCTTACTCTTTGGAGTAAGATCTAAAAATCCAAAATCTAAAATCACTCCAATGTAAAAATTTAATGTTTCATCTGGAAATCAAATTGATATGTCCTGCAACATAAGAATAACCTACAACAAGACAAGAAACAACAAATGTTGCTGAGGTTGTGGAGAAAGGGGAGCCCTCTTGCACTGTTGGTGGGGATGCAAACTGGTGCATCCACTGTGGAAAACAGTATGGAGGTTCCTCAAAAAGTTAAAATAGAACTACTCTAAAATCCAGTAATCGTACTACTGGGTATTTAACCAAAGAATACAAAAATACTAATTCAAAGAGATACAGGCATCCTAACATTTATAGCAGCATTACCTACAATACCCAAGATATGGAGGTAGCTCAAGTGTCCATCAATTGATAAATGAATATAGAAGATGTGGTATATATAAATGATGGAATATTACTCAGGCATAAAAAAGAATGAAATCTTGCCATTCATAATACCTGGATGGAACTAGAGAGTGTAATCCTAAGTGAAATAAGTCAGTCAAGGAAAGACAAATACCATATGATCTCCTTGTGTGGAATTTAAAAAAAAAAATGAGCAAAGGGAAAAAAGAGAAAGCAACAAATTAAGAAGCAGACACTTAACTGTAGAGAACAAACTGATGATTACCAGATGGGATGTGGGTGGGTGGGGGTAAATGTATTAAATAGGTAATGGGAATTAAAGAGTACACATGTGATGAGCACTGAGTGACATATAGAATTGTTGGATCATTATATTGTCCACCTGAAACTAATGTAACTGCATGTTAACTAACTGGCATTAAAATAAGAACTTAAAAGAAAACAGTATTCAGAAAATACATACCACTACCTGTTATGTTTTGATTATTAAGGATTCCTAATAAAGGATAATAAGATGTCCTAGAAGAAGTTAAAGGGTGCCAAGGTGCCAACATGATTCTATTATTTGCAGCCATGATTTTTCTGACAGCAGAGATTCTAGAAAATAACTTATTTTTTTGCATTTAATATGGCCTTAGCATAGTACTTTGCACATGGAAAATTCTCTACAAATATTAGTTGAAAGGATACTTCTGGTATTGCATCAGTTTTCTATTGCTTCACAATAAATTACTATGAATTTGGCAACTTAAAAAAACACACATTATTATCTCCCAATTTCTGTAGATGAAGAATCTGGGTACAGCTTGGATGGGTCCTCTCCTCAGCATCTCAGATAACTATAATGAATGTGCCTGCCAAGCTGTGGTCTCATCTGGAGACTCGCCTTGGGAAGAATCTACTTGCAAGCTGATTTAAGTTGTTAACAGAATTCATTTCCTTGCAGCTGTATGACTCAAGGTCTCATTTTTTCTCTGTTGGTTAAAGGATGTTTTCAAGTCCTCGAAGCCTTCCACAGTTTCTTGCCATCTGGGCCTCTCTCACATTGCTGTTTACTTCATTAGGCCCACAAGGAGAATCATTCACTTCAGAGAAAGCCCAGTCTCTGTTGTAGGGCTTTTGTAGGATTAGATCAGGTCTGACTAAAATAATCTCTCTTTTGATTAATACAAAATCAACTGATTTAGGACTTTAATTATATCTGCAAAATCCCTTAACTTTGCCATATTCTATTGTGTAGTACCAAGTCACAGATCCCACGTATACTCAAGGGACATGAACATTAAGGGATAAGAATCATCAGAGTTACCCTAGGATCCATCTGCCACAGAGGTGATATGATTGACAAAAATATCAAGAGACTTTCAATTCGACAAACATACCCTTCCTGTCCCTATCTGTCTGATTTAATAAGATATTTAACCTCTTTAAACCCTCAATCTCTTCACCTTTAAAAAGAAAGTGATAACACCTGTTTTGTATTATTATCAAAATGAACAAGAAATTATGACTATGCAGGAATTCATAAAGTGGTTGGTAACAATATTTTTTATAGTCTATCTACGGTGTGAGGTAACAGAAAAAGCTAGACCTGACTTTGTCTTGAGTAAAGTCATTGGATTTGTCAGACCTAAACTAAACCAAAAGTATCTGTCACTAATAGATTCCAAATTCTTGCTCTCGTTTCAGTTGAACAAAGTAGGTCCTTTGCACAAGTAAAGATGAACTATGGTTTTTAAGAACATACCATTGGTCAGGCTTTGTGCTAAATAATGAGATAGAGACAGAGACCAAGATAGAGAGATATATTCGGATGAATATATAGGTTATATTCATATATATGAGGAGAGGAAAATATTATTATTCTTATGTTTTAAAGACTTCATTTATTTGAGAGAGATACAAAGACAGAGAGAACATGAGCCGGGGGAGGGGCAGAGGGAGAAGAAGAAACAGACTCCCCGCTCAGCAAACCTGAGATCATGACCTGACCTGGAAGTCAAGATGCTGAATTGACTGAGCTACCCAAGCACCCCTGTTATTCCTATTTTACGTGAGGAAACAAACCTAGTGCTCTTACTGAAAAAAAATGACATACCTGTTGACCTAGGTAGTAGCCAAGGACAAAATAATAGAAGCTTAAAAATCTACATTTAAATGATAACTATCCAGTTGAACAAGTTATTTAATTCTGTGCTAATGATAATAATACCTACCTGCATGGGTTGTTACAAATATTAATTGAAATGACATGTGGGGCACCTGAGTGGCTCAGCGGTTGAGCATCTGCCTTCGGCTCAGTCATGATCCCAGGGTCCTGGGATCGAGTCCTGCATCAGGCTCCTCACAGGGAGCTTGCGTCTTCTGCTTATGTCTCTACTTCTCTCTGTGTGTCTCTCATGAATAAATAATTAAAATCTTTTTTTTTAAATGACATGTAAAATATTTTGCACATAAGCCTAAGACACAATATTCTTTTAACATAAGTTTTGGAATTGGGGTTCAATTTCAGGCTCTGGCCACTAATCATTATCCTTCCCAATGCCATTGTAGAAGTTGCTAATTCCCCGTGAAACTAAAATACACTCAGGAGAGTACCTAGCCCAAAGTTTTGAGTTGCACCTGCAACTCTCAAATAAGCTGTAAGTGCACAGATGCCCAGGGTTGAGCCCACTCCTTCCCAAGAACAATTAGAGATTTCAGAGTTCCAACATAGAACAGATGGAGTTCACAAGAACCTGGAAAATCTCATTCATACCCACACAATGAAATAGGGAATTGTAATCAGCCTAAAGGGCTTTTTGTTTCACCAGTTGTTACAGAGAAACAAGAACTCTTCAGTGGCCTTCAGGGAACGACATTGAACCTGGAGTTCTCCCTCCGCATGTGATCATATAGTATTTTCTGATACTTCAATAATTCTCACTGTTTTCACCTGCAATATCTCATTCTCTCCTTATCAGTTAATATATTTCCAAATGAAGAAGTATCCCATAAAGAAAAACAAGATTTAATAAAAAAGTGGTAGTATTACCTCAATACTCACCCCATCTCAGTATCACAAGTCTTTATGGGAAAGGGAAAAAATAACAACTTCATTTTAATCATCCTCTCTCATTTATGTTAAATATTTCACATCGTCTAGCACATAAATTAAAATGGTAAATTTTATCTCCAGAATTTACCCTAAAGGTACATTTTGATATCTAAAATTCCAGCGTTAAGTATAAATGGAAAATAGTCGAGGACAGGAAGGAGCAGCACGGAGTTACATCCATTGGATTAAACTGGTTTCTGTGTTGGGTATGAAAATAGGTATCTGGTTAGCCAAGTTGAATTATTATCAAAATAATTCAAATTGTTTTGAAGTCAAAATATCCCTACAATAAAGGAAATTAGAAATGAATAGAAATAACTAACCTCCCATCTTCATAAATCTAGGTCAATTTACTTTCTTTATAAAACTTACCATCATAAGAAATGCTCTCACTCCTTAATCTGTTTACTAATTGACTGATCTATTCTTGATTATTCACCACAAGAATCAGAATAATCATCTTGCTTGTCTTGTTTACCATTTTATTATTAAAATCTAGAACAGATCCTTGCACATAGAAGCTCAATAAATATTTGCAGAGCCTCTTTTTTTGTAAAAGATTTTATTTTTTATTTATTTGAGAGAGAGAGAGCATGAGACAAGGAAGGGGCAGAAGGGCAAATGGACTCCCCACATGAGTGGGCAGCCTGAAGCAGGCTCCATGGATCCTGAAAAGGAAGCTGCAAAAAAATACATATGTAGAGAGTTGTGGCCATTTGTATTTCAGTTACATTTTCTGTAGGTTAAAAAAAGAAGATTATTTTATTCTCATCTGAAGATTGTTAGGGAAGAACTTGAATTTACTTGTCTTTTTTCTAACAATTGTAAATCACCAAGAAATCATCAGATTTTGGCTTTGGAAGAAACCTTGGAAATCATCCAGGCTACTTCCTTGTCTTCTAAAAGTGTAAAGCGAAACCTGGGGAAACTTGGAAACTTGCTCACATTACCTAGGTCATAGCTCTCAGGGAAGGACTAGAAGTCAGGTCTCCTGACACTAAATCAGACTTCTTTCTACTACATTTCCGGCATTCTTAGCAAAATTATTTTTCTAACTTCAATCCTGCTGCACAAATTTGGTTGGGTTTTGTGTGTGTGTATCTGTGTGTGTGTTGTGTCTTTTTTTTTCCTTTTGACAATTCTATGCATATTTCTTTTCACAGTATATCATCTCCAGTGCATTTTTTGCCACACATTTTGGTATTTTAGAGTTGGCTTCAAATATTTAAGGCAGACGCATTGTGTGATGCTTTGTCAGTTTTTCAATAAAGGAAAAGACAGCAGCTGAGGTATATACCTGTTCTATTAAAAACAGGGCAGCAGGACTATCAAGTTTTAAACTACTTTTGATGGCTTGTATTAGGAAGCCTTGTCAGAACAAAGAGAACTCAAATTCTGATTGATTAGTGTTGTCTGGTACATCATAGTCGGCTGCCTTAGACCAAGGGTCTTGTGTTAATGCTATTTGCGTGTTACTGAAGTCTGTCAAAATGTGATCACACAATTGCTGTTCTGCTGCTGCCATCACAAAAAAAAATAATGTGATGAATTTTATAAGAGGTTCTCAGGGCACAAAAATTTTTCAATAAAGAAAAAAATGTGACACAGCATGCAATATTTCAAGAATATTGTTTTGTTTGCCTACTTCCCTTTTTAGATATTGTCTTCTAATATGTCTCTACTTTACCTGTTTATCACTGCCTCTGCCTCAGCATCTACTGTGTGAGGGATGTTGAGGTTTAGGAAATGCGTTTTATTGTTTGGGTTATCATTTGGTTTCTGGAAAGTATCTGATAATGTGGAGAATGAAGCACTGCACAGACTGTGTCCTGGGTTTTTTCCATTTCTAAACTTCAACATTTTGTTTCATTTTTTAAAAGCTATGAAAACTCAAATAAAATAAAATCCTATTTGAGACCCAGTATTCGAGATGCAGTTCAGACTCTCCAATCCCAATCATTCCTTTATAAATTGTTTACACTTTTTGTTTAATTATTTCTTGTTTCCTTTATTTCAGTTCTCATGTTGAGTTTATAATACAGCAAATATCAAAGGGAGTAAAAGGAACTAATCATTGCTTAGACAATATTACTTACCAGAGTATTTTATATAATGGTTCTGGTCCTAACTCGTCAAATCAATTCTATCAATGATGAAGACTTTCATGTGTTCAGTCGGGATCAATTAGGCCTTAGTACAGATTCATCCCATCTTTCCAAAGTATTTAATATTAATCAGATTGCATGCAAATTTAGATAGCTACCTTTGCTAGCATTTTTACTAATTTTTTTTTACAAATATACTTGCTTCAGGGGGAAAACTCATCTGCCAATCATAATTAAGCTCTCTAACTTAAAATATACAATTATAACCATGGAACGTATTTGTCTATTATGTTAACACCAAGGTGGAATTAAAGCTCTTGAAGACATTGTTCTATAATACATGTTGTTTAACCTGGTTCTGCCCACTTTCAGTACAAAAGTTCCATTCTTGTAGTTAGAGAAATTCTACCTCAAGGATTTCTTAACTTATCACTGTATAAAAATGATACATGGATTTCTTGAAACTGAAGGGATTATGACCTTGTAATGAGAAAAATCTACAGTTATAAATAATATGCCTCTGTGTTTGGGAGGGTGGGCATTTAGAAAATTCCCAATTCCATTTTCAGTTTCTCAGGAAAGAAAAGTGATGATTCTTAAACTGTTGTTAAGATCATTACCACTATCATGCCCTAGTATAGATTTCTCTCTGAAAGTTTCAAGGCATCACTTCCTGTTACAAACAGGTTATAGTTTGTTTCAGGCTGTTTGCAGTAGGATGTCCATTTCCTATTTTAGGAAATTTGTTGCTATTTGTAAACCTATTTGTTGAAAGGATGGAAATCAAGTTCCAGTTCTTAAAAACTAGATGTACTAGGGGCACCTGAGTGGCTCAGTGTTTGGGCATCTGCGTTTGGCTCAGGGCATGATACTGGGGTCCTGGGATTGAGTCCCACATTGGGCTCCTCATGGGGAGCCTGCTTCTCCCTCTGCCTCTGTCTCTGCCTCCCTCTGTGTCTCTCATGAATACATAAATAAAAATCTTTAAAAAAATTAGATGTACTAGAGTGACTCCTTGAAAATGGAGAGAGCATGTCATTCCTTCTGTACCTTTAGGCATGAATATTTACTAGCAGTGGGCAGGAATGAGAAGGGGAGGGCAAGGCTGGCATGACTGTGCTACTGCCAAAAGCAATCAGGGTGTTCACTGCCTTCCTTGAATGGTAGCCAAGTGAAACCTGCCCAGTCTAGTGGAATGAATGGCAGCAGTATTGGCATCTCTGTAGATTCTGGGGTATAGCATATAAAGGGTGGCAGGGCAGATGAAGATGATGTCTACATGTGTTGCTAAAAATTGCAGAAGACCGACCGCAGGTTGCAATCTAACTGAAACTTTTTTTTTTTTTTTTTTTTTTGAGAGAGAGACAGAGTAAGAGCAGGAGGAGGGGCAGAGGGAGAGGGAAAAGCAGACTCCCCACTGAGCACAGAGACTGACATGGGGCTTGATCCCAGGGCTCCAAGTTCACAATCTGAGCCAAAGGTAGCCACTTAAATGACTGAGCCACCCAGGCGTCCCCTGACTGGAAAGTTCTTTAGGGGAACAGAGTGTCATCCTTCACCTTCAAATCATCCTCGTGCTGGCTTCACCTCACTTCGAGCAGATGATGAAAGATCATCTGTGGCAACATGTGGAAATCATGACAAAATGTATCAGAACTCAAAAAAAAAAAAAAAAAAAAAAAAACACACACACACACAAGACAAATCCACCAGGATATGGAAGTGAACTGACCACCTTTTTGAAATACATTAGCCCTTCAGGTTTCATGAATAATCAGGCAAGAAGAGTGTCCTGCAAGAATAGTCCCAAATTCCAGAGACTTGAACAGAATTTAAGTTAAGCTTTCCTGTCCCTGAGTGAACTCTTGATCAGGCCTCCAAACCTACCTCCTGACTCTTGAAACTAAGAGCTCTCCATTCACTTTTAGCTTAACCTCATTTTGTACAATTAAAATGTATATTACATGAAATAAAACTCTGAATTACATTTCAAGTCTAAGTTTCTCTCCTTCCCTAACTTGCACATGACGCTAGTGGGAAGATTTTATATGACTAGTACTGTCATGAGGGTGGTGGTACATTCCAGACCCAGTGGGAATTGAAGCGAACTCTTTTTTTCATGGACTAGTGTTACGGTTCTCTGGACTCTCTCATTACTCGAGGTGTCTTACGCCTTTGGACAGTGTCAAGGGCAGTTTTCTTTTTTGCATATGACTCAGATCTAGTAAAGAGGAAACATGTAGCCTTGACCCTTTTTTGTTGGGAGTAAGACTGCAGTTACTTTCCTGATGCAGCAGCCCATTCTGTAGCTCCAGGCCATTTCAGCCAGCCTCTTGCCTCTTAACTTTTTGAGAGGAGAATGCAAATAGGGAAGGCATCAGACGGGTATCTAATATGGGTCCACTATGCTCCCAAAGTAAAGGCACCATAAATCAAGATCCTCACACTGGGCTTCAAATGAGGTAAAGCACAATCTCCCCTGCCCCTCATTAAACAAGGACAAACTTCTCCCAAGGAATCTCCCCTCTAGTTCCCAAGCTCAACCTTTGAGGTTCAAGTAGATATTGAGCCAAGGATTGCAAAGCCGACTTTGGGTGTCATTATTCACGTGTCTAGCGTAAGCATGTGGTGCCTCACTTTGGAATACCAGACTACTTGTCACAATATTCTTCATCTCCTTGAGACCATTTGGGAATTCTGGTACATAGACAAATAACTGAATATAATAACACTTACACCTTAAGTTAGTAGGAGTAATCATAACAGTTTCTTACTTCCAGTATATTATCCAAAATGGTAGCTGCCAGCTTCCTTAGTTGAAAGAAATGTCTAGGTATTGTCCCACCCTTTAATTTCAGCTTTCTTATTCTGTTCGTGTTGATCACAAGCCATATTCTTTCTTCCCTAGTCAGCATTCTCATTGTCATCACAGTTTTGTCTACTGTTTGAATTCCTTTGGCAGAGAGAATCACTGCTTGCCCGAGGTAAGTTATAAGCTGAATTATGTCCCTCAAAACCTCATATGTTGAAGGACTAACCTCCAGAACCTCAGAATGTGACCGTATTTGGAGATAAAACTGTTAAAGAGGTAATTAAAGTTAAATGAGGTCATTGGGTGGGCCTTAATCCATTGTAACTGGGGTCGTTCTATGAATAGCAAATTAAGACACAGACAGGCACAGCGGAAAGACCATGTGAACACACAGTGAGGAAATGGGCATCTAGAAGCCAATGAGAGAGGCCTCAGAATAAATCAACCCAGCTGACATCTTGATCTTGGACTTCTAGCCTCCAAAACTCTGCGACAATAAATCTCTGTTGTGGCAGCTCTAGCAAACTGAGACAAGGTCCGTGCAGAAAACACGTCTGCATTGGCCAGAATCGGGGACATGATGATATTTCTTTTGCAAGCCCGTTAAAATAGTCTTTTCTCCTGGTCTTCACATGAGAGCAACTCAGGAAGGGCTTTTTATTTAATCATTTCAAACTCGTTATCTTATAACTCTGACAGTCTACACAGCACAGCAGTGAGTCATTATACATATCAGTATTTTCCTTCAAAGAAAAGGGAAGACATTTTATTATGAATAAGGAATATTTTTGAAAAGACAAAATAAATTTAACATCTATTAAAATATCTATCAAATTTAAAATATTTATGTAAAAATTTGCTTAAGCTAGAAATGTGGGAGAAGGAAAAGAAGGCTTAACATTTACATTGCTGCTTAAATTGTGTGTCATATGTGAACAATGAGTCAAGTAAAGAACTGTTTTCTTAAGTCTACATATTTGATTGAGATGAACTTTTAATTTAAAAATATTGGTTTATGTGGCTCAGCTTTATTTTCAACAAGTAAAACTGTCGTGTAAATCACAATTTTTGCCACTCTTTTGATAACAGTAAAGATAAATCATAGATAATTTATATCAACAAGCAGCTCCCTATCTGAAAGAAGTATTTCAATCCCTCATATGTTCAAAGATGATATATCCAGCAAAGTCATAAGTTTAGGTCTTGAATTAACATTAACCAAAATAAACCAATTATTTTATGAGTCAAAAAAAGTCTTTTTATATTTTCTCCCTAAGAATAAAGGCAGTTATTAAATGGTTTATAGATTTAGAAAAAGACCTAGCTCTCACATATAAGATCTATTCATTCCATGAATAATAATAATGAAGTTAAAGAGCAAGAAACTAATTATTACCTAATCAATTCTCTCATATACATTTCTGTATCTTCTCTGTGGTAAAGGCATTTCATTTTTCTAATGGCACACATATTATTAGAATTCAAAGAAATCATTTCATGTTCATTTCCAAAGACAAGTCTTCTCTTTTGGAGTTAGTGATTTTTATCATAATTGATCCTCCTTGAAATCAATTGCTTTGTTAAGGGTAACATTTGTTAAAGTAAGGTCAGACCTTTTAAAGATCCATGCATATTCATTTGATATAAAGGTGGTTTTCTTTTCCAAAATGTAATGATTTCTAAGTAGCTAGCAGACATTTTATAGTTGTTGAAATAAAATATATTCACGTAGGCACTTTAACAATAAATAGAAGCATGAGAACTACAGAAATCTCCTGGATGGCAGAAAAGCAATAAATTATATTAAGCTGAAATACAGTATTGTAACAAAACCTGAGAGGTTATAAAGTAGATAAACAAACTTGTTTTATACGTATATCAGGACATATGCTACTGGACGGAACTTATGATTGGTCATGATTTAATATAATTTCTAGTGATGAAATTCTGCATGTTAGAAATATGCATACCTTGAGAAAACCTATCAATATGGTATAAAAACCAGCCAATTTTAAGTCCTATATAAATTGAAATTAAGGCTTTTTTTAAATTTTCAAATCCCAGGGCTTAGTTATACTATACTATCAACAAAGTACTTCCCAGGCAATCATTTCTGTAACATGTACTCCATTACCCAGTGACTAGACTTCAGTCCTGTCTCCATGTCCACCTTCTTTGTCACTTTTATTTTAAATATGTTGAGTATTCAAGTGTTTTCTATGGTATTTTAATATCAAGAAAGTTTTAAAATTTTAATCTGGCAAATTTATCAGTCTTTTCCTTATGATATAATTTTCAGGTAGAATGCCCAGAAATCTTTTTTTTTTAATTTGAGAGCAACTAATTAGTGTTTTCTACATTTTTAAATTCATTTGTTGTTTGTGCATTTTAGTTTCAACACTTTAATTCATCTGGGATTTGGGTGTTTGGGATATTTCAGTAGTCAAAGTTTATTATTTTTTTTAAATTTAAATTTAATTAGCCAAGATATAGATCATCATTAGTTTTAGATGTAGAGTTCAGTAATTCACAAGTTGCATATAACAACCCAGTGCTCATCACATCACATGCCCTCCTTAATGTTAATAAATTTTTAAAAGATTGACTTGTTTATTTGAGAGAGAGAGAGGGTGCGTGGGGTGGAGGAAGGGGCTGAGGGAGAAGCAGTGAGAATTTTGAGCAGACTCTGTGCTGAGCAGGAATCCCATTGTAGGGCTCGATGTCATGACCTTGAGATCACGACTTGAGCTGAAACAGGAGTTGGATACTCAATTGACTGTGCCAGTCAGCTGACCCTTGATTATTTGTTTTTAAGACCACTTTTCTAAATTTTTTTTTAATTTTATTTATTTATGATAGTCGCACACACAGAGAGAGAGAGAGAGAGGCAAAGACACAGGCAGAGGGAGAAGCAGGCTCCACGCACCGGGAGCCCAGACGTGGGATTCGATCCCGCGTCTCCAGGATCGCGCCCTGGGCCAAAGGCAGGCGCCAAACTGCTGCGCCACCCAGGGATCCCTAAGACCACTTTTCTATGTACTTGCAGAAACTTTTACTTTTTTCCAATGGTGTGTAAGTCTCATATACACTAAGAATATAATAAATATAATATATGTATATATTGTATTCTGTTTTATGACAGTTTGGTCTTTTGTATTGGCTTCTAATCCTTGCTCAGTTTTATGCTATTTTCATAATTGCATTGTTTTTGTTTTTATAACACGTCTTTATACTTGGTTAAGGCAAATCTATCCTGTAACATTTAAAAACATCTTAATATTCTGACCTTATTATTTGTTTTGGTAATTTTGAGAATAGAGTTGAAGAGGGAAAAAATGGCATTTCATTGGCTTTACAGTAAACCAATACTTTTGGGGTTAACTGGTCTTTTATTTTTTATTTTTTTTATATATATATATTTTTTTTAATTTTTTATTCATTTATGATAGTCACAGAGAGAGAGAGAGAGAGAGAGAGAGAGAGGCAGAGACACAGGCAGAGGGAGAAGCAGGCTCCATGCACCAGGAGCCTGACGTGGGATTCGATCCCGGGTCTCCAGGATCGCACCCTGGGCCAAAGGCAGGCGCCAAACCGCTGCGCCACCCAGGGATCCCTTAACTGGTCTTTTAAAATAAATTTTATATTTTATTTAAGGATATGGCATATGTTTTACTTACTAAAACTTTCCTTACATTTCTCAATAAAGTTGTGTGAAAAACTCCAAATAAGTATCATGTATTTCTTTTTAGAGTGATTTCTAAGTGTTTATGGTTTATTGTTGGTAGTGCTTGGTATTGTTTTTACATTTTAACCTCTGAGTATAGCTGGCATAATAAAAATGCATTTAGGGGCACCTGCATGGCTCAGTTGAGTGTCTGACTCTTGGTTTCGGCTCAGATCATGATCTCAGGGTCATGAGATTGAGCCCCTTGTCCAGCTCTGTGCTCAGCAGGGAGTCAGCTTGAGAATCTCCCTTTCCCCACCGCCGCTGCTCATACTCTCTCTCTAAAATAAACAAATCTTTAAAAATTGCACTTAGATTGTGCGTATCTATCTTAAGTATAATCAATATATTAAATGTTCTCATTGTTTACAGGAATTTTTGGTTGCTTCTCTTTATTTTTTAATATTTAATTGTGTCAGAGACTACTTTTGTCCTACCCAATGGTCCTCTGCATCTCCCTTACTAAGAGATCCCTGATTTTATTTGATGTATTGATACAAATTTTAAAACCATCTCTCAATCTCACTTGGACAGTAGAGATGATCATGGGATGTAGTTTCTGTAAATGGAAATTCTTAAATGGACTTTCTGGAAAAAATATTTAAATAGCAGGAAGACTCACCAAGCCATGATTTATTTTTTCTTTACCTTTATCCTGATCTCTCTTGCCAAGCTAGATAATGATGACCATGAAGAATAATCATGCTCTAGAAAAGATAGAACAAAAACTAGGAGAAGCCTTATTCTCCAATGATATCAAGAAAGTCACACCACTACTGAACTTCCTATAACCAGAAGTCTTTCACATACAGAAATAACAACAATAACAACAACAAAAATAATAATAATAATAATAAATTCTCATTTTGTGTAAGCCACTCTTTTTCAGGGCTCTCAATTGAGATGCAGTTTCTAACAAATATAAAGATGTATCATTTGTAAATAATTTTTTGACCATTTATTGTGTACAATCCTATTACATTGGCATGATGTTACAGACTATGTTAAAAAAAAAAATGGTGACCGTTTCTTGGATCTGGAACTTGGTTCAAATATATTTGAGTCCTGCCAAGTCTATTTGAGTCCTGCCTGCCTGCCTATATACTGATTCCAAATATTTAACATATTCTGGCTCATATTCTGGTGGACATCCCTGGAATTAACAAGGCCCTGCATTTGTTGCCATACTCAAATTCTAAGCTTGGGCTCTACCTTACAGAGGTCACAATTCATTCATACCCAAAGTGATTGAAGTGATCTCACCTTAACCCTTCTTCCATTTGTAACTGTGGCGAGTGTGAAGGAAAGTAACACAGGGGATCATGATGCAGAAGGAAGTGTTGCTTATAATAGCCAGATCAGTGGTTTGGAAGCTACATTGAATTCTACATCATTTGAAGTTTAAAAATAAAGTTGCTGAAAGAAAATTAAAACCTGTGGCATAAAATGTGAAAAGTTGTATCAAGTGAGTGAGATAAAAGCTAGCATTTAGCCTTTGATGAAAAGGCTTCAGGAAATTATATGTGGTCATGAAAATATTACGTTTCAAAAGACCTTTTCAAAAGAAATAGTGCAAAACTATCTTTTGAGGCACTTTTGTGATTATGAAAGAGGATTATGTCCTACAGAACAATGTACCTAGCATAGCTGAAACGGGAAAGTTATTTTTACATGCAAGTGCTTCTCTGATTATCAATAAATGCAAAACAGGAAAAAAAAAAACCTCAATCAGATAACAACCCCATTATGAGTGATAGACTGATAAATGAATCTCAATATCTGATGTACTGAAACTCTCAGTCAACCACCATAAAACAAATATAAAAATAATTTTATTAAAAAGTAATGAAAATGATAAAATGTATAAGAACTAACAGAAATAAGGTATGAAGCCAGACTTTGTTTAGGGAAGTCATGATTAAGGGTTTTACATAATAAAAACATATACTGGCTCATTACAGGTATAGAAATGTGATGCATGGAGTGTTCACCTGAGGCAGTTAGGAACTGGCTAGATCAAAGACTGGCTTATTTTCATATCCTCTGAATACTCTTTCCCTGTCCCCCATAAGGACATCAGAGAGAAAGAACACTGTAGTCTCCAATATTAAAGAATTCTATGCCTGGTGTCAGAGAGAAAGGCCAGCAATTAATTGTACATGAATTTAGAAAGCTGATTCCCCTCTTAGTGAGGGAAGAATTCAAGTGGGATGACAATTATGAGAAGGGCTGTGATAAGAAGTCACTGAGAGCCCACGTACTGCTGTCTTCTGCTCGTGTCTCCACCATCCCATCCTCCAACTCCTGCTAGGGAAGGAGGGCAAAAAAGAGACATGTACAATGTGAGCCCAGAAAAGCTATCTGCTGAGTACAGTACAGATGACAGGAGTGGAGTTTGGTGACTTCGGAGATTTAATCCTTCACCTTGGTGTCTCTCCGTGCTTTGGCCTTGTCTTCAGGCTAGTTCTACGTATGGTTGAAGATAACTATGTTTCTAGCCATCTTCAAATGCCCACTCAAAACGATGTTCGCAGAAAGTGTGTCTCTTTGGCAGAAATCCTCAGTCTACTTCCTCTCATAACTCAATAGCCAAAGTGTTTGCTTATGTCTGAAGCTAAACAATTATCCTGAAGAATGAAACCATCCAGGCAGCCTTCAACCAATGTGGCAAATGATACACTGGGCCATGTCCCAGGCAGGGATATCAGTGGTTTTTGTAGCTTTTTTTTTTTTTTCTCAACCAGATGCTAGTAAATAACAGAATTACATTAATATTATCTACTCTAATCAGTGCCTACCACAAAATCTTGTAATGGTGATTTGTCTTCCCATACTGCCTGTCCACTGGGAGATAATGTATAACTCTAAGACAGAAGTGCCTTGGCCCTTTCACAACTATGCCTCACACTAAAGTAATAAATTGGCTTTCTGACTTCATTTTTAAAGATAAAAGGAAGATAGTATTCTAGCCCCAAATTCCTGAAGCCAGTCCTACCAAACATTTCCTCTAAGGAAATATTCCAGGAGACTACAAGTGGGCATAGAAAGTGAGAATAAGAGAATGCATTGATTAGGTGGGCCAGTATCCAGTGCTTTCCAAAACAGAGCTCTAAAAAGGGTAAAGTAGAGGTCACGGGTAAAGCAAAAGTGAGGGATTCCTTCTAGCTCTAATTTTAGGTGAAAATATTGGGAGACTGCCATGTTCTGGTCAGTTCCATGCTACAAGAACTTGAGGGTTTGATGAGGTTCTTAGAAATCTATTGATTCTATACTTTATAAGTGTAGGAATATATATGCAGATACCGCATGCCATTGAATCTTAAGAAGCTATTAATTTTTACATATACCATTACTTCAGGTATCATTAAGAAACAAAATTACCAATCAAATCTGGACATCATTATTGAGAACATAAAGGGTCTAAGATTTTAATCTATTTTAAGACCTATTTTAAGACAAAAGACCTAACAAGTGAGCTTTCCACAGTCTCACAAATGCGGGTAGAAGATATGCAAAACTCTTAAGCAGAGATAAAGGACAGTTTATTATTCATGGTTATAGCAATAGCCAGGGTATCAGCATTCTTGTGCCAATTCCCTGATTGCCAGTTAACATAGAGTAACATAAAGCGGAGAGTAGGACACCTATTCATGTAGTGGCCTGCATTACCATAGAGGAACTCTGTGTTAATGGAACCTGAATCTCTTATAATGGGTGGTCAGATATTTGACAACCATATCAAATGGGTAATTTTAAATCTCATTACCAAAAATATACATTACTTATAACTGATAATAATTCCCAGTTCATGACGTTATTTTGAGCACTGAAAAAGATAAAATGTATACGTGTATGTGCAGGGTAACTGGCACATAACAGAGTTTAAGAAATGTTAATTTTCTTTTTTTTCCTTTCATATTTTCCTCTGTGAAATAGACACTCCCCAAATGCCACAGCCTACCTCCCTAATTCTATACCCTTTAGCTGCTTAAAACTTGACTTTCTTTAAACAAGAAAAGATACTGCATTCCAAAATTACAGGTATTGTTATTAAGTTAAATACTTGCCTTACATAAAGTGACAAAAGAACAGCTGAAAAGATGAGCTTGAGGACACAAGTACATCAGTAAGTGAAAGTAAGATGGATGAATAGGGAGTAAACACTCCGAAAGTGTAACTAAAGTCACAAAAGACAAATGTAGGTGCTTTTTTTTCAACTTAGCACTTGTATGAATCCAAACTAATAACAACCACAAAACTCTACCCAGGAAATACATTTTACTCCATATGACCTCTTCTATAAAGTAGGAAAATTTTAACCAAAATTCAGCCAGGAGCAATTAGGAAATTCCTGACTGAGACCAAATAAACTAATTCAATCAGCTAGCCAAATGGTCTGTTAACAAGTATAATGAAATTGTAAATGAATGAAGGATTGAATAAATGAATAAACAAATAGACAATTAAGTACAGTTCTGTACTTTCACCTATACATTTTTTGTCTCAATTTGGAAGATACGGGTGTCTGAATCTTGGAAATCCTTTCAGTATTTCTATTTTCTACATTTTATCAAGTCTGATATATTTGAAATGATTGTATAACATTTCAAAGTAAATATGACTTATGCATGGTTCAATTTCTATATTTATAATTAACTATTTTATAATTTCTTTAAATATTCACCTAAAATTGGTTATATTTTGAATGCAATATTGACACATTTCCAAGTTATGAGCTTATTAAACCAAGAGCATTAGGTTGGTCTTTTTTGTTTGTCCTGCTCTATCATTTACATTTGTGCAAACCCAAAATACCATTGCTTAAGTTACATTTTTGTACAATGTCTTTTAAAGGGAAATATCTAAAAAATAAAAGGAAATAACTCTAATAAGCTTACAGTATCACTAAGAATTATTTCCATCTTTTTCTAATGTCCTCCAGTATTATTCATAGATAGTAACCACTTACAAAGGGTGACAGCTGCATTTACAACCTCCATGATACATTTACAGAAATATGCCACAATAACATGTACTTAAACACATATAAGATTATATACACATTGGGGAAAGCTTTTAAGTGACTATTAGCCTAATATTTAGTATAGCCTTATACTTTATAGCAGTGCTTTACAAAATTTTCATGGAAGCCACTAATGCTCATAAAAATTTTCATTCATGACTATAGAAACTTCCAATAGTAAGATTATCTATTCTGAATATAAATGGTGTCCTCAGTTTCCATATGTCATCTGTGGTGTTTGGTTGTAGATACAGCCTTACTAGAAATCAAGAAAATGATGCCTCCATACCAGCTTCTTCCTAGACATGTCTCTGGAGACAAGGGAAACAAAAGCAAGAATCAACTATTGGGACTTCATCAAGTTAGAAAATTTCTGCTCAGTGAAGAAAACAATCAATAAAACTAAAATGCAAACTATGGAATAGAAGAAGATATTTGCAAATGACACATCTGATAAAGGGTTAGTATTCAAAGATTTTATTATTCATGAGAGACACACAGAGAGAGACAGAGACATAGGCAGAGGGAGAAGCAGACTCCCTGCAGGGAGCCCAATGCACGGGGCTCTGTCCCAGGACCCTGGGATCATGACCTGAGTCAAAGACAGACATTCAGCCACTGAGCCACCTAGGTGCCTCAAGTGTTAGTATTCAAAATGTATAAAGAACTTATCAAACTCAATGCTCAAAATACAAATAATCCACTTAAGAAATGATCAGGAGACATGAATAGACATTTTTCCAAAGAAGACATCCAGATGGCCAACAGACACAAGAAAAAATGCTCAGCATCACTCATCATCAGGGAAATACAAATCAAAAACCACAATGAGATGCCAGCTCACACCTGTCAGGATGGCTAAAATTAACAACACAGTAAACAACAGATATTGATAAGGAAGAGGAGAAAGGGGAAGCCCTCTTACACTGTTGTTGGAAAAGCAAACTGGTATAGCCATTCTAGAAAAGGATGGATAGTCCTCAAATAGTTAAAAATAGAACTACCCTGCAAGCCAGCAATTAAACTACTAGATATTTACACATAGGGTAAAAAAATACCAATTTGAAGGGGTACAAGCACCCCCAATGTTTATAGCATTATCAACAATAGCCAGACTATGGAAAGAGCACAAATGTTTATTGGCTGATGAATGGATAAAGAAGTGGTATAGATACACAAAGGAATATTACTCAGTCATCAAAATGAATGCAATCTTGCCATTCTCAGTGATGTGGGTGGAACTAGAGTATATTGTGTGGCGCCAAATAAACCAACCAGAGAAAGACAAATACCATATGATTTCATTCATATGTGGAATTTAAGAAAGAAAACAGATGAATATATGGGAAGGGGAAAAAAAGAGAGGGAGGCAAACCATAAGGGACTCTTAACTATAGAGAACAGGCTGAGGGTTGCTGGAGGGGAGGTGGGTAGGGGATGGGTTAAATGGGTGGTGGGTATTAAGGAGGGCACTTGTTGTGATTGAACACTGGATATTATATGGAAAGGATGAATCACTAAATCCTACTCCTGAAACCAATACCACGCTATACGTTCACTAACTACAATTTAATGAAAGTTTGAAAAAGAAAATGATGCCTCCATTCAAGGAATTCCTTGTTTTTCAGTAAGTCAAAGCCTTCTTGTTGATGTATCTCAACATTTTTAATGTTCATAACACTCAGATCTCTAGTTATTTACTATCTATATTCTCATTTTCTTTCTTGCTAGTCTTGCCAGTCAATTCTTCTTTAAAACAACCATTTCAACATGGATTCTTCTCTATTTCAACATTGTGCAATCCAGAAGGGCAGAGATTCCCGTCAAGATGGCAATAAAAGAAAAAGACAAAGAGAGAAGAAATACACACACACACACACACACACACACACACACACCACATCCACACAAAGTCACCAACACACAAGAAAATATCAAAAGTAGTCACAAGGAAAATTCAGCTGTGTCACTTCCCTCCTTCCCTACTTTTAAAAAGTTCATATTTAGCTGCCTCCCTTCAACTAACTAAATACCCCGTGGAATAAAATGATCTGTAGGCAGAGTTTTTATCAGATGGAGAAGGATGAATTGACAGTTCCTAAATCAAAAGGTGAGAGAAGACAATATGTACATGCTGGCCTACGGCAATAGTGAGAAACTCGTAGGCAACCTTATGTAGACATCCTAATGAAAATGTGCTTAAGGTTTCCCAAATGAAATCCAGACTAGCCTGACAAATCCCTGCTGTGAAAGCCACAGCCCGCACAGTCTACAATTGCTGATCACAATGTCGCTGCCTCATCTGTCTTGTCAGAAAGACAGCACTTCATTGAACAGAAGCTTATTGAGTGCTACACTTGAACACAAAGACAAGTGATGCCTTTACATCCAGTTCCTTCAGGAAGCCATGGTGTTAAATATCTGGCCTCATGTTTTAAAAATGTCAGGAGGGTCATTTCAGATGACAGTTTCACAAAAAAAAAAAAAAAAATTAGAAACAGGTAAGGTGGAATTAAGTATTTAATAGCATTTAACGCTAATTCTTACCCCCATATCTCTATGCATGCTGTTCTCCCTCGAAATGTGCTTTCTTCTCCTGGCCTGTTCTGCTGAGGCCATTCTGAAGCTCACGTCCTCTATGGAGCCTTCCCCACATGTTTTTAGCCATACTGATGTCTCTCATCATTGAACCTGAGCCTTTCCCATGTACCATTCACAGGATACATTTTACTATTCAGTCTGTCTCTAGCTATTCCACCTTTGAATTAAATTATAAATTTCTACTAAGAGAAAAGGATACCTTTATAGAATTTTTTTAAAAAATTAAAAGGATCTTTTCTTTGAAAACCAGGGATACAGAACTTCAAGAAAAACAAGATCCCTGACCACAGGAGTTTACTTTTTTATTTGAAGGAGACCATTGACATGTAATAAAATAAAATATATTCAGATAGTTACAGGTGACATGCAACAGAAATTAAAACATGGTGATGTGATGTGATTGATGAGGTACTAGTATGTTCTATTGGGAGATTCAGAAAATCTTCTCAAAGGAAGTGATACATGAGCTGAGTGCTAATATATGAGAAGGAGCTAAGCAGGCATTGATCTAGAAGACTGTACCAGGCAGGAAAAAAAAAAAGATGTTATTAATTGGTGAGTTGAGGTTTTTTCTCCTTCAGAAAGAAAAAAAAAAACCAAATGTATCATTGCAATTTAGCCCCCATTATATTTCTTGCCTCTCTAGCCCTGACCCTAGCCCAGCAGTTTATTTTTTTAATCTCTCCAACTAGGTTTGCTTATCTTTTCCTCACCTCCAGGAGTGGGTAAATAAATACTGGAGTGGAATTGAGCTAATCTAAAGAAAAATCAGGAAAGGAGAGGTTAATGAGTAAAAATGATGTTAATAAAAATTAATGAAAGAAGTGAGGAAAGGAAATAAACAGATTTGACCCAAAAAGGCAGGCTTTTAACATGGAAAAACAAAATGATTTGAAAAAAGCTATATCTGCCTCATTCAACCCACACTATTTTCGTGGTGACTTGTTTAGCAAACATATAGCAGAATATTTGAGTCATAGTCTCATATGTGGAGCAGAGATTTGGTCAAACTTTTTGCTTTTTCCCAGCAAGAAAAACATGAAATTTTAATAGTAAAGACATTCGATGAGTTAGGACGCAATTAAAGCTTGATTTAAATACTTATTTTGGTGGGGGAGGGGGGTTCCACATTTCTATTCAATTAAGAGAAAAAACAATGGCCTAACTTTTCAATCTCATTATTTTTTGGTTTTATTTGTTTACTTATTTATTTTAAATTTTATTTATTTATTCTTGAGGGACAGAGAGAGAGAGGCAAAGACACAGGCAGAGGGAGGAGCAGGCTCCATGCAGGGAGCCTGATGTGGGACTTGATCCCGGGTCTCCAGGATCACACCCTGGGCCGAAGGCAGGCGCTAAACCGCAGAGCCACCTGGGCTGCCCTGCTTGGTTTTATACAATGAATTATGCAATGAGTTCATAGGGAATAGATTCCCATAGCTCAGGCTCCTTTCCATTGGTGCTTCAAGTGAACCTAGGAACCTTTCTCTTTGGTTTCCTTCTATGTTGATCATTTTCCAGGAAGCTATCCCAGCTCTTACTGTGTGTACGCCCAATACATGCATTAACTATCTTGACAAGAATCTTGCCCTTGTTTGTTTACAACAATGCCAACAGTATGCTTACAAAACATGGTAGACTCTTCCATTTTCATCATGGTAACATTTGTGGGGCACTCTTTTTTGAAGAGTTGCAATGTCACCTTGCTTGTAGATTCATGTGTATGTGGCCAAATAGACAATTCTACGTTTGTTTGTTTTTTAAAAGATTTTATTTATTTATTCATGAGCGACAGAGGGGGGGGCGGGGCAGAGGAAGAAGCAGGCTCCATGCAGGGAGCCTGACGTGGGACTGGATCCGGGTCTCCAGGATCACACCCTGGGCTGCAGGTGGGGCTGCCCAATTCTACATTTTCTAAAAGAACTAAAGTACATATAATGGGTGCTTCTTTTCTTTTCTTTTGTGTTAATCATCCTGGTGAATCACTGGAAAATGGCAGTTCTCAAGGAAAAGAGCACAGGGTTTTGGTTTTTTTTATTGGTTTTGTTGTTTTTTTAGGCCACTCAGGCCCAATCGAACTTTTAACACATAAAAACAGCACCTATTGTTTCACTCTAATTTTAAGGAGCAGTACATGGAAATGTATCTATAAGAGATGTTCCATTTAAGAGAAAATAGGCCAAACAAAGCTATCAAAATGAAAACCAGTACTCTTGTCTGAATAAGAAAATCATAAATCATAAAGGGAGCCACTGCCTATGGATTGATTGTATCTTTGGACTAATTAAGGATTATCATCCACTCAATATTATGTAGAGTCTTTGTAATGCCTCCAGGTGGCTGACAGTCTTACAATACCAAATAATCTCTCTTCATGTGCTGTTACCTCTCTTCTTAATTCATTCAAGGATACTGTGTGCACATATATTTTAATCAGCTCAGGAAAAAAATGAATCTATGCTGTGCTAACTTAGTAGGAGAGTGAGGTGTCGGGATCACTGGGTGGCTCAGCAGTTTGGTGCCTGCCTTTGGCCCAGGGCCCGATCCTGGAGTCCCGGGATCGAGTCCCGCATCGGGCTCCCAGCATGGAGCCTGCTTCTCCCTCTGCTTGTGTCTCTGCCTCTCTCTCTCTCTCTATGTCTATCATGAATAAATAAATAAAATCTTACAAAAAAAAAGGAAAGTGAGGTGTCATAGTTCCTTCAACTATGAACGTCATTGTTTGTTTTCTCTGATTGATGAGGGTACACATTGCTTTGTATAGCTTCAGATCTGGAAAGCCCTTTCAGCAAATAGTTTAAATTGAACACTTTAATATTTAAGCAGGAAGCAAGATTTATAGCACAATAAAATACCAAGTGGTAACATACTGTGTTAGTCAAAATTATTATTAAGAGCTAATTGACTAGGTATCTCACATTTCACATCTTCATTAAAGATTTTGTAGTACTTGCTCTCTCCTAAGTTTCCCATGTCTCTGAGGTAGGAGAATCAGTTAATAATATTTTCTTTTTATTTCCTATATGAAGAAGGACTATTCAACTTTAAGTTTATTGAGATGATTTAAGGGTTTTTCCAAATAACAAAAAAAGGAAATGAAAATGTCTTTGAGAATTTAAATAAGGATTCATGTTAAAAACAACACTGTTTAAAAAGGTTAAAATGTACATCTTAAAGAGCTTGTCCACGTTATGTTTTTAGAAATTTTAGGGTTTTTTTTTAAAGTAGTTCCAAGAACCTGTCAAGTATATAGAACTGGATAAGGCACTTTAGGTTAGTGATGAACAGGAACAAAAGCATAAAATCATGAATTTATATATATATATATATATATATATACATATATATATATTAATTACACACACACACACACACACACACACAACATAATAGTTACGACTTTTCCCTGTGGCTAACTGAGAGTCATTGCAGATAAGCCCTGGAACATGATCAATTTTTATTTCAGGAAAAAAATCTTCTGGCAATAAAGAAGAAAAAGTATATAGGAGGATAAAGCTGCATGCAGGAAAATGTGATAGGAACAACAGTCAAGGAAGGAAATAAGGAATATATGAGATTAGCCAATGAAAATAGTTTAAGACTGGGGAAATAGTTAAGTGAGAAGATCAACAGAGAAAGAAATATAAGGACACTTCCAGGATTCCAGTCATTATTATTAAACAACCATTTATTGATCACAATTTGTGTGCCCATCAATATTCACCCACAACCACCTACTTATTCACCGAAGAATCTTACAACATCAAGTGGATTTTTTATGTGATAAACCTTTTAATATAAGGACATATTCTGATAGGTCATGTTCTCATTTTTGTAAGATAAGGATGGTGCTGCTATTTAAAAGAGTCTAAGTAAAATGACTCAGTAGAGGAAACGTGTTGTGTTTTTCACTACCTTGCATCCATCCTAGGACAGCTGATGAATAGATGCTCATTCATGCCTCACCCAAGTCTTACCTCTATTTCTGGATGGTTAAAAGATGCCTATCACCAAGCCAAATATCTTCTCTAGTGGTTTTCTAGTTCTCCTAAATGATTCATTCAACTAGGCAATCTTTTGCATCCTCTCTCTCAATCCCTCTCTCTCTCTCTTCTCATTAACAGCTATCTTTAGGGCCACTTACAATATAATAGTTATAATACATGTAAAAGCACAATAACATGTTAGATGGATTCCAGCCAATGAATTATCTAATCCTCTTTCTTTCTTTATTTCTTTCTTTCTTTCTTTTTATTTATTTATTTGAGAGAGAGAGTGAATGGGCAGGAAGGAGAGGGGAGCAGAGGGAGACGGAGAAGCAGACTCTCCACTGAGCAGGGAACCTGACACAGGGCTCCATTCCAGGACCCTGAGATCATGACCTGAATTTAAGACAAATGCTCAACCAACTGAGCCACCCAGGCACCCCTCTTTCTTCTGTCTTTTTTACCCATTAGAAAATATATGTTCCCCTCTTTTTCTCCTATTCTCCCCATCTTCTCTCCTTCCTGCCTGCCTGGCTGTCTTTCTCTTTGTTTCTTTCTCCTTTCTTCTTTTTCTTTCCCCAAATATGTTTCATTATCTAAAAATATTCTTCATCAGTTCTTTTGAGGAATGTTGCACCCTACAGTCCCCTGCTGCATATCTATAATGTACATAAACCTATTAAAGTCTACTATTTCCTGAGGTAACAAAATTTATTTCACTTTGTTTAACCCAGCATTTTCCAAACATATGCAACCTGAGAATTATTAGTCTATATGTCAACACCTAACTAAAAATAATTCAAGAAGTGCACTTGGGGACAATTATCAGAGAACTCTAAAGATGATTTGCTTATGAAAATAGCTGAAGAAATAGCAGCATGTTGTTGCTATACGTTCTCTAAGGAGAAAATTGTGTATATGTGTACACGTGCATGCATACGCACGTGTGTATGTGTGTTTGAATAGGCAACTTTCTATTACCTATTTTAATGGGAACAGAAAAACAGATTGATTCATTTTAGTCTATGGTTCAGGTACTGCTTATATACATTTTCATCTATGGTGGCATCCATTATACAGTAAAAATATTATAACTATTTTTGCACCTATTTTATTAACTGTAATAATCATCACACTGCTTTTAGCTGGACAAAAAGAAAAATATATTTACTGTATGTAATCATATATATTTGTCTACATGTTTCTTTATATGAAAATGCACACTAAAGTTTAGCTGCAAGAAAGTGGCTGAGATAAAAATACTGAAGCCCCTGTAAAGGCTGTAAAGACTGGAAGAAGCTGAGGCTGCAGGCTACTGCTTTGAGCTGTGGAGGTGCTAGTTATATAAATAATGTTGAAAGATTTTTTCCTTTCATACAAATAAAAGGATCAGTGATGCTAGAGGTTCCTGGTACAAGAGCCATAATACAGCAAGGCCATGAGTGATGGATTGATATCATGGACTTTGACCAATTAAAACCATAGCAATGTGCATGGACCAGAAGGATCAAAATATGCTATTTCAAAGGGCATCGGTATAAGCTTGGAATGTAAGGACAGGAGTCATGAAGATCAAGGCTGCTGCCTTCTGACCACCCTGTCTACTGCTGTCCTTTTGAGGCAGCGCAGATCTGAACAGAATTAAGTCTCCTCTACATGACCTTTCTTAAGCAAGAGGGCTAGAGCCGTCGCTCTGACTTGGTTGCCTTAATTTTATCACTTTAGAATAAAGTTGGGCAAATGATTTAGGAAAATTCCTTTGAAACACTAGAGTTTTAGGACAAAATTAATGTACATTAAACACATTTTATGTACACAAATGGACATTTAACAGATTTATCACAATGCAAATTCACATTTCTTCTCAGGTTCACTATTTTCATTTTCTGGTGAAAATGACAATTCTTACAGTCTAGTCTGATCATACCAAGGAAAGCAGGTAAAGATTTAAGGGACAGAGGAAAGAACTTTATAGTCATAATAATGTTATCCTTAGATAACATATCCTTAGATATTATATTTCTATGATATGATATAACAAACATTTATTACCTCATAGTTTCTAAGGGTTAGAGGTATAAGAGTAGTTTAGCTTGGTGTTTATGCCATGGCATCTCTCACAAGGCTGTAAACAATGTGACAGCCAGAGCTGCTGTCATCTCAAGGGTCAACTGGGGAGGATCATTTCTGAGTCCACTCATATGGCTTTTAGTCCTCAGATGATTTATGTCCAGATTCACTCACATAGCTGTTGGCAGAAGCAAAAGATCTGCTTCCAAGCTCATTTATGGGAGATCCTCCAAAAGGCCGCTTCAAGACATGAAAGCTGACTTCCTCTAGAACAAATAATATAGTAGAGGGAGGGAGAGCACCCAAGACATAAGCCATAGGTTTTTAAAACCTGATCTCAGAAATGACTATTCATCATTTCTCCTTATATTTTATTCATCGGAAAAGAGTCAATTCAGGTCTATCTCACAATCAAGGGTTCAGGATTACACAAAGCTGTGAGTACCAGGTGATAAGGACCATTTGAACCGATCATAGTGGCTGCTTACTATATTATAAGAAATGAACTGAATTTTCAAAAAGTTAACTGCCTTGGTCATTAGAAGCTGTGTCTCCTGATTAGTTTGCATTCAAGTGTCTATTTCTAGGAATAATGTATGGCTATTTAACATTGTTGAATAGTGATTTTTGGGGGGCACGATTTTAAAAAATTTTACAAGTAATATCCAAATAATGAAGAGTATGGGAATGATTCAGTATAATAAACACAAGACAGGATTCTTTGAATTTATGATCGTGAAAACTATAAGGTTCACAAGTTTTAGCAATTGCAATTTTTAAATTCTTTGCTACGTGGTATAAGATAGCAATGGTAACTTAATCCTACAAATATCAGCAGTTAAATATATGATATTTGTAACTTCTTTTGATATTGACATCAATGGTCCCAAATCCCCCTATCAGAAGACAAATAGACATTTTGGAAATAGATATAGTAGCATTGCAACGGAGACAAGAGTTCATCAATTTTATGAGGTTTTGAGAGAACATCTGATTCAATTCCAGATATTCCAGTCTCTTATAATTACAGAACTAAAATCATAAAAATGCTCTTAGAAATCATTTCGTCTGGAATCATTATTTTTTTTTTAGTGCCTATATAAGGGTAAGGATAGGCTAGTCATAGTGAACAGGAAATGCAAAACCCACGAAGTGGAATCATAATTAGTGTATTTGTACACAGAGCAAAAATGCCCAAAAGCCATCCAAAACAGTGAAAGAAAAAGAAGATTGGAAGGGATGAGATCAGAGGGATAGTATGTAGAGACGGACAGCTCATATAAGGCTTTGTGATGTGAGGTACCATATGGGGTAGGTCATGTAAGGCCTAAGTGATAGGGATATCATTGAAGAGTCATGAGCACAGAAGTGACCTGATTTTACTTATCTTTTAAAAAGCATTATTTGAGCTGCTCTGTTGAGAATAGACTGTAGGGTAACAAGGGTAGCAAAAGGGAACCAGTTGGGAGGTTATTGCAATGACACGGGTGAGAAACGAGAATGGTTTTGAACATGGTTTATAACAGTGAGGATAGTAGGAAATGATCAGACTGTTGAAAATAGAAGCAGTAAGCCAGATGTGTCATATATAGGCTATTAGGGGGGGGAAAAAGAGGAAAAAAGGTGATTCTGATATCATTATTTTAATAGCAAAATCTTTCCTTCAATTAAAACACTTTTAACCAGTGGAAACAGAGTCAAATGGATTGAAGCAAAGGTGTCGAGCTCAGATCCCTCACCCAAGACACCCTTTTGACCGTGATATCACTCTGAAGACCCGTAGAACTTCTCAAAGAACAGTTTGAAAAACACTTGTAGTAAGTACACATTTCTCAATCCACATTATGCGGTTTTTAAAATTATACCTGAACTCAGCTTGAACCTAGTTTTAAACTTTCATTCCAAGTGATTACCAAAAACATAATCTTACTCAATCTCAGATAAAGTCGTTTCAGGTTATAATCAGTTAGTTTTAGAACCTTCTCTAACTCTTTTTAACCAGGGATTTCAAAGTGCCACGGTGACATGGATGGAGAAGGTCATAATGTTTGCTATTATTGTTTACTAGGCCACTATTTGGATCCACTGCAATGTAAATTATTATACAGTCATAGGCACCTCTCCATTCATCTAAGTGCTCCAACATAAACTCAGTCTACAGGGGATCCCTGGGTGGCGCAGCGGTTTAGCACCTGCCTTTGGCCCAGGGCACGATCCTGGAGACCCGGGATTGAATCCCACATTGGGCTCCTGGTGCATGGAGCCTGCTTCTCCCTCTGCCTGTGTCTCTGCCTCTCTCTCTCTGTGTGTGTGTGTGTGTGTGTGTGTGTGTGTGTGTGTGTGTGACTATCATAAATAAATAAAAATGTTTTAAAAAAAAGTTTTAAACTCAGTCTACATACAAATGTCTCTTTCAACTGTTATGTCTTCTTAAATTGACTGGGACACAGTAAAATGAAGCTATATTCTTGTCCCAATCTAGTGCTTTAGAAAACTTGGTAGGACTACTTCAAACCCTATTTGCCATTTACAGCTAGAGTGATCATCTAATTTAACATCTGAAACTGGGACATGTTGTCTGAGACAAATGATATTGAAAAGCAGATGTAAATCAGGACTGCCCTGGGAGCGAAACTATATAATTATTCTATGTCTAACTCTGATAACAATCTATCTTCTCTTGTTCTCATGCCATAATGGCACAGTAAATGCCTGCAAGGCTGAAGATTTTCAGGTTTTGACAGACAAATTTGGAGAGCACAGCTTCTTTAAACTCTCAGATACTCGAAGTTAGCTGACAGTTTTATTACCCCAAACTTGAATGCTAACATTCAGGACTTGAGGGGTTAAAGCACAGAGCCTCTTCCCTTTGCTACTCCCTTCCAGTCTTTGCCTAGTTTAAAACTCAGTCCAAAGGTTAATCCCTTCTGGTGTGGGAGCAACTCTTTTGGGGTCTTAAGTGCTCAGGCTGCTGTAACAAATGTCATAGGCTGCTGTCTTGCAAACAACAGAGGTTTATTTCTCACGGTTCTGAGGGTTGGGAAGTCCAGGGTCAAAGCAGATTCAGTACCTGGTGAGAGCCCACTTCCAGGGTGATAGATGGCCCCTTCTAGCTGTAACTTTACTTGGAATAAGGGGTAAGGGAGCTCTCTGGGGTCTCTTTTAAGGGCATTAATCCCATTCAGGAAGGCTCCACTCTCATGATTTAATCACCTCTCCAAGACTCCACCTCCAAATACCATCTCATTACAAGGATTTAACACATAAATTTGGGGAGACACAAACATTCGAGTATGTAGCATCTAGGAAGTATCCTTCTGTTGTGCCCAAGATTGTGAATCTGAGAAACCACCAAGGAGCCGACACCGATGCAAGCACACGAGGGTTTATTAGCAAGCTCGAGCTTGGGTCCAGGTATACCCGACACAGTGGGGAGCAGGGACTTGGACCTCAAAGTGGGTTACAGCTGGGTTTTTTATAGGCTGGTCTAGGGGATTTTCAGAAGGGGTGGAGGAATTTCTCCAAGTTCTGTTTACATTCTGATGTGGGGCTTCCAAGGGCATTGAGCTCTGTTCTCATTCTAATATGGGACTTTCTACCACGGGCGTGGGCTCTGTTGTCTTTCTGATATGGGATTACCTGCCGAGGACATTGAGGACATTCTGCAGATTTTCCCATAAAGTTCAGCTCTTATTCACAGGGGCCTAAGATGGCTGTACTTGTGCTAATGCTAACCTTTAGGTGGGATGGCCTTAATTTTTCTCGGCCTCCACACTTCCACATGTCTTAAGTTTATCCATGTTCTGTTACTTAAAAGCCAAGCATGTACAGCTTCTATTTCCTGGTTTTACAATTGTAACCATGTGAGCAACTGTGCTCTCATGACTCAAATGGGCTCATGTATGGGATTAAAGAGAAGAGTGGAGTAAAGTAAAAACACAGTAGTAATTTATACTATCATTCACTCAACATTGATCACATAGTAAGAAAATAGCAATTTGGGGATGACAATCCATTTTCCTAATGACTCCTCTATTTGGACTTAATTCTTTGATGATACCTTTAAAAGCACTGAATTGTCTTGTTTTTACTCTTGTTGTTCCTAAACCCCTACCAAATAACACTGTATCAAGGTTTTAAATCTCTAGGCTTTATAATATGCACAATAGATTAAGAGGAACTTGATATATGCTTTCTCTCAGTATGCCAACTTCTTGATTTAATGTGCTATATTTTTAACTTATCTCACTATATTTTAAGGCTACTATAAAATATGTAGTGAAATAATTCAATCATTCATTTAAGCAAAAAAAGGAAGTCGTTATAGAAGTTAATATTGCTGTAAAGACCACAATGATTTAAAAAAATCTGCTCAATTCCTAATATTATAGAGGTTTTAAAACTTACTGGGTTTAGTAAAACACATCCATCACCTAACACCAAGTTTCAGAAGCTTAAATGCACAGAAGATTGACATTCTATATTAATAGTATCTTGGGATAATTAAATGTATACTGTTTTATTTATAAAATACCTGTTAGTGGGGAGCAATTAGGAATGTGCTTTCTTCCAAAGTATAGGTAAATCATAGCATGTAAGGCTAGAACATCAAAGATGGTTATCAACATAAAAAGGAAATAACTCATTTTGTAAATATGGAAAAATAATATAAGCATAAAATTAGGTTGTACTTATATTCATATAAACCCCTAAATTCGTACTTATGAGTTTAATAAATTTTATTCATAGTATTTTCTTGATCCTATTTGAATGTGCATATGCAATAAGAATTTAAAAAAAGTACGGTGTCTGGGTGGCTTAGTTGGTTGAGTGTCCAATTCTTGATCTCAGCTCAAGTTTTGGTCTCAGCATTGTGAGTTCAAGCCCCGTATTGGGCTCCACATTAGCATCTACTTAAAAAAAAAAAAATAGAAAAAAGCACGTGTAAAATTGAGCAACTGAATTTTCCCTTTAGGAATAAGTAGCAAACTACCTACCAAAGAACAATGAAGTTACACAGTAAATGAAAATTGACTATTTCAGATTCATTTACTTATTCATATTTTCATTTATTTGACTTTTTTTTTTTGAATATCTACTATTGCTTAGGTTCTATTCTATCAACTAAGTAGAGAGCAAAACAAAGTATCTGAACTCAGGGTAGTTTAGAATCTAATTAGGGAATTCATTTAAATAAATTTAAAAATAATTGTTTAGAAATATAATATAAAGCAGTTTTCAGCTATGTAAACAAAGTAAAATAAAATGAGTAAGAGGGAAAAGTGAAAGGTGTGGAGAGAGAAGAGGATGCTATTCAAATGTCTTCATCTGGATCCATAAAAAGAGCATAAGTCAAGGGGTGCCTGGGTGGCTCAGTCAGTTAAGTTTTGGACTCTTTGGTTTTGGCTCAGGTCATAATCTGACAGTCAGGAGATCAAGCCCCAAGTCAGGCTCCACATTCAGCACAGTCTGCTGAAGTTTGTCTCTTTACCTCTCCCTTTGCCCCTCCCCCCATGTTTCTCTCTCTCTTCTGTTTAAAATAAATATATAAATCTTTGAAAAAAAAGAGCCTATTTCAGGGACTAATGTTCAAATGACTTATCAGCAAAGTATTCTCAGAGGAAGGGGAGAACTTGAAGTAGATAGAGCACAAGAAAAAAAGCACATTAAGAATGTGATCTCAGCTAGAGACTAGCTTCAATCTGATCCCATGGGGAAGCTGCAGGGCATAAACTGACCCACAAACTTGGCCTCATATTCCTGCCAGTTCGTGAATTCCCAATTCTTCTTGATTTGCTATCTTGAGCAGAGGGTAAGTTCTGAGAGATTCCTCCTAACTTTTCCTTCTAGCTCTTGCTCTACAGGTCAAGGAAGAAGTGTGAAGACTGTACCAGAGCTAAATATATTCATTTAGGTACCAGAAAATGAGCATAGGCTGGGTCAAGGTAGGTCCACTGGACCCTCTGTGAGATGGAATTGAGATCTATTTATTAACTGATCCCCTCCTCCGAATGGGGCAGAGGGGGGAGATGAAAACACTTTGGATTCCAAATACCATTGTCAACTCGGATCTTGCATCCAGGAGTCCTCTAAATACCCACTATTCCCATTTTTGGGTGTGTGGTTACCCAAATAAATGATCATAAGTCATTTTTGGGAGGGAGTAGGGACTGCTGTTCATTCAGTCCATGATTTCTAGGTCTTAGAATTGGCTCGAGTCTAGGAACTGTGCTAGGTATCAGGATTTTCCTTGGGGGCAGGTGACCTCCACTTCTGCTCCATTCCTGATTCTCCAATTATATGCTAAGCAAAAATCTGCTGGCTGCTTACTTATCTTGCTCCAAGAACAAGAGAGATCCCTTCATATCTTATCAAAAGTCAGAGGCCATCTAAATTTATTTTCAATATTGTTAATCTGTTTCACTAGTGCTACATAATTCATGTTGCAAAATGATATTCTTCATGTTATAATTTTAATTCAATATACCACCTGAAATTTTTAAAATTAAAAATAATATTCTTTAATGTAAAATAACAATAAGCATCCACCCTGTGTTAGGCACTGTGCTAGGCACTGTGCTAGGCACTGTGTTGACTTTGAGCCAGAAGTGTCACAATCAATTACTATGGTAATTTTGGAAATCCAGAGGCATATTCTCTCAACCCCAAGTCTTCCCAGTCCACAGACTGTAGATTTTCATAGTACACTAGGAAAACAAAAATATTTGCCCTATATTATCTTTCCATTTTGAAGTTCAAAATTAAAGATATTTTTTGAAACACATAAAAGCCCTGTACAAGTTCATTTACATAGTTATATTCATTTAAGCAGATGCCTCACATATGTGCTATTTTAGAAAATATCTGTGTATACATATATGTAAATGGAGAGAGGGAGAAATTAATACATAAGTGATACAATTTGGAACATGAAAAAAAATTTGGTGTATGGATAATTTTATACCAATAACCATTTTGTTAGATCACAGAAGAATGTTACTCTTTTTTTTTCCCCGACTTTTTAAAATTCACTCTACTATTCTGGTCCTAAAATAAGAACTTTTTTTTTTTTTCAGTTTAAATTTAAAACTGGCCTTTCCAACACATGACTTTTCTTGCTTTCGAAAAGGCCTCCTCGTAAAAGCTACAAAGGACTCTCACACTTCAAATAGTTCCCTCAGACATTTCGATAAGTGTAAATGAATTTTTTAATCTTCTGGCAGATTCATAATGCCCCACAGATGTGTCCCTGGCTAAGAAAATCACACAGACGTCTATAAGAGGAATGCTGGCCACTCACAGCTGCTATATTGCTTCCAGGGCCTGAAGTGCTGGCCCCAGCTGCCATTTCATTCTTCCTAGAGTGCTTTTATGTTACAAACTTCCCAGTTTAGGAGAGCTTCTCTTATTATAGCAGCTCAGGAGCGTCTTCCTCCTGACAAACCCCATTGCATATGACTTGAGACTGAGAAAATGGTCACTGAGTCCCCTTTAAAGATAACTCGCCAGGAAGAAAGTCTGTCTAGGTGCAGGGAGGGAGAAGGGAAGGAAGAAATGGACTTGTGAGAGGTTTGCACAGAGGCAACTTATTCGTGTGTTATTGGGAGAATGTAATTTTTCACCCAGAAGGGTCTGTGTTTCTAAGGAAAATATTACTGAGGCGTGTTCTTCAGCAATATTTGCTCTGAGGAACCCCAAGGGTAGACAGGAAATGGAAGAGTTCTATTTGAACATGGCCCAGTGGTGCAACCAAAGACTTCTCACATATGAATCAAGTCTTCCCGGAAACCACATTTACAATATCAGAATTCTTGCTTTCTTTTAAGGATCTTATTTATTTATTCATGAGAGACACAGAGAGAGAGTGAGGCAGAGACACAGGCAGACTCCCTGCGGGGAGCCTGATGAGGACTTGATCCCAGGACCTCAGGATCATGACCTAAGCCGAAGGCAGACGTTCAACCCCTGAGTCACCCAGGTGTCCCTACAATATCAGAATTCTTAAGTTAAAGCAATCCACAATGCTATCGTTTAATGTGAATTAAAATAACGTAATTGCATACAGCAAAAACATTAATTGAGCATGACATTTGCCATTTCCTGTTAACTCTACTGCTACACTTTCTTGTTTTGTTTGGTTTTTAATGAGGCATGGCTAAGAAAAGGTAAATGTTATAGGTTATCGGTTTCGTTTTTTTTTTTTTTCTTTCAAGCGTCAGGCATTTCATTTCAGTGCTTCACTTTTCAATTTCTTTTTCTCATTATAAAATGTATTCATTTTAAAGATCTTGTAGTTTAACAGGTATTCACTTCAGAGGGCTTTTTTCTGGAATGGATTTTCTACCAGAAAGGTAATTTATCATATTGAGTACTGTCTCTCAAGCTAAAAAGGAAATTGGTAGATAATAAACATTCCAATGCACCCTTAGTATTTGCAAGTGCAGTCTTTAAAATAAGATGGATGCAGTTTAAGCAGCTTGAACAATGTGGGATGCAGTATCTAACGTGTGTGTATATTTGGTCCAAACCAATTTTTTGAAGTTGGCTGTCTTTCTTGGCATACTGTATTAAGCATTTGTAAAGCTTGAAATGTAGCCATGCTGTAAGATAACCAGAAGTGCTACTTTTATTTTATAATTTATACACCTATTATAGATACATTCTATTTTAAGAAATCCTTACAGGAAAACATACTTTTCTGTATATATATATATGGTTTTTTTTGTTTTGTTTTAATTTTTTATTTTATTTATTTATGATAGGCACACAGTGAGAGAGAGAGAGAGGCAGAGACATAGGCAGAGGGAGAAGCAGGCTCCATGCACCGGGAGCCCTACGTGGGATTCGATCCCGAGTCTCCAGGATCGCGCCCTGGGCCAAAGGCAGGCGCCAAACCGCTGCGCCACCCAGGGATCCCTATATATATGTTTTATTTTTTTTTTTTTAATTTATTTATTTATTTATTTATGATAGTCACACAGAGAGAGAGAGAGGCAGAGACACAGGCAGAGGGAGAAGCAGGCTCCATGCACCGGGAGCCCGACGTGGGATTCGATCCCGAGTCTCCAGGATCGCGCCCTGGGCCAAAGGCAGGCGCCAAACCACTGCGCCACCCAGGGATCCCTATATATATATGTTTTTATAAAAATAACATTTAAATGGTGAATATGAGATCTATTTATGACACTTTATGTTTTTCAAAATTTTTAATATAAATTGATTTTATAGCCAAGTTTTTAGGAATATATTCATTTTCGGGAGAAGAATGTTAAGGACTGTGTCTGACTTGTAAGTTTGTGAGAAAGTTAGCATATAAGATCAGTGTTTCAATATTGAGGGCTTAGTTGGGGGAAAATTCTGCATCTCTTCCTGCATCTAAGTGCCAAATCATATTTTACAAACATCTATTTAATGAGAGACCAGACAAAATATTTCACAGAAGCATTCTGATTGACTTCCTGAGCCTTCTCCATCATTCTAGTTGTGCAGAAACTACTAGAACATGGAGGGCTGTGGCGTACTGACTGCCACAGCCTCTCCAGAACTTCATTCATTCACATGACACCACACACATCCCACTGGCCACATATTTACTTTTATAGGATATGAATACAGCATTTAACAGAAATAGCCTTTACTCCATAAAACTTAATTCTATTGGGATTTTTAAAATGTTCTTAGTTTTCCTTCTTCTTAATGTAAATAAATATTTCAGATAGTGATAAGTGCTATATAGAACATTGAGTGGTGTAAGAGGATAGAGGTTTGAGTGGAATGTGTTTGACTCTGATGGTCAAAGAAAGCCTCACTGAAGATGTGGCTGTGCACACAGGAGTGAGCCATATAAAGATTGCAAGGTGTCCTGCTCAGGCAGGGGAAGCGGAGATGGTGGGAGATGGGGAACTTAGACCATGGTTTCTAGTTTCAGTTTATTCTAGGTGCAAAACAAACAAAAAACAAAACAAAACATTGAAGTCTTTCAGCAAGGAATTATCATGATGGGATTTAAAATTTATAAAGATCACATTACTGAAAAATAAGTGTGACCATTCCAAGGAGCAGTGAACAAGTTCATGGCAAGCATAATGTCTAGGATCTTTATTACTGCATCTTCACTGCCCAGCACAGTCCTAGACATCATGATAATTACACAATAAATGTGTGTTTAATTACCGACTTCGAGTAGTTATGAAAGCAATCTACAGAAGACAACTTTAAGTCTACTCCTAATGGTGGTCTAGTTCTTTGGGGAAAGATTTAAATGGTTGGTCTGTAACTGCGTAAATATATTCTCTAGTCATTTGTACTCATTTACCAAAGATTTCCATTTCTAGGAGTACAATGCCCATAACAGGACATACCTTGTACCCCACAGTCCAAAACGTAAACTATCCTCTCAGGGACAACAGGCAGTTCCTTTATACTCACAGAAGCAGCATCATTTGCAAATATAATTTTCTAACACTTTCACTTATAGTCCACAGAGGAATTGATTTACTCAATATATACTTTCCTTAAAGGGACACAATAATGGGCACCTGAGTGGCTGAGTTGGTTGAGCAACTTTTGATTTCAGCTCAGGTCATGATCTCAGAGTCATGGGATAGAGCCCTGCTTCCAGCTCCACGTCAGGCTCCACACTCAGCAGAGACTCTGCTTGAGGATTCTCTCTCTCTCTCCCCCTCTCCCTCTGCTCCTCCCAACCCCCACCCGCAAATAAATAAATAAATAAATAAATAAATAAATAAATCTTTAAAAAATAAAGAGATGCAATAATAATATACAGATTTCTAAAGAACTAAGCACGTGTAAGATGTCAGGAACAGAACCTACAAGAATTTCTCATGGTAATCATATAGTGAAAGCCTCTATCTAAAATAAAGGGTAATTTTATTTTGAAATTTATTATTTGACTAAATGTTTACAAACTTGGCCCAATTCCTGGTGAAACTGATAGCATATATTTAGAAATTATGCGTCTTTAGCACAGTCATTACACACGCATTCTCTTTTTCTGGGGGTGTTTTGTCTGTGAGCTCCTTTCTCATGCTTCACTCACTTTCAATCACATTTCAGTTTCATTGTTTGGAGAATAAAGCTCTAATTCATCGCCACATGCAATTTACAACAGTGATGTTTGGGTGGACATTTCTTCTCTTAAAATGCACATGGACACATTGCTGCAGATCTACTGTCTTTTGCAAGCAATCTCGTAATAATAGCTACCAGCTCTCTTATCACTCAGAAACTTGATGGCAGCAACTTCAGCTGCCCTGAAGCATTCCCTGAGTCACCGACACTGTCCTTTTACTCACTTCCTCTGGGTTAATTTGGCCCGTTCTTCAATTCATATATATATATATATATATATATATATATATATATATATATATATATATATATATATATATATATATATATATATATATATATATATATATATATATATATATATATATATATATATATATATATATATATATATATATATATATATATATATATATATATATATATATATATATATATATATATATATATATATATATATATATATATATATATATATATATATATATATATATATATATATATATATATATATATATATATATATATATATATATATATATATATATATATATATATATATATATATATATATATATATATATATATATATATATATATATATATATATATATATATATATATATATATATATATATATATATATATATATATATATATATATATATATATATATATATATATATATATATATATATATATATATATATATATATATATATATATATATATATATATATATATATATATATATATATATATATATATATATATATATATATATATATATATATATATATATATATATATATATATATATATATATATATATATATATATATATATATATATATATATATATATATATATATATATATATATATATATATATATATATATATATATATATATATATATATATATATATATATATATATATATATATATATATATATATATATATATATATATATATATATATATATATATATATATATATATATATATATATATATATATATATATATATATATATATATATATATATATATATATATATATATATATATATATATATATATATATATATATATATATATATATATATATATATATATATATATATATATATATATATATATATATATATATATATATATATATATATATATATATATATATATATATATATATATATATATATATATATATATATATATATATATATATATATATATATATATATATATATATATATATATATATATATATATATATATATATATATATATATATATATATATATATATATATATATATATATATATATATATATATATATATATATATATATATATATATATATATATATATATATATATATATATATATATATATATATATATATATATATATATATATATATATATATATATATATATATATATATATATATATATATATATATATATATATATATATATATATATATATATATATATATATATATATATATATATATATATATATATATATATATATATATATATATATATATATATATATATATATATATATATATATATATATATATATATATATATATATATATATATATATATATATATATATATATATATATATATATATATATATATATATATATATATATATATATATATATATATATATATATATATATATATATATATATATATATATATATATATATATATATATATATATATATATATATATATATTGAGGGCTTAGTTGGGGGAAAATTCTGCATCTCTTCCCTGCATCTAAGTGCCAAATCATATTTTGCAAACATCTATTTAATGAGAGACCAGACAAAATATTTCACAGAAGCATTCTGATTGACTTCCTGAGCCTTCTCCATCATTCTAGTTGTGCAGAAACTACTAGAACATGGAGGGCTGTGGCGTACTGACTGCCACAGCCTCTCCAGAACTTCATTCATTCACGTGACACCACACACATCCCACTGGCCACATATTTACTTTTATAGGATATGAATACAGCATTTAACAGAAATAGCCTTTACTCCATAAAACTTAATTCTATTGGGATTTTTAAAATGTTCTTAGTTTTCCTTCTTCTTAATGTAAATAAATATTTCAGATAGTGATAAGTGCTATATAGAACATTGAGTGGTGTAAGAGGATAGAGGTTTGAGTGGAATGTGTTTGACTCTGATGGTCAAAGAAAGGCCTCACTGAAGATGTGGCTGTGCACACACAGGAGTGAGCCATATAAAGATTGCAAGGTGTCCTGCTCAGGCAGGGGAAGCGGAGATGGTGGGAGATGGGGAACTTAGACCATGGTTTCTAGTTTCAGTTTATTCTAGGGTGCAAACAAACAAAAAAACAAAACAAAACATTGAAGTCTTTCAGCAAGGAATTATCATGATGGGATTTAAAATGTATAAAGATCACATTACTGAAAAATAAGTGTGACCATTCCAAGGAGCAGTGAACAAGTTCATGGCAAGCATAATGTCTAGGATCTTTATTACTGCATCTTCACTGCCCAGCACAGTCCTAGACATCATGATAATTACACAATAAATGTGTGTTTAATTACCGACTTCGAGTAGTTATGAAAGCAATCTACAGAAGACAACTTTAAGTCTACTCCTAATGGTGGTCTAGTTCTTTGGGGAAAGATTTAAATGGTTGGTCTGTAACTGCGTAAATATATTCTCTAGTCATTTGTACTCATTTACCAAAGATTTTTCTAGGAGTACAATGCCCATAACAGGACATACCTTGTACCCCACAGTCCAAAACGTAAAACTATCCTCTCAGGGACAACAGGCAGTTCCTTTATACTCACAGAAGCAGCATCATTTGCAAATATAATTTTCTAACACTTTCACTTATAGTCCACAGAGGAATTGATTTACTCAATATATACTTTCCTTAAAGGGACACAATAATGGGCACCTGAGTGGCTCAGTTGGTTGAGCAACTTTTGATTTCAGCTCAGGTCCATGATCTCAGAGTCATGGGATAGAGCCCTGCTTCCAGCTCCACGTCAGGCTCCACACTCAGCAGAGACTCTGCTTGAGGATTCTCTCTCTCTCTCCCCCTCTCCCTCTGCTCCTCCCAACCCCCACCCGCAAATAAATAAATAATAAATAAATAAATAAATAAATAAATAATGAATCTTTAAAAAATAAAGAGATGCAATAATAATCTACAGATTTCTAAAGAAACTAAGCACGTGTAAGATGTCAGGAACACGAACCTACAAGAATTTAATCATAATAGTGAAAGCCTCTATCTAAAATAAAGGGTAATTTTATTTTGAAATTTATTATTTGACTAAATGTTTACAAACTTGGCCCAATTCCTGGTGAAACTGATAGCATATATTTAGAAATTATGCGTCTTTAGCACAGTCATTACACAAGCATTCTCTTTTTCTGGGGGTGTTTTGTCTGTGAGCTCCTTTCTCATGCTTCACTCACTTTCAATCACATTTCAGTTTCATTGTTTGGAGAATAAAGCTCTAATTCATCGCCACATGCAATTTACAACAGTGATGTTTGGGTGGACATTTCTTCTCTTAAAATGCACATGTACACATTGCTGCAGATCTACTGTCTTTTGCAAGCAATCTCGTAATAATAGCTACCAGCTCTCTTATCACTCAGAAACTTGATGGCAGCAACTTCAGCTGCCCTGAAGCATTCCCTGAGTCACCGACACTGTCCTTTTACTCACTTCCTCTGGGTTAATTTGGCCCGTTCTTCAATTCATTCTGGTTGTCAGTTTATACAATATATCAGCATCTTTCAAGTGTCTCTTTGTTTCACGCAAGGTGAAAAAAATACAAGCGATGACCTGATTCTTGGTATCAAAAATATAAGGAGATCTCCAGAATAGAAAATGTTAGAAACAGAAAAAAATACTGAAGACAGCAAAAGAAATAGAATTGAGGGAAACTTATAATTTTGGAATAATTACCCTGTCATTAATCCCTAATAGTAAAATATGATGTGTGTTAGAAGAGATTCCATATCGTTCATTCAGTAACTTCAGTCCTGTTGAATGCCTACCATGTGCCAGGCTTAACACTAGTGCTAGCATTAGAGCAGTGAGCAAGACAGGATTCCTATTTCTTAAGGAGCTTATATTTTAGGAGATACATACTGATAAAAATGTAATTCCAATGTAATGAGAGAAATGTTATCATGGGAGAAGTATGGATTAATTAAATACAAAAAAAAGGGGGGTTTTGGTAGTACCTTCAAAGAGCACCTCACCCAGATTTGAAGGTCAACAAAAGGCTTCCTGTAGAAAGTGATATCTAAACTGAGACCTTAAATATGAATTAGATTCTCAGCAGAAAGGCCTCAAGGCTAAAATTTCAACTTGTACAAAGTACCAGAGGTAAGAAGGAACGTGGTCGTTTTCAGAAAATGCAAGCATAGTTTGGCAGAAGCATAGAGCATAAGAAGTGAGCAAGAAAAGGGTAGAGAAGCTGACAGAAGCTGTGTTAAATCATGCAAGGAATTTCATGCGATCCTGTGGTCAATGGGAAACACTGAGGAGTGTGTGCAGAGATCACTCTGTATTGTACGTTGAGTTAGGAAAGAACTGGAAAGAGTTAAAATTGGGAGCTTGGCAGAAATACTAATCAGGAAATTTCCATAATAATCTGGCCAAGATACAAGTTAACATATTCATACTGAGATTGGAGAAAAGTTAATGGGTTACACAGATATTTAGGAGAGAGAGCAAATTTTATTCTCCCAGGTAATTCATTAAATATCAGGAGAGTGAAGAGTCATGAATGATTCCCAGATTCTTGACTCTAGCAGATGCTACATTCTTGACAGGTGACACAAGCAGCATGTGCAGGTCAGACAGAGCCTCTTGTCCTAACATATCGCATTTCCCTAGTTACTCGGGGTATTTTTTTAAGAGTTTCTCATTATTCAACAAATATAAACCCCTGCAGTTCTCTGTTATGGACCAAACTGTGTTCCCCTTAAATCTATTTGTTAGAGCTGTAGCTGCAGTGTGACTGTATTTGGAGGTAGGCCCCTTAAAGAGGTAATTACTGCTAAATGAGCTCATACTGTAGGGCTGTAATCCAGTGTGACTGGTGTCCTTACCAGAATAAGAGAGATTAGAACCTACAGAGAAAAACACCAGAAAGCAAGTCACATGAGGGCACAGAGAGAAAAGAAGATGGTCATTTCCAAGCCAAGGAAAAAGGTCTTGGGAGAACCAAAGCTTCTGACATCTTGAGTTTTAGATGTCCTGCCTCTACAACTGTGAGAAAATAAATTTCTGTTGTATAAGCCACCCAGTGTGGTATTTTGTTATAGTAGACCTAGAAGCTAACACAATCCCAAAACCAGAATTCATCTAAAAAGCAAATTCACCAAAATCATAAAGGAAATGTATCACATTTATCTGAGACCATGTTAAAGTCTAAGGATAGCATATGTGCTTGAAAACACACCTTTTAATGAAGAATAGCAAATGCTATATTACACAAACACTCTTTCTCAGTTGATGCCATTGCAAGTAATTTCAGGAATTGTTCGGGCCAATGGAAAATGTCTCAAGAAACTAATCATAAGAGATTAAGTTAACACACTGAAATCATTCAGTTAATGATCTCATGCAATGGGTTGGCTTGAGGAAACACACACATAGTCCTCTCTGACAGCCCTCTAATGAGAAAGAATAATAGATGTCCTAAATAAACACTGATACCAGATTAAATCTGGTTGGAACCCCTCTTCCAACCAGATTTCTGTCTCTAAGACTCTACTTCCAAGAACTCCTAGTACCCCTATGAATCTCCTGCAGGCTTTTAACATTTTCTTGGTTTCCTGATAGCTGTAGCAGTCTCAAAACCGTTGGGTTTCTGGAATTACACAAATGGCCCTGCATTTTATCAATGAGGCATACTATTTTTCAATGGATTGAAATAATTTATGCCAGTGATCTCTACCTTCATAAATTCACATTAATTTAGTGAGGAGATTAAAGCTCACATATTAGATTTTTTTTAAGAGTTATATACTGTATCCAGGATTTCCTACAACCTTTACACTATTTGTTAAAATCAAGTAAGAGTGGCAATTGTTAACACTATCAGATCAGAAGCACTACATTTACAAATAGCTTTTCTCCAAGAACACTTTGAAAACAAGACTGTGGTTATTTAGAAAATAATAAAAAATAATAAAAAAATTAAGTGTGGTTATTTAGTAAAATTTGAAGAATGTGTCTTTAAAACAAATTCTCATACCAAAACCTCAAACATTTTAGGGTTACTCTTTGTCTCATGTGTAAATTGAATAACAATGAAAAAACTCCCCTCTCTGAACTCCTACATTTTACGATCTCTAGAGCATTTTCTATGTTTGAATTTCAATAGTTATTTGCAATTGTCTTATATTTCCAACATAGTAACTTAAGAAAATTATCACACACTGTTTGATTTCTATGTACATAGTGTCATTCACAATGGCTCACAATATATACTTCTAGACTGGATGCAACTGAATACCTGAAAATCAAGTGATATTCCAGAAAGAGCCTGGTGATTCCACAAAGACTACAGGAACATTCTTAGTCAGGTCAAAAATGAACGATGCACTCCAACTAGTCTTCATCATTGACGTAAATCTTATCAAATAGCTATTACTGAGAAAGAAACTAAGCTTAAATTACATTGAAGAAAAATTCCACAAGGAGTTTTTATTCTTTTTTAATTATTAACATCAAAGGGCAAATTTAGCAGCATTAATCTAGGCCTGAAAGAAGGCACACTACCTTTGGAAAAGATGGTTCCATGGGGATCAATTTATAAAACCAGTACAACTGAAAATGTAGCAGTGTTCAACAATTCTAAAGCAAAAATAGTGTAAAAGTGCTAGTATAAAATAATCTAATCCTTTTCCAAATTAGTGGTTCAAGAGGCCCCCAGAAAATCAATTCAGAGCTCCAGACTACTGTTAAATGATGATCAGAGTTTCTGTTCTCTTCTATACTGCATCCTAAGGGATATCTCTCCATGTCTAATCCACTGAGAGTGTTTTGGGGTATGTGCCTCTGTGTATATGCGTGTGTGTGTGTGTGTGTGTGTGTGTGTGTGTGTGTGTGTGTACAAAATAATAGTGGAAATAAAAATGGGTCACAAAAGAGAGATAAAATGCAAAAATCATTTTACTGTCAATTCAACAGTTGTATGACATCTTCAAAATATAGAACTTATAGACATTTAACATGCAAACCATCATATAAACAGCATGTCAATCAAACCAGAAACTTATGTACTTGGGTGGATGGAATTTAAATCCTGAGATACAGAGCAGACTCAAATATTGGCGCCAACACTTCCAGATGTCTAGTTTATTTTGCCCTGCATGCTCAGTTGGAAAAAAGAAAGTATAAAATAGAGCAAAGAGTGGGAATTACACAAAATGGAGCACTAGAATGACAAAAAATTAGGAAAATGAGGGCTAGTCAGATCTAAACTACAGAGACTCTTGAGGGATTTTCATGAGAGAGAAAGGGAGCTCTATTGACATTGAGCTAGCCACTATTAAGAAATGTGTGAAAAAGCCTAAGAGATCAGGACATGGAAATCAAAATCAAGGTAATAGAACTTAGGATGCTTATGGGCAGCCAGCCACTATCCAGATTATATGGACTTTTTTAAAAGAGTTTATTTATTTATTCATGAAAGACAGAAAGAAACGGGCAGAGACATAGGCAGAGGGAGACATGAGCCAAAGGCAGATGCTTAACCACTGAGCCACCCCTATATGGACTTTCAAACACCAAATTCCTCCTGCCTCCAGCAATCAGGATAGACATTTTTTAATATCATTTTAACCTGCAGACCCTTTCTTAGAGCAATTCACAGAAGTTTGAAACTGATGATGCGAAATGAAGTTGCAGTTTTGTTTCTAAAACTAGCTTGATATTGGAACAACCTAGGCCTCTTGTTAATATTGCTCCCATTGATACGATAGGAAATTATATAATACCTAAGATTTTTCACATCTAAATGTACTGTATTTCTTTGTCTTTTATGAATATTAGCAGCTCAGAAGAGCAGTGTCACACAAGCAAATGGCAACAAGTAACACTTTCGATGTAAGCAGCTAGTGCTCTAAAATAGGAGTAGTAGGCATAGTTAATTAACCATTGCCTGAGTATTTAGGATAAGTCAGCAGAATGTACTCATGTGAAACAAAAGCTAACATGGCAATACCATTCTCTTTTTACTCTTGTATATGTATTCAATTTAAGATTGAAGGTTTGAATATTGAGTTTGCTTTTTAAAAAATGCATTTTATTTATTTATTTGAGACAGACCCCATCAGCATGAGCAGGAAGGAGGAAGCAGATGGAGAGGCAGAAGCAAACTCCCCACTGAGCAGGGAGCCTGACATGGGATTCGATCCCAGAATTCCAAGATCGTAATCTGAGCTGAAGGCAGAGACGTAACTAAGCCACCCAGGTGGCCCGAATACTGAGTTCTTCACTAATTCAGTTGTGGGTTTGTTTCTAAAATCCAACAAAAATCAGACCTAAGGAAACCAAAATGCATCACTAGTTTTTAAAATTAAGATTTTTTTAATAGGGTTGTAATCTTTGAACTATAAAATCCCTTTATTTTTGGCTACCATCATACAGCTATACAACTGGCATAGATTTCTTCTCAATGAAATGTGGCACCATCACAGATGGAAAAGTTTAAGGGTTTGTCTTGCACAGAGAGTAGGTGTTAGAATCACAGTGCCACAACATTTCTGATAAGCAGCATGACGCTTTTCCTTCTTGCAAGCAAACCAGGTGATAATTTGAAAATTTTGCACCTATCTTGGCACCTCTGACAATATTTGTCACAAAGTTTATATAACGATATGCTTCCAGTTTGTATCCCTCTAGCTTACATGTAATGCTTGGGTTTATGGTACCTCCTACATTAGTAACAAAATCAATACAAGATGCAGTGTACGTACACACTATAAAGAAATATTTTCGTTTTCCTAAGTTGCTAAGGTTAGTTGTTTCACTATCTAATTAGATTTTTTTCTCAAAGGTTCACAAAGGAGATTCACAAATTCTACCAAATATTTGAAAGTGATTTGAGTCGTTTTCCTTCACAAGAAAATTCTGCACTTGGCGTTTGCTTCCTAAAAAATTGTCCCTTGTGTTTTACTTCAGAAATTGGGACTTTTTTCCCAAAGTTTTCATATTTATGTTAAAAGAACTACTGCATTGTATGTAATAGGATGCGCCACTATAATTTCAACCCCAGAATAAACAGAAAGCATATATTTTTTATTCCTTTTGTTATAATTATTATAAAACAATTTTGCCATATTATTAGATAATAAGACTGGCTGTCCTATGAATACTAAATCAGAAACCTGTAAAATTTCTAGGACTTTTTTTTTTTAATTTGTTCATGAGAGACACAGAAAGAGAGGCAGAGATTTAGGCAGAGGGAGAAGCAGGCTCCCTGAGGGGATCCCAATGGAGGACTCAATTCCAGGATTCTGAGACCTGGGCCAAAGGCAGCCGGCTCAACTGCTGAGCCACCCAGGTGTCCCTCTAGGACTTCTTTAACAAACTACATTTTTTTCATCTGTTATACCCTGTTTCCTCAATGCAAAAACTCCTTGCTGACTTTAAAAATAGAAATTCTCCTCATCAATCCAAACATATCTCCCATCAGTTTCCAACACCCACTGCTTTGGCCAATTTTACCTTGCTGTCCCTAACTTTAAAAGTTCTCTTCTACCTCTGACCTGGACCGTGTCCCACTTCACTTTGGGAATGTCCTAAATACCCTCCCTAGGGACCCAAACATTACTCCTTTGGTAATCCACACATATAAGTGATGTTATTCCAATGAGTACTAAACAAATCAACAAGTATTATTGATAAATACTATAATTATCTAATCTTTTTCATATTACATGATTATAGAAAATGAAAACTTTATTAAATAAAATCTTGTGTAGGTTCAAAGCCTCTTAAAGAAATAGCTTAATATGGTAAATTGCTAGCATCATACTGTATACTATATGTTAGAAATTATGTAAACAAATAATTTAGCTTTAATGCAAAACATTGGGTAAAATGTTAATGCACATTTGTACTCGCATATCCATTGTTTTCATGTTAATTTAAATTGATAGCTGCCCCAGGGCTCAGTTGCTCCCTTTGACTTTAATCTACTGTATCCGAGGCAGCTTCAGAATAAGAGCCTGGACAGTTGTGCTCATTAGGCTTCAGAGTGTCTTGACAAGTTTATTCTCCCTCAGGAAATTTCCTAAGGACAGTTTTACAGAACATGCGACTACAGAGTGTCCCTCCTTTTGACCTCGCTTCTCGCTTTCCTCAGATGAAAGATGAACTTGGAGAATTTGTAGGGGTCAGGAGGGGGTCATGGAGAAATGGACCGATTGGGAAGGAGCCCGCAGGAACTGAGTGGGACTGAGTGGTTGAGGGCCTTGCAGTAAGAGTACCAAGTTTCAAGGGCGAGAGAGAGTCAGAAAAACAAAAAAGGATGAAAAAAAAAGACATTCAAGAGGAGAATTAAGTTGCTGACTGGTATTTTTTGCACTTAAAAGCAGCATAGTACAGCAAATGAGAGAATAATGGAAGTGTGTTAACAATCACTACTTCAGTAATAATCTTTGTACTACGAAGAGGAGAAATGGCTAAGTTTGTACAAACTTTGAAGGACAGGGACCTGGATTTGAGACCTTCTCAATGACACTCTTTTGAGGGAAGGTAAACCAAATCCCAAGGCAAGTTGGCCAGTTGGAGATTGAGACTCTTCTAGTTCAAAAACTTTGTAAACACATTTGAATGTTGTGGATTCTACAGATATTTAATTCTATTAATTGATTCAGTGACAACAAAAATACCTGGCACCTTTATGTGTTAGACTCGGGGCTAGGTGCAGGAGGAACGGGGTTGCTGCTGCCTCGCACTGAGAGTGGATCTATTGAGCATCCTCCATAAAGTTCTTTGTATTATATTTCTCTTCTATTGTTCCCAAGCCTTCAGTAAGATCTTGTTAAACATTACAACCTGTTCTCAGTGATTCCAGCGGGGAACTAAAAAGCCGGCTCTCTGCCCAAACTGAAAATGAAGCAGTTTGGACCAGCAACAGCCACCTGAGAGAAGTTAGTCTTAAGACAAAGGGTGAGATGACATGCTACAGAGCGCGTGGCAAACCGTGAGCTGGGTGCAGAGCAGGACTCGAGAGCCAGATGGCTCCTCCATGGGGCAGTGACCAGAACAGCTGTACATGCATTTGCTGGAGATTGCCAGAAGTTCTAAAGTAGGATAATCTGATAAAAGCCTAGACGTAATAGAGTCAGTTGGAGTTCCAGCTCCATACTATACATCAGAGGGAAAGGCCAAGTGACATATTACTGACTTAATTCTAGGATATTTGGCTAGCATTATCATGAGATCCGTAATAACTGCACATAACTGTATATATTAGGAATATATACTAACATTTTTTAAAGAGAATGAGTGATCCAAGGCTTATTTTCACTTTGGTGCATTTTAATCATTTGATATACCATGGCGTGAAAAAATTTAAAGGATGCATAGCTCTCACATAAGTAACTTTAATTCTCTATTCACCTATTCATTTCAACTTTTAAAATCGCTAATTCAGAGCAAATGCTTTTTCTCAGTAAAATCTTTAAAAATAAAATCATTATTTTCCAAATGCCTAAATGGTCTCCTGCAGCTTACCTACTCAGTGGCAGAGAAATGGATCCAATTCAGTAACAAATCTAGAAATGAATTTATCATTCCTGGGTTATATGTGAAGTAGGCATGTGCAAATGTGAGCAAGTGAAGGAAGGAGTCAAGGGCAAGGAGGAAATAAAATGAAAGGAAAGAAAGGTAATAATAATAATAGAATTGAGTCTTCCCTTCCCCTTTCCTCCATCTTAGACACTAGTGCAACTCTAGACACATTTTAAATATTAATGGACTCTTCTCTGCCTTCAGATGTGGATGCACAGAGGAAATACTGTACATTTTATATCCACCATCTCTTAAAAGGAAATTTTGTCTTCTTGGTCACAAGTGGCTTGTAGAAAATATAACTTCGCAAGCTATTTCATAGTTAGACTTAAGAAAAAAATGGCATGAGAATTCTTACCTAAAATTTGGTTGATGAAGACTGCAATGTCATGTATATTTTCCCCTTTGGCTACATAGCATTTCAAGAAAATGCAATACATTTAAAATGAAAAAAACTTTATTATAGCCTTGTCCCTATCATATATGTTTACTAGTTTTGTGTTGCAAGGTACATTTTCAAAATTTATATTTTAGGAATCTTGCAAAGGAAAAAAAAAACAATAAATTAAAGACTGGGATATTATTATACTTGTAAAATAAAAATATGACCTAATTATAATTATTAATATAAATTAGAGTTGCTTCATAGATGCTAAGAATAAAAATTGCCAATGACTATTTTAATAATTTCATAGTTCTTACACTGTGTGTAGTATCTTATACTGTGACAGATTTCCTACTATTTTAACTTAATATAACATAGGTGTATGTTCACAGAACTATGAATTTATTCTAACTGAAATTCTTTCTAAGATTCAATATAACTATAATTTTTGCCAGCAGTAGTATAATTTATAAAACTTTAAAGGCTGTGTTCCTTAAACTTAATCCTTTAACTTCTTTCCATTTATTTTACCTTGGCAAGTCATAAAATAGGTAAATATGCTTTCATTTACAAAGGCTGAATCCATTAAAAAATATGGGTCTAAGTTGGGTTAGAAGGACTTTCATTCAACCAGCATGCAGAATGAATGAGTGAGTGGATAGTATTTCTAATTGATGGTTAATTCATAAACAGAGATATAGAAGTCTAATTTTTATCTTACTCCATTCATTTTCTTAGTGACAATTCAGGTATTTATCTTCAAACCTCTGCTGAGAACTAAAATTTGCTCTTAACAAATTTTAAAACTAATTGTTATAATACCCTTGATTTTTAGTGCACACTTTCACAAACAGCTCATATTCTACAATCATTTATAAAAAAAATATCCTCCTTGGTTATTTATAAAAAATATCCTCCTTGGTTCTTCATAATTATATTCTTGTGCATTTATATTATATTTTATCATATAATCCACACATATTCTAAATTCTAACTGTGTACTCCATTGGTTAAGAAAGAAAACATTATTATTTCCAACATCCCTTACTTACACAAAGGTTCTTATTGAATTTGATGTTTCAAATAACACACTTGACAATTTTATTGTTGTCAGTGATAAGAGTACAGCTCAAACAAAACAAATGTCCTTTGCTGTCAAAGACAAGGATATCTCACGTCTTGAATGCCATCACAGACAGGAAATTGCTAGTACTGGTTTGAAACAGGGATTTCAGGAAGGAAAAGGAAAAGGCTTCCTGACAAACTACATTCTTTAAAAATTGTCCATCAATCAAAGGAAGGAAAAATTCTTTAGATTAGATATTAACTCCTCTAATAGCTGCATATGGTTATGTAATTATTTTCCACACAAGAAAACCCCAAAATTATAATAATTACAAGGGCATATTGTGGAAAACTTCATCAATTTTATTTATTTTGTTGAAATACTACTGTTAATTAAATTGCATGTAATAAAATGAAACTATATGGAAATAAGCATTTTAATCATAATTTTAAATCATGTTAGTTAAACGTAACGACAAAACAGGTAAAAATCTGAAAATGAATAAAACTTGACTGTACTAATTTTTTAAATGCAATCAGAATTTGTAATGCATGTATTTAGATGAAAAGAACATGTGATAAGTAAATCACTTAAATATTTTAAAGATTACACACTAAGAATACAGCTTTGCCTATATTCCTTCCACATTTAGTGCTACTAATGTCTTACTATATTATCTGGGGCAAAATCTCAATTGATTGGCAACTGATTATCCAATTCATTTTGCTTCCAGAGAAATAAGACTTTTTTTTTTTTTTTTGAGAAATAAGACATTTTATTGTACCCTCTTTCCTTTGCATCTTGCTATAGTTGTTTTCATCAAGATACACCATATCAAGTGTGCTCAGCACATCTTGAGAGGAAAAGTCTCCAATTTTCAATTTGGGATATGGTAAGAAAATTAATTAAATGTATTATATCAGATTATTGACTGAAAGATTTCAGTGTCATCATTTACATTTCTCAGAGTATTGCTACACATTACAAAGGCAAATCTTGATTTATGAAACAAATCCTAGCCCATGAGAAATGGGGTTAAAAAGTTGTTGCTCACAAATGAGTAGGGTTTAATCAATAATTCTTGCAAACCCATCCTATCAGTAAGTTATTGCAGAACTCAAATATATTTCATGATAAAAAAGATATAAAGTAAAAATGGGAAAAATATCACATTGCTTTGTCTCTGAAATTATTAGAGTAAGAACATAAAGATTTAGGAAGCATTTGTATGTTTTGGGCTCTGTGTGAGTGAGGTATTAGATGAATTAGCTAACAAAGAGCCTATGCTTAAACCTGTAACTGAACTGGAAAAATATTGTCACTAATGGAAAAAAGGGCAGAGGCTTTACATCTTTCCCGTATTCCATCTCGCTGTGAAGTCAATGGGGCGAGAAATATAGGCAAGTACAGAACAAAGATTCATGACTGAGAACTCACTGAGAAACAGTTTAACATCTTAGAAAGAACAGAGAAGGCATCCCTAGTCATTAATTATCGAAAAGTCACAATAAAAAGCATTACATTGAGCCTGTTATCCACCAAACTGGTAGCATTTAGCTAGAGGCAATATTATGTAGGACTCTGAGCTGGGATTTGGGTGTCAGACAACATAGGCTCTTTTTCTGGTTCTGTCATTCCAAAGTTTTATAACCCTGGCAAACCTAATTAATCTTTCTTAGCTTCATTTCTCCATATTGACAAATGGAGCTAATAACTACAGTACTGATGCACACCTATGCCTGCAAGTCAATTTCTGCTGCTTTAGACGCTGCACTGATGAACCTGGTATATTGACTTACAATAACTTCCTACAAGTCATCAATGGATTAAAATTGCCAACCACTCTGTAAGCTACTGATAGTCTTCTTACGATTACGAAGTAAAGATCTGCTTGAAGTGATGACTTTGAAAGTTTTGCAGTAAGTTAAAAGGTATGTAATTGCAAATTCTTCTAAAGCTAAAAGGCCCATGATTTGACCAAAACAAAAAATTACATGATGGCCCTCATTAGGTAAGGAAGTTCAAGCTGTTCGTGAAAACGGACATGAAGAGTAGATAGTATTTCCCTTTATATTTGAATGATATTGACTAAAATTCTTTCTTCATGGTGCTGATAAGACTTTATACAAAATTTCTAGGTATTCATGTCTACATTGAAAAATTATTTCTTATGAAAACAAGCCTTATGCTACATTTAGAACATAGGACTTGATCTTGCAGTATCAAAGAATCAACAATTTTTCTGTTTTTTCAAGATTTTATTCGTTTATTTGAGAGAGAAAGAGTGCAAAAGAGAGCACAAGAAAGTTAAGGAGCAAAGGGAGAAACAGATTCCCTATGGAGCAGGGAGCCCGACAGGGTACTTGATCCCGGGACTCCAGGATCATTACCCAAGCCAAAGGCAGGCGTCCAATAGACTGAGCAATATTGGCACTCAGCAATTTTTCTATTTAATTATGATAATTCAAATAAAGAAAAAGCTGAATACAAAGATATACTTCATTGTTATTAAATGTAAAAACTAAAAAAGTGTAATTGTTTATATTATCAAAACCAGACTTTAAATATATTAAAATTTATAATAACTACTACGCTCTATGCCTCTCAGGTGCCCATTAGCCTTCTTTCTGTTCTATAACTCCTTAAGGCACATTCCCACTCCCTAATCTTCACACTTGCCATTTCTTTGGATGATATGCCTTTCCTGTCGATGTTCAGGTGGCTACAAACCCTTTTATCATTCAATTCTCAGCCCCTTTGTCATTTGTTCAGAGTCCTTTGCTGACCACCCTATCCAAAGTCCCTGTCCCAGTCACATTCTATCACATAACAGTGTTTATATCCTTTCAGAGCACTTACTGATCTCAGAAGCTACCTTTCCTAAATCACTAGCTACATATTTATATCTGTCTCTAATAGAGTCTAGCCGGTATAGGAGACATCCTCAAGATTAATATCTAGGGATTAGAGTTGGATGATACTAGACTTAATTACTAGTGGCCCTTTTTAAAGACGGGGTACTGAGAGCCCATTTATCTTCAGCTTTAAGCCTTATATTCAATTTGGGGGCAACAGAAACATTCCAGATAGCCTACACTGACACTGTTATTTAACAAGAAACTACCACCTAAACTACCATCTAATCTACTTACCAACTAATCTACCATCATAAACAGGGGACCTAGAGGTGGGGTAAAGGGCATAGTTTTAACGATTCACACCTGGCTGAGAAAAATACATCACATTTCAATTATACATTAAATACTGTTTACAGAGCATTTTTTTTTCTTTTCTGAACTAATGGCAGAGATTCACATGTCAGATAAACCAAAGTCAAAGAGAAATGGATAATTCTGTTACTATCCTGTTAAGAGTTCGTTTATTTAACTTTAATTCAATATTGTAAAAATATTTGAATATCTTTTTTAGATATATAACAAACTTCAAAAGCTCTAATAAACGTTTAATAAAATTACCCTATCCCTTAGTAATTAGTAGAATTACTTGAATCTTCCATTTCTTCCCCATTACAATTTGATTCATTGGCTTAGATTTTTGTTTGTTTTCTTAAAAACAGACACCCAAGTCTTGAGAAAGCATCAACTAGAAGGTTTCAGGGAACCCAAGGAGCATGATTTATCTCATATATCTGCTTCTTTCTGATTATCTGTTTAAATTTTTTTTCTCAGCATACATTCTCTCTCTGCTATTCAAGCTACATGAAAACAACCATTAATAACCCCTTAAATTCATATGAAAGAAATCTAGTCACATGGAAGAGACCAAATTTCATACCAAATTTTAATCTTTATTTTTCTCTCTTTTTCCAGCCCAACTCCAAATTTCTTCCACTACCCTCTTTCCCTCCCCCCAAAAAAGGGTTTGAATGTCTCTGGATGGTCTGTTGCCCATCCCTGAACCAACCAAAGGTTATCAAAAGCTTCAGTAATGGATTCTCTTTATAGTTAAGGGAATTCTTTTGGATAGTAGTGAAATCTCCAAAGATATATTGAGTCAAGGTGATGAACCTGACGTGCCCTTGCAAAATATCTGGATTTTTAACAGCTGGTCATTCTTTACCATTGAAGGTTTCTACCTAAAATTCAGCACTGCCAGGCAGCCCCAGTGGCACAGCGGTTTAGTGCCTCCTGCAGCCCGGAGTGTGATCCTGGAGACCCGGATCGAGTCCCATGTCGGGCTCGTTGCATGGGGCCTGCTTCTCCCTCTTGCTGTGTCTCTGACTCTCTCTCTCTCTCTCTGTGTCTCTCATGAATAAATAAATAAAATATTAAAAAATAAATAAATAAAATTCAGCACTGTCATATCTGTGTTTTGTAACAAAAATTAATGGAAGTAGAGAAAATAATTTAGAGCTAGACAGATTCTGAAGATAGGTATAAGAGTCAGGAAGCTATTTTAATAGTTTAGAACACACACTGAATTTCTAATTTAAATCAAAGTCAGTGAGGTTGTGATTAAAGAGGACAGTTTTAGAGATATTTTGTGAAGAATTTGACAAGACTCAATGAATGATTATGAAAGTTAAGGGACAGGTATATGTTAAGGATGACCCTCTTATTTCTACCTTGAGTCATACGTTACATGATATTTCCATGCATTGATACAGAGAGTTAGAACAGATTTGGACTGTGGATAGATGAGAACAATGCATCTGGAGAAGAAAAGAGATGAAATAATAAATAAAAATCAATATAAAGCTAGGCAGGCATGCTCTAGCTATAAAGCTCAGGATTCACCACAAAGAAATATGAATCTAACTCTTTACACATTGACTAATCAGAAGAGTTTGATTATAGGTTTTCTTGAGAATGTGGCCCAAGGATTTCACACAGCTCTGCCATCATACTGGTAAGCCTTTTTTAGAAATCTATTTAGACCTTCATGTTCCCACATTTTATTTTCAAAATGTTAAAAATCTCTCTTTCTTTCTACTTTGTCCCAGCACAACCACAGTGTCACACTATTCACCTTTCATTACATTTCCTCCAAGTCTTGACACATTTCCAACCATGACTAGTCACTTGGAAAGCATTATCCATCATCATTAACTGCATTTCTTGAGATGAGCACTTTTCCTAGAATCCCAGTAAATAAAGTTTTCTTTTTAACTTGACATAATTTGACAGTTATCAATATATGTAAATACTATAAGAAGTGATCAAATTAACTAAAAATACTAGAAAAAAAGTTTACTGAATCAAGCTGGGTCTGATGTGAGAGGAGAAAACAAAAAGGCCCGAGGACCAGAAGGCAAAGATCATTGGCAATTAACAAAATAGGCAAAATAGAAAAATTATTCTCGAAGATTAAAGCTATGTTAAATTAAATTTAAAGAATCAACATAGTAATGCTAATACATAATATTGATAAACTTATTTCATCCATAATTAAATGTGAATATTATCAAGTCACATCCAGTTCGTTGTTACATTTCAATAGTTTTAATTTAAAAAAATTTCCAAGTAACCTCGTATTTGTCAAAGATACCTTCATACATGGAGATGTGAACAAAGACCATATTCACAATTACTCAAATAAACTCAATGGAGTACACTTTTTCTTTGAAAAGTAAACTACCTCAAAGAATATCTCAGAAAAAAAGTCATGTTATTATAAACCTTAGCATATTAACAATCAAAAAGACTCCTACTTATAAATATGTACACTGAAAGCATCTGGCAAGTTTCTATAAATCTAAACAAATTTATTTGCCAACCCAAAATTTAGCATACATTCTTAAACCTGTGTTGTTTCTCTCTCCCACTCTTTCTCTTTCTGTCTCTCTGTCCTTCTCTCTATGTCTCTCAAACACACACACACAGATGTTATTCACCTTTAAAGCATCTCTAAATCCTACCATTGATCTAAGAAAGAGTATACCTACTTATATTTTTTTAAGTGCAGAAAAAACCCAGAAACAAATAAAAGGTTTTAGGGGGGAAAAAAACGTCTATGGCCATAACATCCTGAACGTACCTAATCTCTTCTGATCTCAGAAGCTAAGCAGAATACTTGAGTAGGAGAAAAAAGGGAACAGAGCTGATAAAATAACATAAATGCTGGGCAGGCCTGGTGGTGCAGCGGTTTAGTGCCGCCTGCAGCCCAGGGTGTAATCCTGGAGATCCTGGATCGAGTCCCACGTCAGGCTCTCTGCATGGTGCCTGCTTCTCCCTCTGCCTGTGTCTCTGCCTCTCTCTCTCTGCATCTCTATGAATACATAAATAAAATCATAAAAAAATAAAAATAAAAAATATTTAAAAAATAAAAAATAAAAAAATAACATAAATGCTTTCCATAAATACAAAACAGAATTTTTAGTCTTAAAATTCCAACAGAAGATTAATGAAAAGTGAGCATAGGCTGTGTAGAGTTGATAAAACTAACTACACTGAAAGGAATTATTTGTTTTAAGTGATATTTATTTATTTTTCAAAGTTTTGGGTTTGTTTTTTTTTTATTTTAGAGAGATCAAGGAAGAGAGTACACACATGCACATGTGGGTGGAGGAGGGGGGAGGGGAGAAAGTGAAAGAATCCCAAGCAGACGCCCTGCTGAGCACAGAGCTCCACATGGGGCTCAGTCTCATGACTCTGAGGCCGTGACCTGAGCTGAAACCAACAGTCAGACATATAACTGACTGAGCCACCTAGGCACCCCTATTTTAAATGATTTTTAAAACACAGGGAACATTTCATTCCTAGTAGGATATACACTAAGAGGGAAAAAAAGTGAAAGAAAAAAATTCTCAAGCTATTTACTTATATTTTTGAGTGGTAGTATTGTTTTCCTGAGTGTGCTATACAGATAAAATAAATTAATAATAATGATGTCACTGAACTGCAATTTTGGTCATGAGTAAAGGAGGCTCATATGTTAGAGGAATTTGAATAAAAACCCTGAATTCCTGAATTTGTTAAATTTTAACTGGAGTGTAAACGTGAATATACATATACATATATATATTTTTTAAATATGCCCTACTTCTCTTCATAAAAATGCCTACACAGGAACAATAAATAACCCTCTCAAACAGAATTTGGCTTCCAAATACCATTTCTCACAAAGGAACCAGAGTTTCTCGAACCTTTTTAGAATTCAAGCTGGGGCAGAAAATATACAGGTTGAGCCTAGAACATGTTATCAGACCAGACAGTAAGAAAGCAAACATTATTGGGATCATGTCAAAAGGACCCAGGAGCCCACTGGCAAGAGCTCCCACTATTCAAAACTGAGGAAATTTCAGCTTGAATAATAATAATTATTATATAAATGCTTGAAAACACAATCAAATGTTTAAAACTATAAGATCTCAATAATATTTATTTTTAAAAACCTAATTGGAGATTTTGCAAGGATACTAAGGAACTAGCTCATTATTTTGAAATATAATAAAGAAATGACTCAAGCATCTCTCCAGCATTCTATCCACTATGACCTGAACTCAGATAAAGAATTGATGGAGAGGGATCCCTGGGTGGCTCAGCGGTTTAGCACCTGCCTTCTGCCCCTGGCGTGATCCTGGAGTCCTCGGATTGAGTCCCACGTCGGGCTCCTTGCATGGGTCCTGCTTCTCCCTCTGCCTGTGTGTCTCTCCTGAATAAATAAATAAAATCTTAAAAAAAATAAAGAGTTGATGGAGAATTTTTATTATCTAAGTATTTTGAGCAATAACTGAAAAAGAATGATTTAATTAGAATATTACCTTTTACAACCCTTTCTAGCAGTGATCATCAATGGCTGCTAATTCACAAAAAGAAAGATGAGTCAATTTTATGACTCTTCTAAGGGACATATACCACCCCCTACCGAGGAGCTTGACCAGAAAATAAAATAAAATAAAGACTCAATACAATCAATGTATAGGAAAAAGAACAGATGACCCACGTAGAAATACCACGAGGTGCAATCAGCACAATTCAGACTGTGAGACACTCTACTACACAAACTATAAGTTTTCTTCAACAAAAAAATCACAAGAAAAATACTAGGGAGACAGAAGTAGAAGCTATAGAATGAAAGAGACTTAAGAGCCATGCCCATCAAGTGCTATGCATGGAATTTATCTGAATTTTGACTTGAACAAAATTCTTAGAAAGAGTGAGATATTAATTGTGGGAATTTAAACATTTTTTGTATGTTTAATCATAGTAAGAGATCCCTGCTAGTGTTTTTATATAATAGTAAAGGCTATATTTTTAAATGAGTCACCTTTTAGAGATATATTGAAAATATATACAAATGATGTAATATATCTGATGTTATCTCCAAAACTATCCAAGAGAAAGAAATAGAAACAAGATGAGAGTATAAATGACCCAACTGGACATAAAGTTGATAACTATAGAAGCTGGTGATGAGTATATGGGATTATATTACATAATCTCTCTTTTTTTGAATATTTTTAAATATTTTCATCATAAAAAGATGTGAAATGCTTAAAAAAATTAAATAAGCATCTGTCTAACCAGAACCAAAATCAAAAGAGAAAATAGAATAGAAGCTCTTAATGAGAAGTTAATGGCCAAGGGAAATTTTTCGAGAAACCCTCCATTTCCTGTGTCCTTCCCTAGGAGCTCCTTGACCAAAGTCAAGTTTTGCTATCTTTTGCATATTTTGTCTGGAAGAAGTGATGCCTCCAAAAAGCTAATGAATTGAATGAAAAAAAAAGAAAGGAAATACAAAGATATTTTAACATCATGGGCTCCATCCTTGAACTGAACTTGGAAATCAAACTTTGAACAAAATTACAAAGCAATAAGAAGAGAAGTCAAATCTGTAATCATTATTTTCCCACATCTCTATCTGAAAAAAAGAACTGAGGAGGGAACACCACATACAACAGAAAAACAGATCCATAATTGATCTGCTGTGTATTTATTCATTTAGTAGTGCTTTATTAAGCATGAAAACAAAACTACAAAATTGGAGTGGCCATAAAGAGAAATGGAAGGAATGATAAATATACTAATTTTTTAATCCATCATGTCTATTTTTTGATCCACCATAAACCTCTAGGGTCTATGCGTCAATACAAAGATGTTTAAGTATATTACATAAGTTTATAAAGTTAACTTTAATGAGTGCCAAAATAAAAGTATAAACCTTTCAAAATAGCAGAAATAGAAAAAAATATATAAAAAAACCTAAAACAGCAGAATCTGTAAACAAAACACAGAAAATATAATTGGCAGTCTGACACATAATGCATATAGAACATACTACTATGATTGTAGAAATTTTCTTTTGAACAGATTATGAAACATTTATAAAAATTTATCATATGAAATCTTCAATAATTTGCCAAACATATTTTAAACTACAGAATCCATTAGCTAATTATGTAATAACTCTGAGAAGTTTTTGAACTTAGAAAGAAACAAAAATACCAATTGGAAGTTTTCAAACTTTATCTTAAACCACTCTGGTTAGAACATACTTAAGAACCTAAATGTCTGATTATTTAGAAAATAACTGTAGCAGCAATTAAAATTCTTCATGAACAGTCTATTTCTCCTTGTTTGGTGGATAGATAGTATACACCCTTCCTATTTCACACTTTGATATTTCCATATCAGTAAGCATTTGCACAATTTCACAGATTAAACATCCTTCCATTCCTCACTTACTGATCATGCCACTTCCCTCATAAATAAAATTCAATAAATGCTTGTTTTTGTTTCCAAGCCCTGTTTGTTTTTGTTTCCAAGCCCCAAGATCCTAGACAGTAGGGACTTAAGACACTCTATTCTATTCTAGTCCTTATGGAGTATCTGTCTAAATGCCTACAACTTTATAAGATATCTTGATCTCTAAAAGGACTAGTCTCCTATTCCTCATTTCATTCTTTAGAAATATCTTTGCTATTCTTGGCCCTTTTACTCTTCCATGTTAATAGGGACATATAAAGTTCTTTTTTGCACATTTTTGTATTTAAAACATATAAACAGTATTGTGCTGGAAACCTTACTATTACTTTGTTTTGTTTTTTTCACAAATAATTATGTTCTTAAAAGTTATCAAGTTCTCTGTGTATTTCTAGTCAGAATTTTCAGCTGCTACAGGATATGTTGTAGAACATAACACATTGCACTTGTCCATTTCCCCAGTGATAGGTAGAGTGCTGCTAACACTTTGCTACTACAAATCAGCATCCATGTCTCCTTACACCCTGGGTAGAACTTTTCTGGGGCGTATACCTAAGAGCTTGATTTCTGAGTTGTTGGCAGGCATACTTAATTTCGCCAAGTGGTAAAAGATGTTGGACAATGAAGTTGAGCCGGTCTATACTTTCAACATCAGTATACAAGATTTCTTTCTACCTAAATACCTCCTAGCACTTGGAGTTATAAAACTATACATCATTGTTTCACAATCTGATGAGTACAAAATAATATTACATTTTAATTTTAATTTCTGGTACAAATTAGTTTGATTACAAATAAATTTGAGCATCTTTTAATATAATGATTAGTCATCTAGGTTTCCCTCATTTGCATTTTACAACTTCCCCTTTATTGGGGGCTTGCTATCTTTTCTTGCAACACAGGAGTCTTATAAAGAATGAAATTATATTCATATTTTTTAATCAAGAACATTGAATCTTGGAACATAATACCACAAAAGGAACATTATTTTGACCTTTGAATTCAGTCAAAACAACACCCCAAATTGGGACTTTTCAGGTATACAAGCAAAGGAACTCAGAAACTTAAAGAATTAATAGACCTTAAAGCACAAATTCTTAAACAAGAAAGCAGAAAGGGCAAGTAAACTAAATAAAAAACAATGAAATACATTAATAAAGCCAAATTGGCTCTCATAAAATTATAATATAAAATAAGTATTTTTAATTGGTATCAAGAGAAAAAGAAGATAAAAAGTATTGTTAGGCATCTCTGCAAACATAACTATAAATAAAATGGAAATGTAAAATATATAAATGACTTTACAATTTTACCATTAAGGGTTTTGAAGATAGAAATAAAATTATCAAATTTCACATTCATAAAGTCAAAGGATTATTTTTCATTAAAAAGTATGGGGAGAGCAAATATTATATGACTCTAGTAAATACAAGAACAGAATAATGAAGTTCTAGTCAATATAATAAATAATAACAAATGAGTATGAGTAAAATAAGAGGAAAACTATCATTTGTGTAGATGATATAATTTTACACCTAGGCAATAAGAATATAAATTCAGGCCCTATTAGATTTACTAAATATCGAGATTGTCATAAGCTACTCATCAGTGAAAATCAATAGTTTCTCTGTAAATAGCAACAACCAGATATAAAAGAAAACATATTGCCAGCTTGGAAGTTATCACTCCATTGTAACTGTAAGTAAAAAGTTGAACAGGCTGAGAACTCAACAACTCTTCTAGGATCCTAGACAGCAGGGACTTAAGACACTCTGGGCAGAGGAAAATTCTCTCAGGCCTATAGCAAAGGGAGGAGGGGAACGAACATTTAGACTTACACCATAGCGTTTGGTGCTTCTTGACCACCTCAGGTGAAACTAGTTAACTAGAGCCTAACCTGCAGGGGTATTATAACCTAACGTGGGGAAAGTCAATTCCTAATTCCAGCTCTAGCCTTCCATATGAGAGAAGGGAAATCACCCAACTCCAGCCCAGTCTAGCCATCTTTCCTACTTAAGGGGAGTTGGAGCAGGGAATGAGAAACTCTGGTGAGGCACACAGCCCAGAGGCATAGGCTCACCAAAAGACAGACCTGACAGGAACACAGAACACTTCCCCCTCCCCTGCATACCTCAGCACCACATCACTAAAGGCCTATTTACAGCAGGCCCTTTTAGCTCGTGCATCATGTCTAGCTATCAAGAGAAATTTGTAAAGCATACAAAAAGATAAAATTCAGTGTAAAGAACCTGAACAGGGGCGCCTGGGTGGCTCAGCTGGTTAAGCATCCGCCTTCAGCTCAGGTCATGATCCTGGGGTCTTGGGCTTCAGCCCACCTCAGTGAGCTTGCTTCTCCCTCTCCCTCTGCTCCTCTCCTGACTCTCTCACCTCTCTCTCTATAAACTAATAAAGTCTTTTTTAAAAAAATGAAATTAAATTGAAATTAAAAAATAGAGAACCTGATAAGCATCAGAACCAGATATGACAAGGATGTTGGATTTATCAGACCAGGACAGTTAAGACAACTTTGATAAATGTGTTAAGGGCTCTAATGGATAAAGTAGACAGCAGCAATTAGAGATGTGCAATGCAAGGAGAGAGATGGGAATCCTAAGAAAGAACCAGAGGGAAATTTAACTTTCTGGGTGAAATCTTAAACTGGTCCCAGAACAGGGAGGGCCAAGAGAAACCAAGCAGAGAAGGGGGGCACTCCAGGTTGGTAGGCAGCAGTTTAATAAGCAAGGCAACTTACTTTCGAGGCTTATCTTGGCAGCTGCAAGACAAGTAGATCTCCTCCAGAATCTTAAAAGCTTATATATAAGCCTTAATTGGGTTTAGGCCTTTATTCAGTCCAGAAGATTCTAGCAGCACCTTACTCCCAGGCCTATGTCTTTGAAAAGGGCTACAGCTGGGGGAAGCTCAGAGGGAATGTATATTTCAAGGACAGGGGATGGGTGAGGAGCCTCTGATGTCCTGGGTCAAATTCTGGGGTCAACGGTCACATCCTCTTGATGACCTCCTCCAACCATTTATTGACTAAAAATTTGTAGAACCTTAATGAAAGGAAATTTTCAGTATCCATCACCTCTAGAAATGTATTCTTTAAAATATTCCGATATTTTTACAAGCTACCCACTTGTTTAAAGAAAATAAAATGCCCACCAAAACAAGAAAATGGTTACGTTATAGTTTTCTCTATTAAGCAATACTAGTAGCAATTTAAAATAGGATGGTTATTCTGAATACAAGAGTTTCTTTTCCAGGGCACTGTCTGGCTCTTTATTTCAGCTCAGGTCATGATCTCAGGGTCTGAAATGGAGCTCCAACTGTGGCTCTATGCTCAGTGGGGAGTCTGCTTGAAATTCTCTCTCTTCATCTGTCCCTCCTCCCTCTCTAAAATAATAAATAGATAAATCTTTAAAAGAAAGATAATTTTCTCTTCCTATATTGGGTTTTAAAATCAGGTGGCAAAAAACACATTGAAAATTATTACTTTTATCATTCATTTATAAATAAATAAATTAGATACCATTTGTGTGAGAAAGAAGGTATGTGTATGTCTGTATACACATTCCGTTGTTGTTAAATCCATAGAATTATGTCAGAAATGATTCACAGCAACTGGCAAAGGTTGTAGCTAGAATAGGGAAGAAAGAAGATTTCCTATTTTAATTTTTTCATCTATATGGTTTAAATGCCTTACAATAAAATGTACTTATGAATTATTTGAAAACTCAATAAATTTTATTTTAATGAGTCAAAGCCATGGTCTTGAGCAAATCTGAGATCTCAACGTTTTAACTTCATTATATATAAAATAAGTGGAATTACCTAGATATTCTCAAGATCCAAAAGGCCTAGAGTCAAGCCCAGATCTGTTATTCAGAATCAGGATGATCTGGAAATTCAGTTTCCACATGAGTGATAGGGATAAAAGGAAGTGGCTAATTTATGAGTCTCTGTTGAAAACCAAATTCCTGCAAAAATTGCAAAAAGTCAAAGAAATCCACTGTACTATTATTATTACAGTCTTGTAGCTCTATGGATCTATCAGCAATATATCCTGTTGCCCATAGAATAACACAATTATATACCCAATTATATTCTATAATATATTCTATATAAATAATTTTATATGTGTAAAATATTTTCCTTACTCTTAGAATATAACCTTTTTTCTATAATATGCTCCTCTGTCCTTTGGTAAGCCTGAGCCTTATCTACAAAGTGTCCAGACTAGTAATATTTGTAAGATAGATATTAGCAAGAAATTCTGTTCCTAAAGAAGTTTCATATTCTTTGAAATTATTTCATCTTTATTTATAAGTGAAATTTACAATTTAATTTAACTAAAAGAACTGATTTCTCCCTTTTGAGAGAAAAAATGAAAATAGCACCATAATTTCTTGGAATAGTTTTTACACATCATAGAGTATTAAATAGATGCCAATTGATTTCTCCTCACTTGATTGTCTCCATGTCAAGGTAAGTCTAGCCAGCCTCACCTCTAACTTTCTCATTCCCCTAAGCTTTAACAAACTGATTCTTCCTAATAGAACAATTATGTCCATGTAACTAAATCAATCATTCTTCCTGAGTCATGGGCTTGCATTTACTTGTCTGGATCAGGAAGGCTGAGGATAATGGGCCATTAAGAACTGTGCTTTCCTAGCCACAAAAAACCATGAGGTTTACTGGCAAAGAATGGGTTTTTAGATAAGAATAAAAATCTTATGAGGGTCAATTTGTGTATAATTCATTTGGAAGACTGCCCTTTCCTTTAAAGCCCCACAGTGACAGAGTTGCTTATTTTTACTTTAGAACAATTATTTTAAATTGGGACCATACAGTTACGGAATTACTGACACTGGAAATCTTTTATGAAAAACAAACAAATCATCTCAGATTATAAACTTCAACATCAGATTAATAACCTAAAGCTGTTTTGAAAGAAAAAATGTGTCTTTGTAAAAGTTAATGTTAGGTCATATCCAAAATCTGGAGAAAGAGTAACTAAACATTTCAAGCAGGATTCTATTTGAATTTTTTTTTAATTCCCCAAACTAAGCAGCGTATTTGAATTGATAATTTTCCAAATTTGAGTTAAAAAAAATCCTCCACTCCCACTTGAATTCAGCCATTTGCAATAAAAAAAAATAAGTATGTGACTCTACAGTTCTAGAAAAAGGCAAATGTGAAAATGTTTCTCCTCAGTTTATCTCTAAGGTCCCTTCTACCTATGCAATAATATAAACTGTAAGCTTAAGACAACCATCCTGAAGAGGCATAAAAACAAAAAACAAAACCTCACTACTTATCGAGAAAAGACTGTGTATGAAAACTGAGATACTACTCTATAGAGGCACATAGAAGTCATGCCCTTTGTTTCCAGACCAGCACAAGGCCTCAGTCCATAGGATAACCAGTTTGGAGAACACATTCTCTTTGATCATTCTTCCCTTGTTTGCAGGCAAACACTCGGAAGTAGCAGCACACAATGCCTAGAAGCTCTTTCTCAGAGAGACTATTTATTTATGGGACAGGAGGGCTAATGACACCAATGGGAACCATTGGTGGTAAATTTGCATCTCACCTGTGCACATTAGCCCAGTAAAATCAGGTTTCTCTGTTTCTTAAAAGGTCCTATACCTGACAAAGTGACCTGCATTTTGGCAGCCATTCTTTCAAATCAAGCCCTCTAGCAAAAAGCAAATGCCCTTGAATATAAGGCAAAACCAAACAAAACAAAAAACAGAAAACAAAAGACATTCAAAGGTGCCACAAGGTTAGCTTTCATTTTTCTTTCCATCGTTTATTAAAATTGATCTAATGAAAGAGAATAAAGTATTGGATGAACTCTGTAGCAGTTTAGAAAGTTGTCTCCTATTATTGGTAAAGGGGATAGATAGACTTTTCTATAGTTTGTGGTTTTGGGGTTTTTAAATTAATAATGATTCCTTCCAATAGTTATTAGCTAAATAGCTATTATTTGTTAATGACTTTTGTTATGTCTAATGGACCATGTTTTAGCAAGAACTGCATTTCTAAACCACAGATTCATGGTTTTAAATTATTTTCAAAAACATTTCTTTACTTCCCCAATAAATTCTTTTTTTTATAATTTCATAAATATAAAGTGACACACAGATGGTAAATATAGGACCATAATTTTGTGGGTGAGAAAGCTAAATCCTATGTGCAAGTTAAGGATTTTAGAATCCCAGCTGTTGATTCAGCTGCCGCAGCAAAATCTCCCAAATGTGGTATTAGTGGTAGCTACCAGGTGCCGAGCTCACTCACCACTCCTGCTTCCAAGAGTGACCTGAGGTGACCCCAATTTGAAAGCCAACTTATTTGCAAAATATCTGTTTTCCGAAGAACAGGACTATATCACCTTTCCACACCTTGGTCTCACTGGCACCCTGGGCTAGCTAGAAGGAAAAATCACTTTTCCAAGTCACACAGGATGGCATGTAACAATACCACTTAAGCCGAAACCCCTTAAGAATATAAGGTCTATGTCTATTTTGCTCCATGCTCTATCCCCTGTCTAGATTGAACAATGCCTTAAAAGAATCTGTTTGGAAGAGGAAGCTGGGAGATTTATTACTCATTTTCAGGACAAACCTAAGAATTTTACACTGTTGGAGTTTGGTTTGTTTCTGAAGGTAACCCCCTAGTTGACCTGCAGAAACCACAAGGTAGTGCATGAGGGTTCTTATTCTTTGTACTAATGTAGAAGGAGGAAGGAGGAAAAACATTTTAAGTATAAATTATTTACAGCATTTTCATTTCTGAATATTTATCCCTTTTGACTAATCATTTGTATGTATTAAAATATATTTTTTAAATATCAACAGAAAAAAAAAAGATTTGCCACACAGTGGAACAAAAGACACAAACAACTACTCTTCCTCTAGAAGAAGAAATTCTTCCTTCTAAATTTGGGGCATGACTAACCTGGCAGGGTCAGGATATATTTTAATGGTGGAAAGGTCCAAAGTAATTAGATGAGCACTGTAGACAATCTTATGCAATACACTGCACTTTTTAATTGCTCATTTATTTGAGACATGCTGATGTGGCAAAGAAGTTTCTGCATATCTTTTTAAAGTAAAAGTGTAAAGTTAATAAAACATGTTTTTTTTTTTTAAATAGGAAGTAGGTCTTTTATAGCTTAAAGGATTCACATTTGTCCGTACAAGCAAGTTATGCATGTCTCTCCAACTTAGTTCTATTACCTGGAAATTTCCTTCCTAATATTCTTGATTCTTTTAATTAATTCATTTATATTACTGAGATCCTATAGTATATGAGGTAACCATCTAATCACCAGATACAGTGAAGAATAAGACCTATATATTTTCCTGCCCTAATAGAATTTGTGATATAGAAGAGAGATCAAATATACAATTGCACTAAGTTCATGAGTGAGTGAATGAATGAATGCTAACTTTGATAAAACCATGAGAAAAAGATTTGAAAAATAAAAGTAAAGTAAATAGAAGGCCATGAAAGGAATTATAGGGAGCCTATATCATCTGCAGATGAGGAAGGCTTCCTGGCAAAGGTGACAAGGAACCAAATGATGGATAAGCTATCCAACTGAAGAAGTGAGGGAAGCACATTTTAGGAAACCACTTCAAGGGGTAGAGGCCAATAGAAGACAAATTATAATGTTTGCACAAGAAAGTTATTGTCCTATCAGAAAAAGTTATGCAGGTTAATTAGTGTAAAGACGGGACTTGCCCAGTTAAGATTTCTGCTGCATAAACAATTCTCAGGGGTCTTCACACTATCAAATATGTATTCAAATGATTCCTTCAGCAATCTGATTCTTAATAAAAACAAAAATAAAAAACAAAAATAGCTTTTACTCCCAAATATGATATTCTATAGAGAACTATTTAAATATGTGGACTTTAATTCTGCATTCTATTTAAGAAATTGTAGTTAATGTAAGTGAACTTAATATGGCTTTGTTTTACAAGGTTGCTATAAAGAATCATAAGTTGCTTTCAGAGAATTTGGAGAAAAAAAGAAGCCACACATAATATGCACATATATAATTCTAGGGTTTAATTTATAAGACAGGCCTAATCAAATGAATAATAAAGAAGACATCTCTGTTTACTTTTCCATATGTTGAAAAATGAGTTATAACTGTTTCTGTATTCTTATCAAGATTTTACCCATTCGGGGATCCCTGGGTGGGGCAGTGGTTTGGCGCCTGCCTTTTTGGCCCAGGGCCCAATCCTGGAGACCCGGGATTGAGTCCCACGTTGGGCTCCTGGTGCATGGAGCCTGCTTCTCTCTCTGCCTGTGTCTCTGCCTCTCTCTCTCTCTCTCTCTCTCTCTCTCTCTCTCTCTCTCTGTGTGTGTGTGACTAACATAAATAAATTTTAAAAAGTAAAAAAAAAAAAGATTTTACCCATTCAAATTTCTTCAGTAAATATGTGTTACATACCTACTATTGCCAGATCTTGTGCTTGGTACTGGAATTGGAAAAATGAATAATAACCAGTACTAGGCTTCTATTAGGAGGTGATAGTCCACTATCACCTGAAAACTCAAAATCTTTTTTAACCAATTTAATGTTTTCATGGATGTAATTAATATTATAATTCTTCTATGTGTAATGAATATAGTATGTTACAAGCTATTATAAAGAAAAGCTCAGAGGCAAAGAGAGGATAACCTTCCAGAGGAAGTGCTCAAATCCATTTGGTCATGAAAGAGGAGTAGATGTGTATAGGGATCCTAAGTAAGGACTATGTTTTACACAGTAAGAATAGCATGCATGAAGCCGTGAATGTGGAGGAAAACCTGAAACACTAAGGTAAGAATGAACCCAAGGAGACTGTGTCTATGTAACAAAGATGAGAATAAAACTAGGCAATTATATCCTTAACCAAGGTAGTGATGAAAGATGAATCACAGAATTATGTCTATAGACACAATTCTACTTTTTCTTTTAAGGCATTTGTTCCATTTGGCATTATTTTTCCAAATTGTACAGGAAAGTTTAAAACTGAAACATAAAAATCTCCCTACATTTGCCACATGAACCTTGAGTTCCAATCCACACACATTATCACTACTCGTGGTTTGTCAAATTTTATTACATTATGTGAACTAAGCTTTTCAAGCTTGGTCTATAGGATGTTCGTAAGGAGAGGAGTGGAGGAAAGAGAAGAGGATTTAGGGGACAAACAGAGTGATAAAGTGGGTATAACCATTATTTGAAAATATAGATGTAGGTGGTCAAATTTATCAGCTTCTTTGGAAGGGGGGAGAGGAGTGTAGTTATTGCTGTAAGATCAGTCTGATTCCCGATTAGATTGGATACAGGATTCCTGAGTGTTTCTCATGGATCAGATGTGTGCTATACACAAGAAAGAAGTATTTTGGTTTTTTATTATTTATTTATTTATTTAGTAATTTCTACACCCAATGTAGGCTCAAACTCATGATCAAGATCAACAGTCACAGGATCTTCCAACTGAGCCAGGCAGGCACCCCAAGAGAGAAACCTTTTAAATACTACCCAAGAGAACCACCTTCTGTGCTATGAGCCCACAAGAAAGAATATTTATAGGGTAGACTGACAAAAAGGTGGACATTTGACAGCCAGATAAAAATGCATTTACCATATCATAGATGTATATTCAATTTTTTCCAAGAAAGATGTCTTCAAAATATCTACAAAATTTCCTGCAAGATAGAAAGCTAATTTTAAATACACGTCAGCCCCGAAGCACACAAAACCATTCTTTTAGGATACCATTCAAGTTAGAATAACAATACAGTAATTATAATGAATACATATAATATTTGCCAGACACTGTTCACACATATACATGTGCACATATCATATTTTATCAATTTCAATAAGCCCACATTCTCATATGATACTTTTGAAATCCAGATACATCTTACCATTAGTAGAATTTTATGATTAGCTATTAATCAGTTACGGCACAGTTGTCATTGACTGCATACCTTTATTTGGTTGCTTCTATGGCATGACTGGACAACTACTCCTCTAAATATTTTAATCAAGAAGCCATTCGAGGATCTTTTGAAGACAAAGTATAAGTCCCAATTGCTGTCTAAAACCCTTTTCTTAAAAAAATAAAATAAAACCCTTTTCTTGATATCTTCTGATAAATTAAAGATACTCTCCTCAAAACTTGTAAGCAGGATGTCAGCCATGTGTACAAATATTCCATAAACAGTAATAGAACATTCTTTTAAGAAATGGCCTATCACTAATAATGTTCATGGCATAGAGAAGAAAAGCATGTAGGAAAACACAGACATTAATGACAGTGAAAAAATGATTCCAACATGTTAGACTGAATGTTAAAACATTTGAGAACTACATTAATAAATGATCTCACTTATAACTTCCTTTGTTATCTATATCTTAGAATGGTGAAAAAACTATGTATAAATAAATGCAAAAGTTATTTCAATAATTAAAAAATAAATAGTAACGTGATTTAAAGTAGTATCGTATCACATTTTCATTGGCAATATTTGTTTTTCCCTTCTTAGTGGTACATCAAATAAGTGTGGTTTACAGCCATTCGCATCTCAGATTCCATTAAATATGTTATATTATTTCATTTCTCACAACAGCTCTATGGAATAAGTAATATTTTCCCATTCTCTTTTCTCTCAAACCATTGAGGGTCAGAAAGAAAAGCTTATCAGTGGGGAAAGAAGTGAGAGAGAACAAGAAAAGAACCAGAATATCCTCTTCCCCAAAAGCAGGCAGCCGACCCACAGAAGGTCAGGGATCTGGGAAAGGTCTTATCTTTGAATGAATACTGAAGTATCAGTCAACGTAGTGAATCAGAGACTTGAAGCCCATAAATACAGATCTATTTTGCTATTGACACTAACCAAAATACTCTTATCAATGAAGAGGGTATTGAAAATTTAAGCATTTTCTCCAAAAACTAGGAAAGGCTATCTTGCTTGACCAGTAGAATAAAAAGAACAGGGAAAAATAAAAATAAAATTGCATTTATGATTATACTCTATGAATTTTTCCTGTTTAATGTACCCACTACACATGAAGTCAGTTCCTATTTTGAAGGAAGTTTATACTAGGTTAATTAATGTAGATGGCTTGTAGCTGGTTTCCTCTATGTATAGTTGATGAGCCAGAGAGAAAAGGACAAAGAGAGAGGTAGAAAAATAGAGACAGAAAACCCGAGAACCCTCTCCCCCCATCAATAGACCACATTCCTTGAATAGAGGACACTAATTGGTAGTTTTAGGTTATTGGGCAGGGCCAAGTGACAGTTTTTCCATTAAGGTATATAAATTCCGGGATCCCTGGGTGGCGCAGCGGTTTGGCGCCTGCCTTTGGCCCAGGGCGCGATCCTGGAGACCCGGGATCGAATCCCACATCAGGCTCCCGGTGCATGGAGCCTGCTTCTCCCTCTGCTTATGTCTCTGCCTCTCTCTCTCTCTGTGACTATCATAAATAAATAAAAATTTAAAAAAAAAAAGGTATATAAATTCCCCTCCACCTCACCCCAACCCCACCCAAACAATATTTACAAATTCAGAAGTGTATATGGGATATGTTTTTTAGGGAAGAATGTCTTTTTTTCCTACAACCACTGTTTGAATCTATGTTTACCTCAAATTTCACCATGCCTCTCTCTCAGAACTCAATGAATTCACCCCGGAAACCACTTGCGAACTCTTTCTTAAACCAGTTCCCTGGCTTGAGCCAAAGGGTAAAGGTCATTGCTGCCAGCCTAATTATTTACATGGGGAAAAAAAAAGGCAATTCTTTAATGAATCACTGTGCTGATGGCTCCCTGACCCACTCTCACGTGTACATGTTGACTCTGACCTTGGAGTTTTAGAGAAGATCTATGTATACGCCTAGTACCCAGGACCACAGTTTTCTTTTCTTACTCCTTCAGTTTCATCACCTGATTTCTGTTCTCTAGGAATTCCTTAACCATTTGCTGTTCTGGTAGAAACATTTCTTGATTTCTAATGACAGTATTGCTGTTTTGTTGCCTTTTAAAGATGTTTCTGTAATTTCAGTAGAATAGACTCCTCAGGGGAGAGAAAATAGTTGCCTGAACTTAGTATTTGGAGACTCTTTTAAATGGTTGACTTCAGCCAGAGATATTTTTTCAAATAATTGCAGTAATTCACAAAAATATATTAATTGGATCTATGATAGACTTTGAATGGATTTTCTAGATTTGGCTTAAATCATTCAAATAATTTAGAATTTATTTATTTATTTATTTATTTTGGTATGGAGACGGTGCAAAGAAAGAGCTATTTTTGCATTTTCTAAGAATTAAGGCAAAATTAAAATGCCTTTTGAATCTACCAAGTTACTTGAGAACATCAGATTATGTTTTTATTCTCTTTATTTTTTTTTTAAGATTTATATATTTATTTGAGAGCGAGAGTATGTGTAGGAGCACCATGGGGGGTGGGGAGCAGAGGAAGAGGGAGAAAAGCAGGCTCTGCTGAGCATAGGAGCCCAAAGGGAGGCTGGATCCCAGGACCTGAGACCATGATCAGGGTGGAAATCGGGTCAGATGCCTAACCCACTGAGCCACCCAGGTAACTTTATTCTTTTTATTTATTGAAAAGAGAGCAAGAGAGAGAGAGAGAGGAACTTCGTGATTCAGTTTGGCCACAGACTGGAGCTCGGAAATAGGAAATCCATGCCACCTTTGTATCTTTTCTCAAACATGACTTTCTGCTCCCTAACTTCAGCTTACTTGTGGCTTGGGTACCTCAGGCTTTACCTCTACTTAAGACCTCTCACAGATAAAATTTAGCTGTTCCCATATTACTCAGAGTGTTTTCCCCTGTCTCTTGAAAAGGCTAATCACATGAGGTTAGAGGTAGCTATGGCATAATAGAATGAATAATGGACCAAAAGTCAGAAGATCACAGTTGAAGAACTCACTCAGATGTTCAGTCAATAACTTTTTCTTTCCTGTAAAATAAGATTAATAAGAAATTTCAGAGGGAGGAGTCAGGATCACATTTGTACTAAAACAAAAGGGAAGGGCATTATAAAACCTATACAAAGCTTAGTCGTTCTTATTAATTGGAAAACATTATCTTTTATAGTCAGAAATGACATCATCTGGTCGTAAGCCTAATTTAATGTAAATCACAAACATAAAAAAGGACATTTTTTCTTTCCCAATTTGAACATAACAGGACACAATTCAAAATGTATATTCACCACTTTAGAAAAAATACCCTGTTTTTTTAAGGTACTGGTTCTACTTCCTTACTAGTAAGTGAAGCAGGAAAGGTATATACAGGTCAGATGTAGCAGGCTAGACTATAAAAAAAATTACAAATAACTTCTGACCAGACCAAGGGATTTGCTTTCTCTAGAAGAATCTTTCAACTCCTAAAAAGTGAACTGTTCAGAAGTTCAGAAGTTCAGTTCAGTTAAGTACCCCAAAAATTTGGCAGTTGATCCAAATGTTATTTGAACCTTTAGAGCACATATAATTAGACTGGAAATCTTATTAAAACAGGATCACTGTCTGGTACTATTTCCACAAATTTTGCCTCTTCATATAGCCATAACAGAGGACTAGAAACATATGTAAAAGTAATTGATGAAAATTGCCCACATTTTTGTGAAATACAGGACAGGAGTAAAGTTGGATCATGCTCATGTATAAGGTTCAAGTTGTTTTAAATGCATTCCCATGTGGCAGTTCAAGAGGGTGAAAAGTGAATGGTCCAGGTGATGGCTCTCTCCTAAACTAAATTATGAAAGCAGATTAAATCCCAAGTAAAGAAAACCACCAATCTCTTTACATCTAGTAAAAAAAAAAAATCATTCCCCATTTAAAATCCAAATATATATATGTATATATATGTAAATATACCCTTTGCTGATACTATATATATGTATGTCTATGTAAATACACACATCTACTCTAGCATTTTGTGTGTATATATATGTGTGTGTGTGTGTGTGTGTGTGTGTGTGTGTGTGTAGATATTGATACATAGATGCAGATATAGATATTTATGTTAGGAATACCAGTCTTCTCACAGGCTAATAAAGATTGCTAAGTCAATGATTATAAAATTCCTAAAAATAGAAATTGCATTGTCTTTTTAAATATATCAGCTATAAATAAATAAATAAATCAGCTAATTTGATTCTTATCTCTATTCAACTGAGGACATCATGCTTGCAAATATATGATATAAATTTAATTCCTCTACCTTCCCAAATAGTATTCTACAGCATAACTACATGTTATTATCAATGATTTCACTTTAAAACCCACTCAAGAATAACATGACTCTCAAAAACCCTAAAAAGTGTTCCCCATCCTTGTGTGAACACTGTAAACCCTATCATTGCCTCATTTCCTAGAGGGAAGAGAAAGAGGAGAGAACTTTTTTTTTTTTACTGCCACTCCAGGTCAAGTTTTATTTCTCATAATATTCATTCATCATCAGTCTAGCCTTGGGTGAAAAAAAAGTGCTGTGGGATTGTGCACATAAATGATAAATACTATTTAAATATCTGGGCAGTAGGGAAAACTAGTATAAATACAGAGACTACAACTTGAAGTCAAATTTTATTCCCTATTATTCAAAGTGGATTTTGAGGGACGCCTGGGTGGTTCAGTGGTTGACTGTCTGCCTTTGGCTCTGGGCATGATCCTAGGGTTCTGGAATTGAGTCCCATGTTGGGCTCCCTGCAGGGAGCCTGCTTCTTCCTCTGCCTATGTCTCTGCCCATCTTTCTGTGTCTCCATGAATAAATAAATAGAACCGTTTTAAAAAGTATATTTTGGTATATATATGCATATGGCATCCTACCTCTCAACCCTTAAGATAGAGAGAGGGAGGGAAAATGGAGGAGGGAGGGAGGGACAGAGGTTTATGCAGTTTGTCCACTCCAACTTGCTTGGATCAGTGTATCAGTTAGTGTTAGGTTTTCCTTTATGCAACAACAGAAAAAACAGGGTTTACAGGGTCACACACACACACACACACACACACACACACACACACTGTAATTCTCTCTAACAAATAGTCCTGAGTGGAGATGGCAACACCACAGTCATTCAGTCCCCAAATTTCTTGCTTTTTTTTCTAAAATCCTTGCTTCTGAGATCTTGAGGTTGCATGCCTCCTTGGGATCCAACAATTCTCAGGAATGAAAGTTTCTTATTAAAAACTTTTTTCCCCATAAAAGAATATAATACTTATCTAACGATTATCTTTTATTTCAAAGAATTTCTTCACAAGTCATATTTCAAGGTGCCATCCTATGTATTTTGATTACCACCTTACTCAACAATATTCCCTATTTGAGTTGGAAACTAAAAAAAAAAAAAAAAAAAAGGTCATCTTGGAACATAGATTCACAGGGTGATACCAACCAAAAGAAATGAAATCTCTACTCTAATTCTTCAGCTTCCTAGGCAGGCAGGTGACAAAAACTCTGAAACAATTTGTTTCTGAATCATTTTGCACAACTCAGCCAAAATGTGGTTTTTGTGCAATAAATTTTAAAATGAGTACGTTTTCTTTTTACAAAAGAAACAAAATAATGGATGAAAAAATGCAAAGTAATTTTTTTTAAATCATGTAAAACAATAACAAGAAAAATAATCATGGAACCCAGAGAGAAATAACCTCACCCCATGTGGTCTTTTTCTTTAAATTTTTATTGGGGTAGATAGAATACACATAACTTTTGCCACTTTAACCATCTTACTTTATTTCTTATTTTAAGTAATTGCTACTTCCAATCGGGAGCTCAAACTCATGACCCAGAGATCGAGTCGAATTCTCTCCTGATTGAGACAGCCGGGTGCCCTCTTACCCCAAGTAGTCTTAATGCAGACAGTTCACTCTACCTATAGGACTACTCACATGCTTTCACAAATCCATCAGGATATGTTCTCAAGGCATATTCTAAATGGGTATTTAACTCCAAATTTATGTGTAGTACAAGTCCTATTCCATTTAATAATTTCTCAGTGTTACTTGAACTGTCTAAGCAGTTCATATATAGTTTACATTCATAAATTTCACTTATGAATTCTTAGGTGTGAGGGGCATCCGGAGGGGCCTCAGTCCTTTAAGCATCTGATTCTTGATTTCAGCTCAGGTCATGATCTCAGGGATGTAATATCAAGTCCCACACTGGGCTCCACTCTGGGGGAGGAGACTGATGAAGATTCTGTCTCTGGGCACCTGGGTGGCTCAGTGGTTGAGTGTCTGCCTTTGGCTGGGGTCATGATCCCAGAGTCTTGGGATCAAGTTCCACATCGGGCTCCCCACAGGGAGCCAGTTTCTCTCTCTGCCTATGTCTCTGCTTCTCTCTCTGTGTCTCTCATGAATAAATAAAATCTTTAAAAATAAAAAATATTCTCTCTCTCACCCTCCTTACATCCCCTCTCTTCCTCTCAAAAAAATTTTTTTTTTTTTTTTTGCTGAGATGCAGTTGGCTGTCCCTCTCTTAACTAACAAAAAAGGATCCTGAGATTTGAGATACTGGATAAAGAGCTAGAACTGGGCCTTAAGAGAATATGAGACTGTCTCATCCTAGAGGTATGTTTTTACTCGTATCAATACCAAAAATTTTTTTTAAATGACCTAAGGACTAAATGCAATTTTGATTTTCCAGGAAGTCTAACATCCTCTACATCATTGTAGCATACATCAAATGCTATATTCAAGGCCCTGCGATAAGAGACTGTGAGTTTCATCTATTTATCATCATAAATACAATTATTAAAACCATCATCTCACATTAGAATTTGCTCAATATTTTAACTATATTGTTTTCAAAAAATGTTTTTCTTAAATTTCCTTAACTATTGAAGAGACTGAGGAAGGCAGATAATCCTTACCCATCTTCATTCTAAAATCTTTTTTCACACTGAATTTAGCTAAAAAAGATTTAAAAATTAGTTGGGAAGTTTTATAACAAAATGATGTTTTCATTTTCTATTTTGATTACCGAAGGCTTCATTGCAGAATCCCTAGAAATCCTACTGGAGTATAGGCCTTAAATTGACACCTGTCAGAGACAGCCAGCCCCACCAATTAATGGCAAATCATTTTTGCTGCTAAATCCTGGCAGCAGATCTTTTCTGTAGAAAAGCGCCTCCAGAAATCTCATGAACTGCTTTTTCCTCAGAGGGCAAGAGAAATGAACCTCTATATTAGCAGAAAGACAATATTAAACAGCTGCTCACAAGTCTCTCTCCAAAAGCACTTGATTTCTATAATAAACAGAATTAAATTGTGTCCATTTCTGGTCCTAAACAACAGGGCTGGGCTTTCAAAAGTAGACCAGGCACATAAAACCTCACCGTAAAATCCAGCCTCTATCATAAATAGGATAGTCTAGGGAAATTCCAGATTGAAATTGTAAGCCAGAGCTTATTAACCAACTGCTTTAAAAGGACATAGGTAAGTTTTGTTTTAATTATTTTTTATCTTTATTCCTGGAAACCGAATTAATTTTTTTTTTGTTTGACAACACAACAGGGTTTTTCTTTTTCTTTTTCTTTTTTTTTTTTTTTTTTGCCATCCTAATTGGGAATGAAGATAAAATTAAATTTGCCACTCTTGTTCAAATGCCAACACATGTCATTTGTGCCAAAATGGCTTTATCTGTATACCAGCCCCATCAATTTAAATCCACAAATATAAGAGACTGAGAGATTTAGTGCTTTACCTGTTGAGTAGCCAGTGAACAAAGAATTTCTTTTCTTTCGTACGTAATCCTTACTGATGACATGAATGTACAAAAGGCCTAGTGAGAATAGCTGGATTGTTTCCAGGCTCCTTATGCCTCCCTAAAGTCTTCAAGGCTCAGTTGTTGTTTTGCTCTATGTGCCCTGAAGACATGAGAAGTAAGCTCTTGAATCTATCCACCTAGGACATGACTCCTTTGGTCTATTTATTTTAAGTACTCCCTCTTCAAATACTTGAATGAAAGAAAGTACTAGAAACCAGAGGAAATAAAGGCAGAAAGCCCATAAGAAAAATTTGAATGGCAAAAGGACTGAAGGGTAGACATTGTGGAAGACCTCTCTATTGTCTTGGATTTTTTTTTTCCCTCTTTACCTGTGAATACATTCTACCCAGAACTGCAAAATAAAATAGTAATTTAAGCTTATAAACTTGCACAAGCTTTATGCCTCAGATTGTTAACTCAGGTATGAGAGCCTGATAAAGGATAGCATCCTGAATGAGAACCCTGGCCATTCAGAGACAAGCACCACCCTGCAAAATGGCCAGTTTGTTAACTTGGGCCATCCGAACAAATGAAAAGATTATCTTTGACATGATCTAGTTGCTTCAATAGTTAAAACCAAATTGTCTGAGGCGCTGCCAAATTCACTCAAAAAAGTGTTCAATTCAGTTCCTGGGTAACAGGCCTGATTAACAATGAGAGGAAATCATAGCAAACATTTATAAAAGTATATTTTTAAAAAACATAAATTTACTTTTGTAAAATATATATGCATGACTGTAATACAAAGAAAAAAACAACTTGTAAGTGCCAGGAATTTCCAGATCACTGAGCAAAGAATAAAAATAGTAACCTCAAATTATTTAAGATATTTTAAGTAACTATTAAATAATGTCCTAAAAATCATACATGTGCTATATACAGTCTTTCATCTTATTTAGTGAAATTGTGCATTTTCTCTAGCTATTACATTTATAAGAGTAAAGATACCTTGAAATTAAAAAAAAAGTCCTATAATGCTATTTCAAAAGGTTCAACTGGGTGACATTGAGACTCTCATAATCTATTTTTTCTGCAGTAAAGATGCTTGGAAAATGAATAATTTATTTCATCAAGTAAGTATAAGAATGAAAGACAGTCTGAAAACTTACATACTAAAAGTTCTAAAAATAAAGAAATATTCAAATCAAACTAATTCTATGTCATATATATACGCATATATACATATACATGTATATATATATATAAAATATATATATCAGCTGTTCTTCCCATTATTTGTCCTTTGAGATCTATTATGTTTAGGGAAGATATTATAAATAAATATACATAAAAGGAAGAAAATTTGTATTATGTATTTGTCTAAAAGTATGTGGATACATGCACATGACATGCATATTTCAGTCGGGATACAAACAATAGAACCTATTCTAGCACGTTTGGTAGAAAAGGAATTTATTAGTGAGTAGGTGGTCTCCAGAATCTCCAGCATCATGCTCAGAAGGTACAGAGTCAGAGATATTTACCAGAAAAATATTAAAGCCTGATCATGGACGTAGACATTAGGGCCTTTGCTACTTAGGCTCCAAAAAACTGAAATCTCTTCAACAGGCTCTTCTACAACTGCCAGAAAGATCCTCTGAGCACCTCCTTTCTTCACATCACTCTCTTCCGAATGGAATTCTTGAGTGGTGTATCTGGTAGCACATATTTTAACTATAAGAGAATCTGGGGAAGGTAGAATAAATGACAAATACCCACTACAATCAATTTCTTGACCTCCCAGCATCACCAGATATTTTTCTTCCATATTTAAATTTCAAAAAGAAAACACCCCAGCCTAGCATTTTGCAACTATTCGTACATATGAAAATACAACCACCCACACACTGAAAGAGTGGCACATCCAAAGCCTCATAGTTTTCTGCATCCAATTCCAAATTTAAGATAATATCTAATATTATGATAGTCATAACTCTTCAAAGTCCATCATAATGCCATCTTTATTTTTTCTAACTTATGAACTAAATTATGAACTAAAAATATGTAATTATCAAATAGTAGGAGAAAGGAAGAGAAGAAAAATATTTGAAGGTATCTAAATACATGTAAGACACCGCAGGGAATATGAACAGATAGTATATTCCCCATTTTTGGAATTGCTCCTTATGTCAAGTTTTGATTTTCTTTCTCTACCACTTTCTCTCTTTGAGTTTTCTTTTTCCTTCAATCAGGTCCTTAATTGTTTGGGTTTCTGATTTTTCATGGAATACCAAATTTTATCTCTTACATGTTGAAGCCTCAGTAGTCCTTCTTGTTTGTTCTGGTCTATGGTAATCTTCCATTCACTAAATCATTAGCTATAATAGCTCTAAAAAGACCAGAATAACTCTTATATTTCAAATATTTATTCCTGTACCCATTGTGTTGTTCCCCGATATCTTTGATAATCAAAATCAATCACCCTAGCAACATTCTAACTCCCATTCCTGGTCAATTTATAAGAAGCTTGTAATGACCATGAAGCAGTGTCAGCCCTTACTTTCATAAAAATATAGTAAGTGCCAGGGGGAAGTATTCTTAACTGGGTGTTAAGACTTGTAAACCAACAAAGCCATTGGCCATGGAGAGTAGTTTTTATCAATGGGTCATAAGGAGTAAAGGTGAGAAGTGATATTCTGACTCCCAATCTCCTGATTCCCATATCTTTGGAAGAAAAAGCAGTAAATACTATTTAGTGGTACACAGCATATGCCACATTCTTCAAGATGGCATTCTAGCCTCATAAGATTGGTACCACAATGTGTCTTCAATAATTTTTTGCACATCTATCAAGACTAGCAGACTTTGAGTGAAAAAAGTACAAAGTTGTACCTCTAAATCTAGTATGTCTAATATGTCTATGCTTTAATTCTGTCCCTGTAAAATCAGTTCCATGGTCAGAAACACTGGTATATGGGCAATCATAAAAACAGACAAGACATTCAATGAATCCACAGATATTATAAGAGAAAAGAGAGAATGTAATATTTAAAATAAATATTTAAATGTTATATTTAAACATTAAATATTTAAATCCAAATATCTAATTTATTTCTTTGAGGCCAAATCACTATCCAGTTCATGATAAGTAAGTTGTCATACCCTACCACTGAGTATGGATGGCTATCTCTATCAGGATTTGAGAGTTTTGCCCTCTGACGTTTCTACCACCGGCTAACTGCAAATCTTACACAGTTAGTTAATGGTTAGGTTGTGTTAAGGGAAGGACATGTTGATTTGGTGCACATCCTCCTTACTGAAAACAACAATAAGTCCATTCAGTATCGGCATAATTTCTGACATTTATTAGCTAGGTCACCTTCTATATCTGAATATTAATAATCTCCTTCACAGTGAAAGCCCTTAGTTTATCATTCACATGGGAAACAAATAATCTCATACTTTAGGTACATTTCATTATCCATCTAAATAGCTCCTCTTTAATGTGCCTTATCAGCAGTCTTTCGTTCTTGCTTCTTATAAGTTTAAATCCATATCAATCCAGCTGAATTACTAATCAGTGTCCATGAATGGATGTGGAAGGTATGTCAGGTCTTATTTCCTTCTAATGAAAGGGCAATGAAAAGTATTGCTCAAAATTCTTCCCTTTGGGATATTAACTCTTCTACACTATCTTTTAGGAACATCCCTGAGCACTGTTCTAACATTGCAGAGGTCCATATTTCTGATATGCCATGCAGGATGGTCTATAAACCAAAGCAAGTTTAATTTTTTCCTTCTCTGTTAATCAGTCACTGGGAAATTCTAACGAGCTCATAGGTATAAATTAATGGAATGAATGAATTCACTTCATGATAGAGGGTTATTGCACAGGCAAATTTATGACTTGGTACATGAGGTACACCCAAAACAATGATAGCTCCTCTTCTAAATCAAACTTCTAATTGGCAGAGCCCTCTAATTCCATGGTCAGAGTTGCAAGGGAGGCTGGGAAAGTAAATACTTGGTATTTCCCTTGAGAAGACAGGTCTAATAAGGAAGAAAATACCCCTACACTTGGAAATGGGTGTTCAAAATGTGGTGGATACCCACGAAGCATGAAAAATAATTATTGCAACATATCCATAGGTCCTAGATGCAAGTAGAATTGGCATCCTAATTGAAGATATTGGAGGCAAAGAATCAAATAAGAGCATATCACATACTTTTTGGTAAAAGATAGTGATCAACAAAACAAAACCAAAACCCAAATAGCCTAATCTAGATTATTCTCTCAAAGGAAGTTCAAAAAATCCACTGGAAAGAGTAATTCATTTATCCATGCTATTTATTTACAGCATATGACACGATGACTTCATTGCTAAGCACTAAAGTTAGAACATTGCTTGCATTCCAGAGAGAAAGCTTGAAGAATCATATAATTTGAAGTCAGGCGGAACTTTATAATACAGACCCTCAGAGCATCGTCAAGTATGAAGCTAGTCCCAAGTCTGTTGGGAGGCAAGTCTGTTGCTTACTGAATAGAAGTAAGCAGGGACAGTAAAATTAGAGATTAAAAAAACTCGATTCAAAGAAGGAGAGAATTTTGGTGTCATTATAAAAGTGTTTGTCCAGAAATGCAATGAGCTATACTTGAGCGACCCTAATTTCTAATTCATTCCCGAATAGTAACTAAAGAACTTAAGGAGATGTCTTGGTTCTCTCTGGTCTATAATGTTTACTAGGCATTGCATTTGCAGTGGCTAATAGACAGAAAAGATGAAAGAGTGAATAAAATGAAAATGACAGAGTCATTGATTTTTTTGGTCAACAAATTCCAAGTTGATAAATTATTTCCAGGTCAGGCTTTCAGTCAGGTTGAAAAATGTTCTTCTGGCTAAAGTTTTTTAGAAGGCACTGTATCAGGCATCATCTATTTATTTTATTTTATTTTATTTTATTTTATTTTATTTTATTTTATTTTATTTGCTTTTTTGGGAACATTTTTAAAATCAACTATATTGAACATAACTGACAAACTGCAGAAAGCACCCATTTTAAGTGGATAGTTCTTTTTTTTTTTTTTTTTTAGAGATTACTTATTTATTTATTTGAGAGAGAGGGAAAGAGCAGAAGCAGCAGAGAGGGGCAGATGGGAGAGGGAGAAGCAGACTCTCTGCTAATTAGGAAGCCTGAGGCAAGAGGCAGGGCTTGATCCAGGACTCTGGGATCTTGACCTGAGCTAAAGGCAGACGCTTAACTGACTGAGCCACCCAGATGCTCCTTAAGTGTAGAGTCCTATGAATTTTGGCAAATGTATACAGGCACGTAACCGCTACCACCATCAAGATCTAGAATGCATTCATCATCCTAAAGTAATCCTTTGTTCCCCTTTCCATTCACCATCCCTCCTCCTGCATCCTAGTCATCCTTTATTTTTGACCTAAAAAACCCCTAACATTTATATTTTAAACCTTTCTTAATCTAATTAGAAAAAAAAACTAAAAAATAAAATAAAATAAAAAACTAACATTTGTATTCTAAACTTCTGGATGGACTTTTCCTTGTCTCTGCATCTCTTTACCTTCCTGAATTTGTCTTCTCATAATGGCTGATAACAGCCTTCACAAGGTTAAAACCATTCTGCGTTTGGCCAAACTTCATTATGTATGTCTTCAGTGTAATATTGTTAATTCTATAAATGTTTGTATCTTTTTACCTGCCATAGGAAAAAAAATCACTTACATTTTTATATCTCTATATGGCAAATATAATTGAGAATTTACTTTGTGCCAGGCATTTTATTTAGTACCAGTGTCAAAAATATGTTGCTAACAAGATTAGCCAATTTCCCTGCCTTCATGGATAGTACCATCTAAGTTGAATAAATTCGCTATAAACTAGACCCTTTATTCTATTGAATTCTATTGTATATCATGTACGATTTTATCACCAAAAATATTTTATCTGTAAAAATCCTTTGTATATTTTATATGCATATAATTAAATCTATATGATCATTAAGTACTTATAAATAATAATTACATATTGAATTATTGAATTTTCATTTACTGACTTCATTGAGTATTTGGTTGGTTTGAAGAAGTATATGATCTGTATAAATACACAAGAGAAACATTTTGAAGACTAGTTCTAAGAGTTCTTTCATTAGAAATAATTAACAAAATATATTATGTGGCAACAAAACTCTTTCACTGACATCTGTTCATTTTCTTCCCTGATTCTGCCACTTTCCTCATCAATTTCACAGGTGAAAATATTTTTAAACTCTTCTGTTATCTCCCATAATACTCTGACATTTAAAATAAAAGAAAAAACTTTTGGGGTGCCTGGGCAGCTCAGTCAGTTAAGCATCTGCCTTCAGCTCAGATCATGATCCTGGGGTTCTGGGACTGAGCCCCATGTCGGGCTCCCTGCTCAGCAGGGACCCTGCTTCTCCTTCTCCTTCCTGCTCGCCCTCTCTTGCTATCTCTGTCTCTCTTTCTCAAATAAATAAAAATCTTTTTAAAATAAAATAAAAAAACTTTTAAAGACTAAGCTTCATTATAAATGTCTTTCTTCTCGGAGTCAAAATCAATTTTACAACAAAATATAGAAATGGCTTCACTGAATGTGTCCAAGCCAGGGAGCAAAACAGGCACAATCTGTATTATATGTTACTCGATGAAATAGAAATGGATGATAAACTGAATGAAAAAAAATATATAAGCAAAGATGGAATCTAGCCAAAGAGCTAGTAAATGGAAGGTTGTAATTAAGCAGGCACCTAGTGGATTAGAGGAAATTAGACCGCTGTTGCTGTGTTTCTGCTGCCAGCACAGAATGCTTTTTTAACTCAAAATAGTCAACAGGCTACCAAGAGGACTGTAATTATATATTTTTAATTTTATTTCACAGGGTATGATTGCAGGCAAGATAGAATCAACAAAAATCGAGAAAACTGCCTACTATCAATGATATTAGGTTTGATAAGTATATCTATGTGAGAAGAGTTATTCAATTTTAACTTTGAATAGTTAGATTGCTTATTTATTTTAATTTCAGTCATGTGACATTCAGTCAAAGCCTCCCAGATAAAAATCGAAAGGTAAATATGTGAAGAATTTCATTGCCAGTATCCCGCACAAGAAACATCTGGCATCATAATCCTAAAATAACATATATAGAGAGCAAATGCCTTGAGCTGAATAAATAAATTCAAAGCATCTCAGGCTAGAGCATCTACATTTTGAATTAACTCAGTTTCCTTAGGAACTCTGGCTGAGAACTAGCTTTTAGGGAAATTATAAAACGCAAGAGTTTTCAGACTTGTCTTTTAGCTTTCTCTTCCATTTGTGAACTGTCCTCATCATGCCAACCCTGCCACCCACCAGGGTTTCTAGAACTCCTTTTCAGTTATCTATTTCCCATAGGCTCTCCCAACACTAGTTTCCCACGATACTCCCTAGTGGCTCCAGTCTTAATGTCAGAAACAAACCCGACAATTTAAATCCCAATAGTTAAATCACTCACTTTCTTTAGGTGCTACTTGTTCTCAGAAAACATCTACTCCGGATATTACAACTGCAGACTAAGCGGTAAAGGATAACTAAGGCAAAGACATTAGGAGATGGAAGAAAAAAAAGTTCCAGAAATCAATGCCTTGTCTACTAATCTCTGGCCAACCTTTTTCTCATTTCCCCCCAGATTATGTGATAGATCTGCCTGCTTCGTTTTCCACCGACATCATCAATTTTAACATTACGACTTGTTTGTGACTTGTTCTAATTCAATCAACCAAGTTGCTATTGAACATCTAAAATTATATAATTTTAGATTTGGAAAGCACTTTGGAGATGATTTTAGCTAACTACTTTCATTTAAAATATGATGATATTGAATCCTTGAGCTATAAAGCAATTTGCATAGGATAGCACAAGTTAAAGCTGGAAGACCTGTGTCTCCCAATTTTCAGCTTAGCTCCTTTCCTTGAGAACAATGAAAATGGAAACAATGAATTGCTTCATGCTCGTCAATTCAAGGAAATGAAAATGTTTATTGAACACATATTTTTCTTCATTTAAGAGCAAAATAATGTTATTATGACTATGGAGAAAATATTCTGTACATCACGTTATTAACAGAGGGAATTTTGCAGAGATAGATAACTAGGACATTTCACTTTCTTTTTGTGTATAAAACCAGAATATCCCCAAGTCCTGCAGCCTTCCAGAGTTGCCCTTCATTATTATCTTCACGAAATTAACTGAAGCTTCCATTCCATGAAACTTGAGAGGAGGTCCCATCCCTCCTCTCACTATTTCTGAGCCTTCCTGAGATGTCATGCAAAAGAGTCACAAAGAAGGAATATACAGACTTGCCCAGATACTTCAAATCCCGATCCTGACTCAATTTTTGATTATTCAGTTAAGACCCAATGCTGCCCCAAGTTGCTTGGGTTTTCTATATGTCATATCCTCCCAAAACATTTGTTTAATTTTTACCTAGCAGTGGTATAAGAACTTTACATGCACTAACTGATTGATTTAATCCTGAATACAGCTCTGTGGATTAAAGTACACTTTATCCCCATTTTGGTGCTAAAGTAAATGATGTTGTAGTTATGGCCCTAAGGTAGTTATGTTGCTGGAGCCAAGATTTGAACCGAAGTAAGTCTGCCTACAAAGGCTGCATTCTCAAACATGCAGGACAGACTGCTTCTACTTCATTTCCCAAGGTACAACTAACAGCATGCTGTTGTGCAAATCTACCAAATCCATGGTACACTGGGGCATAATTACTGCAGCACAAAAAAATAAAGATTAAATATTGAATGACAGCCATTATCGTTTCTCAATTCCTAGCCATCTCTGCTACAAAGAATCTCTTACTTTCTTTTCTTTGTTCTTCAGTTTCTCACATTCTTGTTTCCCTTTTATTTTATTTCTTTTAATCTTTTTGTTTCTTTCTCACTGTCTTTGATCAGGTCTTTACTTAAAATTAGCTGTCCAAAATGACTGACTTTTATGGAATAAACAAATATAAGTTTTTAGGCAGCAGGCTGCTTCTCTTCCGTGGTGGGTTTCTTTTCTGCAGGTTTCTTGTCAGCTGCTGGTTTCTTGGTAGCTGCAGCCTTTTTTCCTACCAAAGGTTTCTTTGGCTTTTTCACACCAACATCCTTCTTTCTTTTCTTCCCTACCATGGGCTTCTTGCCTGGAACCCCCTTGTCATCTGATTTGGCTTCTAAGGCCGCTGCTGCCTTATCCATCCGGAGTTTGTATTCTTGACCTGGTGAAGAATGGTGTTCCAGTGCATGGTCTTTGCTACGGGTTTAGTTTCAGCATGATTCTTAGGTTCTTCAGTGGATTCTTCTTCAGGACTGTACGATGAATCCTCTTGCATGGTGCTCGGAGGGCTCTTTGGATCCCTGGCCTTTTCAGGATTCTGCTAAGGTCTGTATTAAGCATCTTATGCATGGGAAGGTTGTAGTTACTCTTGAGGGAGGCAGCCTTAGGCCAAGTGCCATACAGATCATCTAACTTGCAGAAAGCACTTTCAGTCCAAATGCAGAAACGTCCCACATGCCCACCAGGAGCAAGTTTCAGAATGTTCAGTTTGCTTACATCAAGGAAAGTAATTCCAGGGATGTCTCTGAAGGTCTTGATGATACCAGTTTTCATTGTAGATGATGCAGGATCCCCTGCGCTGGATAGGACGACGGTTTCTCATTTTGCCCCTGCCAGCTCTCATTCTCTGAGAGGCATAGACCTTTTTGATATCATTCCAGGCTTTAAGTTTCTTAAGAAGCAAAACCTCCTCCTTGGTCTTCTTGGAGCCTTCAACTTTATCTTCAACCACCAAAGGAAGCTCAGGAACTTCTCAACACGGTGACTTTTAGACATGACCAGTGCTGGTGAGGCTGAGGCAGCCAGGGCAGAGCAGATGGCATATCACTTTTGTGTTGTGTTCACTCTGCAGTGCCAACGGCACCAGGTTGGTGCAAACATGCGGCCTCCACGACATATATTTCCAAAAGCACCCTGGCCAGAATGGTGAGGCCCCCGGCTGGAACTCTGGGCATTGGAGCCCCGGCTCTGCCTGTACCCCAAGACTCAGCACTGGTTTGATGACCTGCTGATTCACTGTCAGCATATGGCTGTCTGTTGTTTTTGCGCAAGTTGCTGTGAACAAAGTTCACGACATCTGGTCGAATGGGAGCCTTAAACACAGCAGGCAGGCTAACACTTTTGCCAGATGATTGCCCCTCTTCAGAGTACACAGATATCAAGGGAGGAGCACATGCCATTGCAGGGAGAGGAGAGGGCCTATTGTTTCCCTTTCAAAGCCATCTTTTCCCATGTTGCTTCTTGCCTTGACTCTTTGGAGAAAACCACTTTTCTCTCCTGAGTCTTCAATAGACAAGGACAATTCAAATGTCATCCTCTTGTTTTAAATGAAAAGTGTTTCTTTTTTGTCCCTTGAAAATAAAAAATCTATTATTTTAAGTTTCCTTTTTAAAAAATTCATCTTTTTTTTTTTTTTTAATTTATGATAGTCACAGAGAGAGAGAGAGAGAGAGAGAGAGAGGCAGAGACACAGGCTGAGGAAGAAGCAGGCTCCATGCACCGGGAGCCTGATGTGGGATTCGATCCCGGGTCTCCAGGATTGTGCCCTGGGCCAAAGGCAGGCGCCAAACCGTTGCGCCACCCAGGGATCCCTAAAAAATTCATCTTTTTAAAAAATTCTGCTTTTCTTTCTAAAATGAGAATGTGAATATAGTTCAATTTTGGTTGACCTTCTTCTTACCACTGCATATGTCTTACCAAAAGAACAGATTGTTTTGAAATTAAAAGAAATTATTCTAAAATTATAAAGTTCAATATATACTTAATTCTTTAAAGTGTCAATATGAAAACCGACAGCTATCTAGACACTAAAATGTAATACAGTGATACATTTAAGAACTCTAATAGTAGAGGGTCCATTCTACTTTTTCTTCCTGGATATAAATGCAGGACTCTACTAAAAAACAAATGAACTTATGTTTGTTTAGCTATGGGATATTATTAGGATAGTCATGAAGAATCAGAAAAAAAAGTTACGTGAATTATTTTGATGAAGTAATTAGAAAGTGTCTATTATGCAATCATCTTTTGGGTCGTCATTTGTGACTATTAAAAATTAGTCATCTATAATCATTTATGACATTTTTCACTTCTTGAATACTAACTTAGAATTTGATAAAAACTAAAGATTGCTTAAGGAGAAAAATACACATAAACATAAAAAAAAGAATTTTTTACAAAATAAAGGAAGTTGACCTATCTCAGGGATCAGTGGTCTACTGATCTCTAGTTTTAAATTATATAGTGCTATGTTAAAATTATTTTTACATGTATTTTTGCATAGTTTATCAATCTTACTTTTAGTAATGAATATTTTTTTCTAAATTTAAGACATATTGCCATATTTAGTCAGATCAAAGTTACCTCCAATTGTAACATGCCTCACCTCATTATTTTATGTTTCATGAAAAAAAAATCATCCAATTTTAATTGTAGGATACCATTGATGGTAAGATATCCCCAGGTTAGTTTCAGAGATATTACAAATATTTTAGGGGCACCTAGATGGCTTAGTCGGGGAAGCATCTACCTTCAATTCACATCATGATACTGGGGTCCTGAGATTAAGCTCCACTTCAGGCTCCCTGCTTAGCTGGGAGCCTGCTTCTCCTTCTCCCTCTGCCTGCTGCTCCTCTTGCTTGTACTCTCTCTCTCAAAAATTAAATAAATAAAATCTTTAAAAATAAATTTAAAAAATGTTTTAAAAAGTGCATCTTAGATACAATGAAATCTAGTATTTTTACTTTAGACATGAAATTTGCTCTTAATTCAAATAAATGAATATATGAATAGTAGGTCTTAAAGTCTTTGCCATTTTTGTCTGTTGTTTTCCAAGAACTGAATTCTCTTTCCTTCAGAAATTCATATACTTGTACCTGACTTTACTGTAGACCTAATTTTTCCAAAAGATTATTTTAGCATGTCTGGCTTATACTGCAAACTTCCAACCTTCTTTTTGTTTAAAATGATATCTCATGACCTGAGCCCACCCACTCTAGGATATAGTATAAAATGGGGCAGAGTCCAAGAAGCTTTCAATTTCTAGAATCAGTCATCTTTATTCTCCTATTACTCAGATGTTGAATTGTACCTTCTAACATTTCCGTTGAGTATCTTTGGGGTCCAGAACTGAGGTGTCTGACAGATCACCCTAACTCCTTGCGATTGGTTTGGTTTTGTCTTCCTTAACAACCTTATGTTGATATAAAAGACTTATGAATCTTTAATTCAAGCCTTTGCCTCAAATCAGTCCTAACACTACCCTTCTTACCCACCTCTGCCAGAAGTATCAATAATGCTGACATTAACCCTAAGGCTGGCAAAGTTTTCCAACTGGAATGTGGTTTTGGAATCAGATGACTCTTCCTCCCTATTTTTTCATAAGCTACATTTCATATTATTATCTTCATTGACATAAACCAAAAGTCAAGAGCCAGTGAACCAAGAGAAGTCTGGAAAGGTTTAAACATTAAACACTAAAAAACAGAAAGCACTTAGCCATACCAACTTCCTACTAGTGTCCACAAACAACAGGTGGGAACATTGACAGGAGTTAGGCTAACTTATTTGTGTTTTAATAGCTTTAATTTGCCAAGTCCTCGGAAGTCACCTGATGAGATCTATCCAACTCATCAGATGTGTAACCAAAAGAAAAAATTATTTCAATTTGAAGTATTCCTGAACAAAGAAGAGCAATTAATCGATTAGATAATTAATTTTAAATGCAGTTTAGAAACTGAAAATATTATACAGGATGTGGGCACTAGCTTTTTGTACTAAATACTTTAATAATGGTTAAGAAATTTTCACATACCCAAGCAAAACTAAAACCCACAAATGATAAGCAAATTCATAGATGAAAAAAGGTTTCCAAAGGACTAGTACTTAACCTGGATAATTAAATATAGGAAAAATATAATGTCCACATTATGACAATTATCTAATAATAGAAATATATTAAGAATTTTAAACATGAGGCACCCTGGGTGGCTCAGTCAGTTAAGTTGCCAACTCTTGATCTCAGGCCAGGAGATCGAGCCCCATGTCAGGCTCTGTGCTCAATGGAGAGTCAGCCTGGATTCTCTCTCCCTCTTCCTCTGCTCCTCCTCCCCTGCTTGTGCTCTCTATTTCAAACAATTAAATAAACCTAAAAAAAAAAAAAGATTTTAAACATTGCAAGGTGTCCATGCCAATATAGAATTTTTATGTAAGTTAGATCATTGACTTAGAATACTGTGACTTCAGGTTTTATATGCCTGTTATGCTTTAACAGTTTTCAAATCATAGTAGTACTTGTCAATTCTAAATATATATATATATATATGCATTATATATATTATGCAGTCTATCTTCCTTGTTCACAGATTTCATATTTGTGAATTTATCTACTTGCCAAAATTTATTTGTAACCCCAAATCAATATCCGTGGTACTTTTGCTGTCATTTGCAATTATACTCATGCACAGAGCAGCAAAAAAATTCAGCTGCCGGACACTCACATTTCCAGCAGAAATTAAATGAGGCGACACTGCTTCCTTGTTTTAGCTCTCATACTGTAAATGTGTCCTTATTACAGTTTATTCAGCACCACACTTTTTTTTTGCATTTTTTGTACTTTCTGTTGGTGGTGTGGCTTTTAAAAATGTCCCTTAAGTGCATTGCCAAAGTGCTATGTAGTGTTCCTAAGGGCAGGAAGGCTGCAATGTGCCTTAGGGAGAAAATACATGTGTTAGACCAGCTTCATTCAGGCATAAGTTATAGTTATAATACTGCTGGCCCTAAGTTCAATGTTAATGCGCCAACAGTGGATGCTAAATAGGATGTCTTTAAAGGTAAACACACAAAAAAAGAGAAGTTATATGTTGATTGGCTGATGAAAATGTGACCAAAAGCTCACAGGGATGTAGTCCTGTATTTTTCCCTAGGTGCAATGCTTAGTATTTACTAATTCAGTGTTCAAGGAAACTTTATAAAACATAACTACTACAACTATATACATACTTGATTCTATGTATAGAATATAAGGCTACAATCACTTGACTTAGTTTAAGTCAATTGAACTAGAATATTGAATGTTGAGTTAGGTTGTAAAGATAAAGTCATGGTTTTTAATATATTCTCAGAAGGCAACTTTCAGTAGTAACGGTATTTGGTCATGGAGACCAGACAGACAACTTTGCAATGTGTTCGGTGGCAGGAATCATGATGTTGATGCTTCCTTGTTTCCTGTCCATTTTCTGAGCCTGATTCATCAGTCTTCCATCCAGTCTGTGAGTGATGGTCTGATACATTTCCAATAAATTATTTTTCTGAAAAGTTAGCCAGACCTTGTTTTTAGAGCTTGCAACCCAGAATCCAGACTGATATAATTATCATATAACAAGTGTTATGCCAAACATTGTCAAATTATATTGAAAATCTAAATGAATTTGAGATTATTTTAGAAAATATAAAACATATATGAAGTAAGAGTATTTCCCTTAGAGTATTTATCATTTTATATCTACCCTTTATCTAATATTTAATCTAAATTATAGTGGAGAGAACCAGAATTTTTAAAAAGTGTTTAAGCTATTTTAAAAGATTAATATGTGGTCAATAAAACTATTAAAATCTATATTAAAGGCTTAGAGCAACCTCAATTTTTTTAAGATTTTATTTATTTATTCATGAGAGGTGCAGAGACACAGGCAGAGGGAGAAGCAGGCTCCATGCAGGGAGCCCAATGCAGGACTCAATTCTGGGACTACAGGATCACGCCTTGAGCCAAAGGCAGGCACTCAACTGCTGAGTCACCTAGGTATCCCAAGTAACTTCAAATTTAGATCTATCAGTTAAATCATTTCATTGATAATCTACTTAATTTTAGAATGATCTTTCAAGATTCTTTACCATTCTACAGTTTTCTGAAGCTTAGGGTTTGACATTTTCTCCTGCAAAAATATCTTGTAATTATAAAGCATAATGAATTGCTTTTCAGTTTCATTAGAGTGTGTAAAAATAAATATTACTATAAATTAAAAGTTAATAAAGCCAAGCAACTGTTCTATAGATGTCTCTTAACAAATGTAAGGTTAAGTAACGATAAATTCTGTATATTGATAAGCCACAGGTAATTCAATGTTTATAAGGTGATTTTCCTGGCATGAAGCATGAAGCCTTTTGCTTACATTCTCTTTCCCATTAACTGCATATTAAGTATTTAAAGCCACCAAAAGCCTGCAGCCTTTAGTTAATTCTTCTATTTTATAAACTATTCAATGTCATGGTCCTTTTTGTTTTGTTTTGTTTATTTCATTTTCACATTTCAGAAGTGTTGAGTAATAAAACTGTTTCCACAGATTACATTACCCAAAAATTGTTTAGATATACTTGCAATTTCTCTCACTTCTTAAAGAAAAGATGGTTCCTGGTCACACAAATTGAAGTGTTGAAGGCTTCAGAAGGAAGAAATAAGAGTTTTATTATCCCTAGATTAAGGGATATCACTGAAAGCAGTAAGAAATACTACCCATATATTGGTAATAAAGTATCCAGTTCTAGAAATAATGCTCATCAACCCCATCTGAGATGCACAGCTGACACAGACCCCCCCAAAAGTCTTGTGGCTGCTGAGTGTTTTGGCAGCTTCAAGCCCAACATCCCAGGGTATTTGTAAACCAAGTGAGCATACTAGGCCATCGCAGAAATATGCAAGCATGTCATCTATTCAAATAAAATCTGTGAAACTTTAAAAGGAAATATGCCAATGATAACACAGTGACCAACCAAATTGTCGTGGCTCTTCTTCATCCACTCTGTAGAAGATGGAAAAGCCACAGGGCCAAGACAATATTCTGCACCCTATTATCTACACTCTCTGGAAAATTGCTCCTCTTGCTTGCAATTTTTTAGATACCCTTTTCTGGAAATATGTTCAAATTCCAAAAATCAAATTTATATAATAGGACATTGGAATTATTTTTCCAAATATTTTCAATCCTCTAATTGAAATTAAAATGTCCATACTACCCAGGGCCATTTATAGATTTAATGCAATCTCTATCAAAATTCCAAAAGCATTTTTTACGGAAATAAAAAAAAAAAATCCTTAAATCCATACGAATCACAAAAGGCCTCAAACAGCCAAAACAATCCTGAAAAAGCGTCCAGAAATAAAGCATTGCCTTTACAATCAACTAATATTTGAAAAGGGAGCCAAGAATAATCCATGGGGAAAGGATAGTCTCTTAAATATTGTTGCAAAAAACTTGATAATCACAGGCAGAAGAATGAAATTGGACGCTTATTATATACTGCTCATAAAAATTAACTCAGAATAGACTTACACATAAGAGCTGAAACCATAAAACTCTCAGAGAAAAACAGAGGAAAAGCTACTTGACATCAGCTTTGGCAATGATTTTTGAATACATCAAAAGTACAAGCAATGAAAGCAAAAATAAAGTTAGACTACATCAAGCTGAAAAACTTCTGCTTGACAAAAGAAACAATTAACAAAATAAAATGGCAACCTATGGAATGGAGAAGATAGTTGCAAATCATATATCTGATAAAGGGTTAACATCCAAAATACATAAAGAACACCTACAACTCAATAGCAAAATAATAAAACATATATATATATATATATATATATATATATATATATATGATTTAAAAATGGGAAGAGGATCTGGATAGACATTTTTCCAAAGAAGGCATACAAATGGCCAACAAATATATGAAAAAATGCTCAACAGGACTAATCAGGAAAATGCAAATCAAAACCACAACAAAATATCACTTCACACCTGTCAAAATGACTACTATGAAAAAGATAATGGATAAGAAACGTTGCCAAGAATGTGGAGAAAAGGGGAAACTTGTACACTGGTGGGCATGTCTGATTTCTGCCACTATGGAAAACAGATAGTACTGAAGTTCTTCCTTTCTTTAACAAAAGAACTACCATATGATCCAGCAACCCTACTTCTGAGTACATGTCCAAAGGATCTCAAAGAGATACTGGCATTTTCATGTTCATTGCAGCATTATTCACAAAAGCCAAGAAATTGAAGCCACCTAAGTGTCCATCACTGGATGAATGGGTTAAAATGTGGTACATATATACAACAGACTATTATTCAGCCACAAGAAATAATGAAATCTTGCCATTTGCAACAACATGGGTGGACCTTGAGGGTATTATGTTAAATGGAGTAAGTCAGATAAAGGAAAACAAATACTGTATGATATCACATATGTATGGAATCTGGATAAAAAATCAAACTCATAGAAAGAAAGTAGAATGATAGTTGTCAGGGCTGGGGTGGGGGGTATAAGGAGATATCAGTCAAAGAGTACAAACCTAGTTATAAGATGAATAGATTCTGGAGACCTAACATATAGCATGGTAACTATACTTAATACTCTATTATATGCTTGAAAGTTGCTGAGAGATCTTAAATGTTATTATCAAAAGAAATGGTTATTATGTGAGGTGATAAAGGTGTTAACTAACCCTACTACAGTAATCATATTGCAATATATATCACATCTTCATGTATTACAACTTAAAATTACACAAAGTTCTGTCTATTATATCTCAATAAAGCTGAAAAAACATGTAATATATTAAATGACAAGAATTTATATGAAGAAACAAAGCAAGGTAAGATGTATAGAGAATTCCAGATATAGAGAATTCTTTTCCGCGTGGTGACAGTTAAGGATCAGTGAGGAATAGCAATGCAATCTCTTGCTGAAGTGCACAATGCAAATAGCAAGTGTAAACTCCTGAACTAGGGACATGTTTTGCATTATTAAGAAACTGGAAGTTGGCCAGACTATTTGGACTCAAGTAAACAAGAAGGAAAACAGAAGATGAGATCATAAAGATGCCATGGAAGCCAGATTAGGACCTCGGATTTTAGCTTTGTGGAGATGGATAACCACTGAAGGGTGGTGTAGGGAATGACATGATCTGACATGTTAAAAGAATTTCCCTGGCTGTGTGAAGAGACTGAATTGTAGTGAGATGAGCGTATTGAGGGAGAGACCAGTTATAAGGCTATGTCAAAGGACAGGCAAGAAATGATGGTGCTCAGGATGAGGATGGGTAGCAATGGAGATGGTGAGAATTAGCAATGGAGGTGGTGAGAATCAGTCAGATCCTAACTGTATTTGAAACACAGAAGTGGTAGAGTTGGCTATTGGTTTGGACATGGGGATAGAACTATAGAGAGAAGTCAAAATGAGGAATTTAAAGACTTTGGTTGACCTGCTTGAGTAACTAAATGGGTGTTTACTAAGATGGAGGATTGCAGGGGGGAAAGTAATTTTAAGAAAAGAAATCAAGCACTTGATTTTTGATCCATCGATTTTAGAAATATAAGTGGAGATGCCTATGGCAGTTTGACATACATGACTGGATTTCATGGAAACAGTTTTGACTGGAGCTATATTTGGAGTCCTCAGAATATTGAGGCTATTTGAAGCCATATGATCTGATGAGACCATTGGAGGTGAGTAGATAGATTGACAGGATAAAAGCTCCATGACTGAATCTTGTAGAGACTGTACCCCAACCTGTATATATTATGAAGACTGGAACCAACAAGAGCAGACTGAGGAAAAACAGCCTGTAAGGTAGAAAAGAACCAAGAGAGAATTTTGTCTCAGAATTTAAGAAAGAAAATGTGTTAAGGAGAAGGAAGTAATCAAATGTTTCAGATGTTGCTGATGGGACTTGGGATATGTAACGTCAAAATATGGCACCTTCACATATTGACTATTTTAAGCTGAAGGAGTTGGAGAAAAGAGCAGAAACAGGAAGGTTATTCTGGCTTCTACCACCCCTCATACTTTTTTCCCTGAAACAGGCTATACAGCCCTCAACTGAGACACCGATACATGGAGGAAAGAAGCATCCTTCTCTACAAAGACAAGGACACTGGAAAGAATCCTAACAAATAAATCTGGCTAAGTTTCCTCCAGTTTACTACAGTTACCTCATATTTCTAAAATTATATTTCTCCATGACTGTGCACTCCTCAACAAACCTAGCATAAAATGCTCAGGTCTAACTATTTCCTAGGTCTTCATTTTCTTGCAAAGTCTTCCATGTTATGTAAAATCTGTATCAAATATATGTGTCTGCCTTTTTCCTGTTGATCTCTTTTTGTCAGTTTAATTTTCAGACCCATCCAGTTAAAGGAAAACTTCTTCCTCCCCTACAGTGTTGACGGAGAAAGCCTGTGTCTATCCATGTGGAGGTCATTGGTGGTATCCTAAACTGCCAGGATCACAAAATACTATGAGGGCATCTTCAAGAATTAAAATTCTTCTCAAATCCAAATATGGGACCACTAACATTATGACTCATAGCAAGTCCCTAGAGCACCTTCTCCGAACTAACGAAATTCCGCCATCTGTGAAAAATTAAAATCTGATAGAGATTAGATTAAATGGCAGTGGAACTGTATCATCAGGATTTGTTGCAGGTAGAGTAGAAGAGTAAAGAAATTTCTGGATTGATTGAGTAAACTAATCAAAATCACTCAAGGTACTTCATGATGATTTACACAGGCTTTTTGTAATTCAGAAATAAGTTATGTTGACACTACCAAGCATAATGCATGGCCTATGGGTAGGTGCTTCGTAAATGTGTTTCCCAAACTTTGTTTCATTTAATATGTGGATGGCTGTGATGGACCTCAGTTTCACTAGCCCGATTCACTCTTCTGATTCTTTGTGGTTCACTCCATTTCTTATAGATCTGAAGTGTAGACTATCTCGTAATATGTATGGGATCTCAAGTCACTTGCATTGAACACCATCTCCATAATACGCTTCTTGATGGGGTGGGATCCATCTCCTATTACCTATCATTTTGATCAGTTGGTCCCCAAACACTTGTCCTTTTAATAATCCCACTAAGGAGGCGGGAAAAGGCATATTCATCACCATTTGACGCTGGAAAAGCTTGTCAGCATTCTATTGAAAAGCAAAGGAGAGTGCATTTTCCTCTGTGTTTTCAGGTTGGTGCAATTTGTTTCCAATTCAAGGAATAAAAATATTATGTTTCTCATAAGATTACAAGAGATCAGATTACAAGATTAACTCTGAAGCTAATGTAGTTTAAACTTCAGGGCTCTCAGTAGATCACACCTCTGCCGGGGCCCCGGGAGAGAGTCCACTAGTTGTGTGTTTGTGATTTTGTACTTTCTTACATAGGGATCCCCAAATTTTACAAGCTTCAGGCACCACAAAATCGGTATCTACCCTGCCTAAAAGTCTTCTACTTGATGGACACAGGGCAGAACAAACTTAGTGTCATGGCACTAAGTATCATTAATTAGTATTTGTTGGATAAATAAATCCTCATAATAAAGAGACACTTTTTAAAAAATATAATCTTTGTTTAATACACAAAATAAGGGGCACCTTGGTGACTCAATGTTTGAGCATCTGTCTTGGGTTCAGGGCGTGATCAGAATTGAGTCTCCATTCACGGTCCCTGCAGGGAGCCAGCTTCTCCTTCTGCCTGTGTCTCTGCCTCTCTCTCTGCGTGTCTCACGAATAAATAAATAAAATCTAGAAAACAAACAAAACAAAAAAACCAAAATAACCTCTTCGAAGGGGAAGTAAAAGAATGAAATATATTATGATCAAAATGAGAACCAAAGCTGTAGTTTTATATCACTTTCTAAACACTTTCAAACGATTTTAGGACGTTGGTCTCAGTTTATCCTATTTGTTCTTTTTGAATAGGAATTATATGCTTCAGTTATGCAGTAACAATATGTAGTGTTTTATGTTTTAGTATATTAAGCCATCAATAATAAAAGTTTTGATATTGGATCTTAGGAAGACTATTTAAACTGGCGTTTCTCTATGTGATCTTAATCTTAGTTTTTGTTTATCTCTAAAACTAATCAAGTAACATCTAGAACACCTATTTGTTTGTCACTGTGTCTGCAAAGTATAGTAACTCATTTTATGGGGATCCTTTCATTTTGAGACAAAAGATTACGTGAAACCTTCATCTGCCTGCTGTGTCTGCAGTGGCCTGTCAATCATTGATGTGCTCACCAATCCTCCCCTGACCGTCCTATAATTTAAAAGTGGTCGCTGGGACTAAGACAGAGCTTCACTAAATATTGTCAGTTTGTTCAGGGAAGATAAACTAAAATGAGTTTTAGAAAAAAGTGTTTGTGGTTTTTGTGTGTGTAAATTCAATCTCTTTTTTCACATTCTCCCAAACCCAAAATAAACAAACACAATTCAGCTTCATTCTGGCTCTTTTTCCAAGTATTGTCTGTTTCCACATCTGAGGTTTTTTCCCCCCTTGATTCCACAGTTGTTAAATGAAGCAGGATTGCAAACTCAAAATGAAGAAAATCTAATTTTTGTTTTGTGCGAAGCTCTGATGCTGATAAGCAAACATCCCATCCACACAGGGAATTAAATGTCTATAAAGTGTGAGCATGATGGGGGCCTTTTCTCTTCAGTTTTATTTTACTGCTTCACCTATTGACTTGAACATATTAATTCTCATGCATTTAATTTCTTGCACAGATGAGAGCATTAGGCTGAAAAGAACCAAATTAAAAACGACCCGCACACATAAAGTATAATGAACCAGTCTCTCTCACTTCTTTCTCTTTCACCCCACCATTTCTTTCAAAGCCCAAAAAAACTAGAAAGAGAAAGAAAATGTTATTGATAGGAAACACAGCACATGGATGGGCTGTCCCTTTGTCTTTGAAGAATGCTAGACGGAAGCAAGAAATAAGTTTCCTCCTATATCCCCGTAGACCAAGTGATGAATAGAGCCCAAATATTTCCCTTGTATATAATTTCTGGCTCTCAATTCAACTTTCCTTTTGACTATGAACAGAATTGAATTTTCCTTAGTTATTATCGAAACTGTAGAAATATTCTGAAATTAAAAAAGAAAATTCTAATTGCTCCTCAAATATATCATTGATCATTTTCATAGATCACTGTATTGCAAATGATCACACTTGTCAATTTCTGATCTCTCTGGCTCTTTCTCTTGCAATGTGTCTCTCTCTTCTTTCTGCAAAATCACTTAGAAATTTGAGTTTATAAAACTAAATTTGCTCAAAGCAGCAAAAAAAGATATTGGTCGAGATGGGCATATAAGATGTGTCATCTAGGGTATGAAATTTAATAAATTTATCAAAACTTAGTAGCAGAAAAGACTTGAGTCAGCTATCCTGGCAATTTACATCACATTACCCACAATGCCCAGCACTTGGAATAGTATTTAAGAAGTCATGATTACATAGGAAAGAATAACAGAAAACCTAAAAAATGTCTGATCTAAATTGTTGAATCAAATTTGTGGTAATCACCTATTAACTTGTGCTGACAAATGCTTTCTCCATGCTGTTTGTAAATAAATTTTTAAAAGAACAACGAAACAAAGGTAATTTTGTCACACAATAAGGGATTGCATTTCAGTACAAAAGTAGGTCTCTGTAGGGCCATCAGACAGCTTCCTGGAGTGGAATAATTAAGTTTGAGATTGCTAGAGGAGACTGCAATGGTATTTTAGTTTATAGCCTCAAAGCCAAGGGGACCCATTAAAATGAAATAAGTGAAATTGTGCTAGTTCCTTGTAGGCCAAGTACCTGAGTGATGTCAGCATCATCAAGGTAACGTACTTAAATGTTACCAGGCTACATTTAATAATAGTGGAATCTCAGACAGTCTTTCTGCCATACGGGTTAAAACAGTGCTCTAAGGAAAGGGTCTTGACAGAAAATGAGCCACTAACAGGGGAACAATTAATTAAAGAGTCATTTGGGAGTTGAGAGAGCTGATAAACAGTCGTGAGAAAGTCGCTAAAATTTGATATTAAATGTGATTTAGCTGAATTCGTTTAGAAGGCAATTTCACATTGTGACTTCCAGACAGTCTGTCTCTAAAACCCAGATTTCTCATCTCCAATAGGAGATGAGGGGGATGCAGCAGTGAACAGACCCTGGATCACAGAACCTAAGGAACATAAGTGGGAGACCAAAATCCTTCTGAGAATCCCTAAGTTTCAAAATGAACTATACCATCACGTGAACTAGTATAGCACACACAGGAAATACTAAGCATGTATGATTTAATCTTTTTAATACTGGAAATGATGGAAATGGAAATGTTTCCATTGACAGCTAAATACTATTAGATTCATCTATGGCACTATAAAATAATAATACGTTGCATTACAAAAATGAGCCAGTTATCAACATCAATCCAATTGCTTGGATTCTATTTAAGCAGCCTAACTTGTATGATGAACAAGCAGGACTTGAAGTAGGAACAAACCAAGCTCCTTTCACTCTCCCACCACCCCTTTAGACTTTCTTTAATACAGACCATCTTTGTGCAATCCTGGATGGAACCTTAGGCAGACCCTGAGACTTTTTTTTGCACGTTCTTAAAGAAGAGATCATAATATGATTGTTTTAACTGCAAATAACATTTCAGTTCAGTAATTAGAATATCCATGTAAGATATCCAAAACATTTCAATCTTGAGGTAGCTTTAAATCTCTTCCTTCCCCCCAGAACTAGATAGAAGTTCAAGGAAGGTGGCATGGGGTGGTGCCTCGTGCTTCTGCTATCAACTGCTGGCTCTTTTCTTCCTTTAATTTGCAAGCTGCTATTTGGTTCCTTGCCAGGTTTACTTCACTGGGAGGCTTTGTGTTATCCGGGCAGAGTAGATGGGTGAAAATAGGTACCATTGGTGCCCCTAGCAGATGATTAAAGCTGACTCTCGTGATCTTGGTTTTATGAGCTTTGGGATGGTTCTCTGCTGGGCCTCTTGCCTGAAATTCCCTTGTCCTGGTTTGATCTGTCTCTACTATGTGTGAACTCTTGTGACCCTTTCCTCATCCCAGAGCATGATGAGGACACTTCCAGCCCTCACCACTGCTGAGCTCCCGGATAGATAAGCCCCCCTGCCAAAAAATGAAAACAAAAACAAAACATAACTCTCATAGCATGGCCCACATCTGGTTCCGCAGAAAATCACTCACCCCCTTGCCTTGCCAAGCCTGAAGAGGGTGGGCTGATCCCAATGCAGCCACCAAAGCTTTTAGTCAGAACTTCTGTGTTCCTCTTGATCTTCTGGTCAGGAAAGACCTCAGCACACATTCTGCTTTGGCTTCCTTTGTTGTGGTCAGGCATTAGTAATCAAAATTTCCTGATTATTTTAAAGGTCTTCAGCTGCAAACATAGAAGCTCACTCTCTTCAAGTTAGGGATTGAATTCCTCTCCCTCAAAAGAGAATGGAAGAGTCAACAGGCAACTCTCTCCAAAGAAGTCTCTTTACTAATCCCTTTCATACAATCCTCTCTTAAAGCCATGATCATATTGTATATTCTCTATGTACATGAAGGTGTTCAAAAAGTAAGAGTATGTTCTTACTCAGTTTCTTTTAAAACCTCCGTGTGTAAATATTTCTCACACTCACTTTGGTATTTGATATTATCAAAATAGAATCTAGTTTGAAACTGAAGCAGGAAGAATCCAATCCTATCACACCCTAGAGTCATATAAATGTCATGTTATCTTTGACTGGAGATAAGCTTATTAAACTTACTAAATTAAATCATTAGAATGCACAAATGAAATGTACAGCTTTCAGGAATGTCACTTGGATGGTGTTGAATGGCTTGGAAATGAAGTGGGACTAGTCTGTATTTGAGCAGAGCCTGTCAAAGCCAATAGTGTTAAAGGATTTTAATCACCAAAGTAATGTATTGCCTCCATCAGTTAAAGGGCAGGATAATTCATTTATTCAGTGAAACATTTAAAATGAAGAGGAAATTAAATCTTTTCCTGTGGAATTATATAGAGGCAGAAAGCTGGGATTTCAGGGGAATTAATGGTTTTGGGAGTTATAGACTGTCAGATTTTAGAATTTGATATCTAATAGGCCGTATACTAACCCCACCCCCCAAAAAAAAATCACTCACACATACACACACACATACACACACACACACACACACAGAGGTTTAAAATATTGCATACAATTTCAGCCTTGAACTTTAGGCTAAGCACCCCTCAGGGACATGACAGTTATTTGTTCCTTTAAGTCAGGTTGCTACCTTGGAGAACAATTTGTGTGTTATATAACACTATGGTTATGTCCTTTGCCAAACTAACTTCTGTTAGTGGATCCCCTTAATAATTAGAGTCCAAAATAGAAACATTTATGAACAACAATATAAAGGTATTCCTTCTGGATTGTACTCTTACTCATCTATAGTGTCAACCTAGGTTTTATTTCAATCTCCAAATTTAGCTATTCAATATATCTAAAAGTATATACATATAATATACATATATATATAATATATATAAAACTATAAAACTCTATGGAGAAAACAAAAGTAATATGAAAATACAAACTAGGGAGAAAGAAGATACAGAAGTACCTATCCTAAAAATCACTTTATTTTTGCTGCCCAATTCACTAAATGTAACTAAGTGAAAAATGTAAATTTTTAAAGAAAATATAAATTAACAATCTCTTTAATTGCAGAATAATGGGGAGAAAAGACAGGTGTAATCCTATCCCACACTCCTTCTCTGTCACAACATTTATACTGCCTCTTGAATATATTTGATGCCCATCACATATTTGTAAAATAAGGAAACTTTTAGTTCAAATTTTTAGTAAAAATTGCTGTCTTACTTTCTTATTTTTCAGTTTTTATTAAAGGAGCCTTTAGAAATGAGCAAATAGGAAGACTCATCTACAGACAAAAGGGATAAATAACTAAAAGGGGAAATATCAGATAATTGGCTTCCTGTGATTTTATGCCTTCTATAATCTCTTTGGAAAATTTTATGACAAGTGACAATTATCTTGCATAATGAGAATTTTCTCTATAACATATGCAAAAGTATGTGTATGTGTGTGTATATATATATATATATATATATATCAGATAATATTTGACCTCATTCTGTGAAACATCTATGCATATCTCATTAGTACTTTCACCTTTTTCAGCATGTGCTCACTAATTAGAGATTCAATTAGAAAAATAAAACATTTTAAAATTAAATTATATATATTCTTTATAATGCTGAAAATGCTTTGCCTTTTAACACTGAGTTTATCCAGTTTATTAGTTTGAATTTTAAAATCTCCTAAGCCTCATAAAAACTTTAATTATAGAAAAAAAATAATTTTGTATATATCTAAAAATAACCACAGACAATATTTAGGAAGTTGTACTTCTATACATTAAATCTAGAATTAAAAACTGTATCTAGTCTGGAGACCATCAAATGAATAGGTTTTCTTGACATTGGTGTCAGGTTGAAGTTTTGACTATGCTACAAGTCAGATCAGATTATCTTAGGCCCCTGGTGCTCAGAAACAGAATGTCATAGTGCAGGGACAATGGCATGGTAAAGGACATTAACAGGTATATATATTTTTTTAAAAGATTTTATTTATTTATTCATGAGAGACATGGAGACAGAGAGAGAGAGAGAGAGAGAGAGAGAGAGAGAGAGATTGAGAGAGAGGCAGAGACACAGGCACAGGGAGAAGCAGGCTCCATGCAGGGAGCCTGACCTGGGACTTGATCCTGGGACTCCAGGATACGCCCCAGGCAGAAGGCAGGCGCTTAACCACTGAGCCACCCAGGGATCCCCAGGTATATACATTTAAATAAAGATCCTTATATGTACATACTTACGTTCTTTGGAATTTAGATGACCTTTGGGATTTCATACTCTCTGGAAGTGGGCATAAATCAATGATATCAAACCAACATTGCCTTTTTATAAGCAAATGTTTTCTAATATATGTTTTAACACCAAGAAATGAAGATCATAGATATGAAAATCTAGTTATACATAGCTGTTTAAATATATAGTGCCCAATCTGCAATTTAATTATAAATAAAAAGAAACTTATTAGGAAAAAGTCTGAGTTCAGTATGTATATTCTTAAGCACAACTACCCAAGAAGATTTCATGAAATAGGTGCTGGTCTCTATCTGTATAATCACATAAATATGAAACTACAAATGTCTGACTCACATGTAAAGCATTAAGGACTCAAATTTTATGAACAACTTGCTATTAGTAAAATGATTTTTTGGGAACAGTGGCTGGTACTAGGTAATGCTGGCTAAAATTTTAAACAAACATTAAGTGCAATAATCCCTCAATACACAGTAATTTGTATTTCTGAAAAAAATTCTCTTTGAAATTAAGCAAAAAACTATCTATGTATATATCTGCATATAAAAGCAGAATTGAATTTCTATTCAAGTAGACTTTAGTATTTTTTCATGTGTGAATGCCCTACGTGTCATTTGAAAATCATGTGGGACAAAGGACAATAGAATATATAACACTTCTTGTCCTTTCTCACTAAAAGGCAAATAGCACGCACTTCCAATCATTATGGGGGGAAAAGAAGGCCTCAAATATTGTCTAAATGGTATAGAGAATGGACGTATGGAAAGTTAAATATGGAATGAACATTAAAGGCCATCTAGAAGAGATTAACAAGTGACTTCAAGAAGACTTGCTAAAATCAGTTTGACAAATGATATGAAAAATATCACAGGTAGATACTGAAACCCTTAGCCATCCACAATGGCTGCTTTATGCATTTACTTTCCCTTCTTGCTCCTAAAATCATATGAGTAAGAAATACCTGTCATTTTAGTAAGAAAGGACCAGAAGTGTTATATATTCAATTGTCCTTTGTCCCACATGATTTCCAAATGACACATAGGACATTCACACACACACACACACACACACACAAATTAATTAATTAATTAATTAATTAATTAAATTGAAGAGGGAGTTGGACATGGAATAAATAGGAAGTCAAATCTTGCTAATTGCTTTTTCACCTTAAAGTTCCAAACCCACAAATGTGACAATAACAAGTGGAGAGATTTCATGGAAAACATCTGTAAATGGTCATTAGGTGAAATGCTTTAAAGGCCCACAGATCAGTGGTCAATGTCCAAAGTTAAAGACAAAAAGGCACTGACTACCCAACATTTTTAGGAGATCTGGTCAACAACTGAAGGCAGACACAGCCCTCTTCTTCAATCCTGAGCAAATGATGGTGTTGGAGAACCAGCCTTAACTTTGCCACCAGCTAATATTCTATCATCTTTCTCAATCTAAGAGTAAAAAAAGAAATAGAGTTAAAAAGAAAGATATTAGGTTGTGTTTCTTGCAGAAACTGTAAGCTCTCTGAGAAAAATTATTAATCTCTCTTCCCACAGGGAAAGGAGTGATGCTACTCAAAAAATCTATAACCATGTGATATTCTTAGAAAGAGACTTCTGCAAGAAAAAGGATCCTGGCATAGAATTTTCTAAGTCAGTTATCAACTAGGCAGTAGACTATTCATAGAAGGACAAGAAAATTAGTGTGGAAGCAGAAGGAGTAGAGGATCTATCTTCAGTATTTGGTGTATTAAGAATATGTGGATTTCTCAGAGTTTGGGGAAATGAAACAAAGTCTGGGCTACCTTGCCAGTATACCACATATAAAGACCAACCTCAAGGCAAAAGGATGACAGCAACACAGAGTTTTGGTGGACTGCTTGCTATAGGAGTTAAGAGGAGAGAGGGAAGTTGAGCTTAATGAAGGCTCACATTCCAAATCAGAAAAATTAGAGTGGGGAGATTCCCAAGCATTCTCTTAATAACTCACATATGCAACCCAACAGAGCAAATGTTGGATGTCTGCCACAGAGGCATCAAGAATAAGTCTGTATTTGTTTCCTAAAGTTGTCATAATAAATGAGAGCCACAAATGAGATGGCTCAAACCAACTACTGTTGGTAATTTATTACCACATGGTTCTGGAGTCCAAACAACCAAAATCAAAGTGTCTGAAGTATTGGTTTCTTCTCAAAGATCTGAGGGAATCATTCCTGGTGACTGCCAGCAATTCTTGATGTTTCTTGGCTTGCAGATAGGAGACTCCAACATCTGTCTCTATCTTCACGTGGCCTTCCTCTCTGTATGTCTCTGTTTTCTCTTTTTTTTTTTTTTCTTTCATTGGGACACTCATCTTGGATCTAAAGACTGCTACAAATGAAAGAGAATCTCATCTTGAGATCCTTCAACTAATTACATCTGCAAAGACCTTATTTCCAAATATGATCACATTCACAGATATCAGGGGTTATGACTTGGATATATCTTTTTGAGACCACTATTCAACCTATTAGGTTGCTTATCCTGAGAAGCTCTATATTTAACAGAAGAGGATTTCATCATTTCCCACTTAGATAATAAGATATGTCTTGTCCCCTAAGCTTTACTCCCAATTCCTGACAAATAATATCTCAGACTTGGAAGAGAGTGGTGGAGGATGTATCCTGGAGCCAAACCACATCTTTCAGTGCTTGCACCAGGTCTTAGAACCAGAAATCTAGTCTGTTCTGAGGAGAGGAGGGGAGGGAAGAGGAGAGGAGAAGAGAGAAAAGAAGAGGAGAAGAGACGAGGGGAGAGGAGAAGAGAGGAGAGTGAAAAGGAGAAGGGAGAAGGGGAGATTTGAATGGAGTTTGAGGTGAAGGTCCTGGCTGGGTCAGTCAGTTAAGTGTCTGCCTTCCACTAAGGTCATGATCTTAGGGTCTTGGGATCCAGCCCAGTATTGGTCTCTCTGCTCAGCAGAGAATCTACTTCTCCCTCTCCCTCTGCCTTTTCCCCCTACCCCCACTTGTGACCCCCCACCTCTCTTTCTCTCTCAAATAAATAAAATAATAAATAAATACGTAATGAGTTTAAGGCCCAGTTTTCTAACTAGACTGGCTTTAATAAGTGAGGATGATGACTGGAATTAGGGAATCTCTCTCAGATATTGCTTAAGGAACCAGAAGTAGAGATTTGTGAGAGCACAGTTAAAAGCAATGATAGAAGAAAAATAAAACTGCTTCATGTTTTTTAAGTAACTGAATTTAAACAGCTCAACAGACTAATCACATAAAATTTAAACATATATATTAAAATTTGAAAGAGAGTGGTCAAATTGTGAGAGGAAGGGGGAAGGGGCAGGACACTAGGAATCAGAGCACTCTGCCCAATCCAGAATTTAACCCCCACCCCCACCCCATCCAGGACCAAAATCTGGCCTGATACATTGTCATCTCTTCCTTGAATGATGTAGTTAAAAATTTATTAATATGTCCCTTCTCCTATGTCTAGTGTTACATTTTTCATGAATATATAAATACATGGTACCTTATTGAACAAGGATTTATAGTAAATCTGAGCTGAAACAATTGCATGTTTTATTTTATGGCTGGGATTTATAGAAGGTGAATAAAAAAGTGATTAGGTGAAGAGTGTAGGAAATTTATCTCAAGATTGAAAAATATAACTTAAGTCTTAGCTCATCCTTTGGATAAGTGAAAAGGGCTGAAATTAATAGTAATTGCAATATTTTTAATGGATAAAAATTTCACACCATCTAATCAGGAAAAAAATCCATTGGAATCTACATCAAATTAAATTAAACTCAATTACATTAAATCTTAATTACTTACATATTACTGTGAGCAATACCAAGAAGTCAAAAGGCACAGTTCCTGTCTTGATGGAAATTAAAAGCAAACTGGAGAGATTAGACCTGAAAAAACTGAAGAATTTAGATATAAGCATGGATAATTTATAAAGAGTATTTGCAAAACAATATTTTAGTGGAAAGAATGTTAAAGAGGGTCAGTAAAGGTGCCTTTTTTGAAGAAGTGGAATTTGAAGGAAAGGGACCTATTATAGGGAGGCATTGACAGGTGAGAGAATCATTTCTGTAGATGCAGATTCATTTTTCCAGACATCATGTTAATAAAAAACCACAGTGTTTGGAAATAAAAATTATTAAGATAAAAAATATTGGCATTATATTGGTCTCATTTTGGAATCTGACATGTTTACCAATATATTAAATTGTACATGCTATCATACTATATCTAGGGAAAAATGAATATTGACCAATTTTACAATGTTTTTATTATTGAAATAGTCTATTGAAACACTATTATGGATATGAGAGAATTTCTGTTAACAAATCTGTTATTTCAAAGACCTTTGAATATTGATGAACTGAGCTTTGAGTATTGATGAACAATTATAAAAAATATGAAAGTCAATTTTTTCAAATAAGATGAGGTATGAGTTATGGTTTTATAGATATCAATGTGTTTTTCCTATGCTAAGATTTTTTTTCATATACATTCTTATTCCCCATGTGATATTCATAACACTGCCATATTTATGCCTTTTTTCCCCTATTTATCTCATGTTCCTAGTAACTAACATTCTTGCTTCTTTGATGACCTCTTCTGTCATTTATGAGCCAATTAATACTTATAGGATCATTATCACAGGCTTGATAGAAAACTATGCCAAAAATACAATTGTAACATATTTCTGGTTAATTGACTAAGAGTTCATGTTTATTTAACCAAATATATCTTTAAAATTATTATTGCTAAGATTTTATCAGGGGTTGATAGAAGTTTTATAGGGCCTGAAATACATATAATTTGGGGGACTCTGAGAAATAAACCTACATGCTTCAAAAAGCTGATTGTAGCATAAAAATAAAATTGAGGAGGGAAAAGTATTTGTAAAAGGTAAATGCCTAACATGTTTATACACTTTTCTGTATATTCTGAAAGATATATAAAATTAACAAAATTAAGATATACAATGCAATTTAAATTTTCTTCTAAGATTATCCTCACCCACATACCTGTATAATCAAATTATTCTTATATTCTTATGAATAATAGCAGAATATACCAACCCCAAATATGCCTTCTTGGCATAAGTCTTATTTTGAGCTGACCACATTGAGAAATAGCAGACACAAGAGAAGCTCTGGAACCAAGTAGAAGTTATCCTTTTAAAAGGAAATTTACATTTATAAAGGAAATCTCCTTTTGTAGAGATGTCTTCATCTAAGTACCAAGAAGGATGACTTTTTTCAAATTTTTATTTAAATTCTAGTTACTTAACCTACAGTGTAATATTGGTTTCAGGAGCAGAATTCAGTAATTCATCACTTATATATAACACCGAGTGTTCAACACAAGCGCCCTCTTTAATACCCATCACCCATTTAGCCCATCCCCTGCCACCTGTCCTCCATCAACTCTCATGTTCTCCTTAGGTAAGAGTCTCTTATGGTTTGTTTCCCTTTCTCTTTTTCCTGTCTTTTCCTATGTTCATGCTTTTTGTTTTTTAAATCCCACATATGAGTAAAATCATATGGCATTTGTCTTTCTCTAAGTTATTTCACTTAACATAATATATTCTAGTTCCATCTATGTCATTGCAAATGGCAAGATTCTATTCTTTTTGATGACTGAGTAATATTCCATTGTGTATATATATCACATCTTATTTATCCATTCATCAGTCCATGGACACGTGGGCTGTTTCCATAATTTGGCTACTGTAGATAATGCTGCTATAAACATCAGGTTGCATGCGTCCCTTTGAATCAGTGTTTTGGTATCCTTTGGGTACATAACTTGTAGTGTAATTATTGGGTCATAGGGTAGCTCTATTTTTAACTTTTTGAGGAACCTAGAAGAGAAGGATGACTTTAAATCACAAAAGAATCTTGTCATTGGAGAAGGCCTCACTTTAATCCGCAAAACAAACTTTATCCTTATTTGCTGTGTTTTTCCTGGTAACATCTCCATAATTGGCTTCCCTCCAACACAGAAACATCTTTCTTTTTTTTTTTTTTTCCTTTAGCTGAAGATGGTATTTAAGCTGAGTTCCAAGCCACCTCAGAATTATTTTTTTTTTTAAGTTTGTGTTTGTTTACTTGAGAGACAGAGAAAGAGCAAGAGCAAGGAGAAGGGGTAGAGGAAGAGGGAGAAGCAGACTCCCTACTGAGCAGGGGACCCAATGTGGGGCTCAATCTCAGGACCTTGGAACCATGACTGGAGTGGAAGGCAGACACTTAACTGACTGAGCCACCCAGGCGCCCGAGTTATTCTTTTTTTGTGGATATCTCCCATGTATACGTGAGGTATACATGTTAATAAATTTGTTTTTCTCTTGTTAATCTCGTATTACAGAGATCTCAGCTAAGAACGCAGGAGGGTAAAGGTAAAATTATTTTTCCTGATCTACATCTGTATTATTTGTTTTTCTACATTAATATATCCAAATGCAATTGAATTAAAGAACAACTAGCAAAAGATCACACCTAAACACATTTCCTTTCTCCCATTCTCACTTCCATGTCCTAATATATAATAGGGTATCTAATATCAAGAGAGGCTGAAGAAAGGAGACATAATTAACGTCCTCATTTCAGTCATGTCCCCACTCCTCCAATGAATGAATGAATGAAAGAATCCTACGCAACATTTAATCATGATCAAATATATTCTAGGCACACTAGGCTGTATTCCTTCAGTCCTGAATTGTTCCTCTGTGTTCCTTCAGATTTTCTTTCTCAAGCAAGATTGTCTATTGCTTAAGAGTTTGAACTGGGTCTTACGGTTTATTTGTAGTCCATTTCCTCACCTAGGGCAGGGTCTGAAACAGTAAGGACCTCAATTCTTTTCACGGATTATTTTATTCAGCTATCCCTAAGTGCTCTTTAAAGGTCAAAGACCATAGAAATAGTACATTTTTGCAACTACTTCTTGTTCTTACATCACTCTTAGAGAACAAATGAATGTAATATTACTAAAGAGCTACTAATAGGGGATCCCTGGGTTGCTCAGTGGTTTAGCACTGCCTTCAGCCCAGGGTGTGATCCTGGAGACCCGGGACCGAGTCCCACGTTGGGCTCCCTGCATGGAGCCTGCTTCTCCCTCTGCCTGTGTCCCTGCCTCTCTCTTTCTCTCTGTCTCTCATGAATAAATAAATAAAATCTTAAAAAAAAAAAAAAAGAGCTACAAATGAGAAAATGACCTTGGACTCTCCTCCAACTGTGGGCAGCCTCGAATGATGCTCTTATTCATGTTTCAGATGCAGCAAGGCTAAAATAGCACACTAAATCAGGTTGCAATAATCAGAGATCTTGTGACATGCTGTCACACTTGAGCCATGTTTTTTTTTTTTTCAAAGATTTATTTATTTATTTTAGAGAGAGAGAGAGAGCATGAGCAGAGAGAGGGGCAGAGAGAGAGAGAGAGGAAGAAAGATAATTTCAAGCAAACTCCCAGATGACAGAGGATCCCAACTCGGGGTTAATCCCAGGACCCTGAGATCATGACCTGAGCTAAAATCAAGAGTTGACTGCTTAATCAACTAAGCTACCCAGGCATCTTGAGCCATATTCCATCACCATAACACATACATTGCCATGTCCTATTATTATTTTCATCCTCTTCCTTTTTTTTGCAATCCACATACCCACAAAGCATTCCTTTATTTGACCCATTCCTTTTTTAGTTCAAGACTAAAACAGTGTTGAGAGAGCATAATGAAAAGAAAATTGGATTTATAAATGTAAAATCTTAGATCCAGAGTATTCTCCAAGTTTGTTTTTCCCCTCTGCAATGACAAAAAACAGTGTTAAAATCAATATGCATAAATATTGGACAAACTGAACTTGCCTAATCCGGCTGTGAATTTTAGTCAGATTTAATGGGAATTCATGGCAATGACGCAGCTTCCTTATAAATTATGGACTTAAAATACTGTCAACTGCACTTTTACTGAGCCTTTTAGTCATGTGTTGAGCATGCAAAGGTGAAGGATTCTATCAATTTTATTCCACTCTTCCCTTGCCCTCTACATTGCACATCTCTGAATAGATTTTTCAAATAATTTCACTGAAATCAGGATTCTTAGAGTCCCCTCTGGCAGATCTATAAATCATATACTGTAATCATGACTTCTATTCTCTGGGCCTTCTTTATTTTCTATTTAGTTTGCACATAAGATTTTGTTGTCTGCCTCTCACCTTCCATGAAATATAAAGTTATATCCTTTAGCATGGTGTTTTGATTTTTTTTCTGGATCAGCTAATTTAGCTCTTTACTTTTGTCATGACAGTAACAATAATTTATCTTGTACTCTGTCCATGACTGCTTCTGAACTTCCAATATTCCTATTGCTATTACAGAATGCATGTTTATAACACCAGCGATCAAGAAACTTTTCTGAACCTGCTAGCTACCAAAATAATTGCTGGACCAAAGAATCCTACTCATGATAAATGGCCGAGTGCTTTAGAGTTGTTATCCAAATAAAACAAAGAACCCTTAAGATGACCTTGTAGAGGCCTCAACTCCTGGCAAAGGAATGAGTAAAGTTAATTGCCAAAGATTCACACTTAGGAAGATAAAGGGGACAGAGGAGACTGAACAATACAGATAACACCACAAACCTCATTTAGTCATTAGACTGAACCACAGTCTTGCAGTTTTGATGCAGGTTGGCTGGGTCTAAAGACCAGAGGGATTCTACAGGACCAGCCAAGAGAGTCCTTGGATCCACACAGGATAGAAATCAAGCACAAGCTGAGAGGAAGTTGGAGCAGAATTTTTTAAAGCCATACAGAGAATGTAGATATTGACAGTGTCCAGGACACTCAGAAATGAAAGGAGGGTCAGTCTCATCTTTGTTTGGGGCCTGGGGCTTTTATTGAGGATGGTAGTCTAATGCATGTGTCTTCTCAGTAATTCAGGAACGAAGGTGAGTGTTTAGGTGTCTTCCATAAGACACTTGGGTCCTGAGCCAAAGGTCTTGATGAGTCTGTGGTCTTGGAAAACGTTCATGATGATGTCACCTGGTCCCTCCTTAGATGTTACCTATTGTGCTGGAAAACTCCAAAGAAATCATTAATCTTTGAATTTACAAGGAAAGCATACATGATCTGTTCTATAAAGCCTGTGCAAGGCAGGGGTGTAGATCCTACCTAGGATAGAAGCAGGAAAGAAGCAAAAAGCAGTTTTTCATGGAATCCCTTCAGTTTCCCTGTCTCAGTTTTATCTCTTCTCTTTTCTTTCTACATTGAGGCTTCTGAAATAAAATGCAGCAGGCAAAGCAAATCTGCAGGAGACAGTGGAAGGAAAAGCAACTGTTTTGAATGTCCACAAATAAGTTGAGTGTCTTTTCTTTTTAAGTCTTAACTCGATAGTGGATACATAGCTTCAGTCCTGAGATGGTGGCAGATACCTATTGCTGTGATTTTTTTAAGTAATGAGAAAGAAATTAAAAGCAGATTTGAGCTAATCCACAGAAAGGAATTGGCACCTTGTAGAATGATTTATTTGAAAGTTTATTTAAATACACAATAAATTAGAAATCTGAAGGAATATTACTTGGAAGACTTACTTAGAAAAAGAAAGTGAGTATAAGGATTAAAATGTATCCAAACAATCAATGAAATAAAGATTTGGAGGCCGAGAAAAATTAAGGCCATCCCACCTAAAGTTTAGCATTAGCACAAGTACAGCCATCTTAGGCCCCTGTGAATAAGAGCTGAACTTTATGGGAAAAACTGCAGAATGTCCTCAATGTCCTCGGCAGGTAATCCCATATCAGAAAGACAACAGAGCCCACGCCCATGGTAGAAAGTCCCATCTTAGAATTCTTCCATCCCTTCTGGAAATCCCCTGGACCAGCCTATAGAAAACCCAGCTGTAACCCACTTCGGGGTCCAAGTCCCTGCTCAGCTGTGTCGGGTATACTTGGACCCAAGCTCGAGCTTGCAAATAAACCCTAGTGCGCTTGCATCAGTGTTGGCTCCTTGGTGGTTTCTCAGATTCGCAATCTTGGGCACAACAAAGACAAATTCATTTCTAAATATAGCACCTTCAATTTACAAACTTAAAACCATGACTTTAGAATTTTAAACATAAAAGCACAAAATGAAATTAAAAGGATATACTTAGTATCTTAGTAGTGAAATTTATGGATTACTTTAAGAATAGGATTTGGCTTCTTTTTAAATGTTTAGCCAAAAAACTTTGCACTCAGATGAGTTCCATACAACAAACAAACATCCTATCACCCCACATTATTTGAACTATTGTATTATTATAAGAACCCTCGCCGGTGGCTAAAGAACTCGTCCTTTTAGAATGTTCATATGCAACAAAATTGTTTTAAAAAAATTAATTCTTCACCATCCCGACTCCAATCAAATTCGTTGTCAATCTAGAGGATTCATGTGGTGACATTTTATGTTCCAATTTCAATCTTAGTCACAAAAGCAAGCCTTCTAATTCTGTCTCCATTTAATGATAGACAGATGATTTTGCACTCATTCGACCTTTTCCAAGCTCCCTTGTTTGATTAGCAGCCCATTCCTGTTCTCTTACAATAAAAGGTAGAATGGATTAGCCACTCAGAAGTCAGAGTATTTAAGCAGTTAAAGCATAACAACAGACCACTGCTGGCATGTAATGCCGACATTAAAATTCTAATGACTCATTCCCCTGTCACAGATGAGGAAAGGAATAGAAATAGACGTAACATGGATCTGTTCTTCTGAAACTAATTATAACAGGAATTTGAGATGGTAAAGACTTCATCCATTCATGTAAATCAGTGTTTCCTTTAGCTTTGGTTTGAAGCCCTTGGAGTTTACCAAAGTTCAGACTTTCAGGGGATATAATCAGGTTATCTTAGGATTCAACATTAAAAGAGACCTTTTGAAGGTGCAAGAACAGAGAAGGACGTGAAAGCAGGAAGAAAGAGAGGTTATAAACAAAGGTAGACTCTCTTTACTGAGAGACATAATTTAAGAGAAAATTTGATATAAAAAAAAAACCACAGAAATTAGACTTTAATAAAAAAAAGTTGTAAACACTCTGTCATTGAGCCCTCTTGCTCAACTATAGACTCCAACAGATAAAACCAGAAATAGGACCACTAAACTCAGGATCTAACTAAAACCCATTGTGCTTATTCCTTATTGAACTTTCTTGAGGTATTGATGAAGACATTTTGCAATGACTAGAACGTGCCAATCTCCAGGCTCGAAAAGCCCTGATAGCAAAGTAATGCCTAGAAGACCAACACCCCTGACATGTCCCCTTCCCTGCCTAGGATCGCATGCTGAACACATACTGAGCCCTCCCATGATCACACACTTCATGCCTGCTCTCCTACATGTAACCCCTTAGCCTTTCTATATATAAAACTCTAGGTGTCCATCTTGCTGGAGGAGAGGTCAATTGTAAAAGACTTGAACTTGTCACCACTCCCAGGTTCCCAAAATAAATTACTCCCTTTCTCTTTTCCAAACCCTCATCTCTTAAGTTTTTGGTTTCTCTTGCGATGAATTAATTTGGACTTTGTTCAGCAACAGTTTTGGCAAACCCAACCAGGACTATGCTTTTTGATTTGTCCAGCCCCTTCAGGATTCTCTGGGAGGGAGCTGTTGGCCATGGCAGCATGCTTGGGTTTAACAATTTATTTTCCCAAATTAGCAGCTGTGATAGACCAGTAACAACTCTATGACAAGAAATGAATATCTACACAAGATCTTTCCTTTTTTTTCTTGAGCTATCATAATATAAGCCCAGATATTATAAGCTACTTTTATCCTACACTGTAAGAAATAATAGTCAAAATAATCCAATAAATTTATTTGTTGAATTTGGGGAGATACTTTGCAATTTCCTGTCCTGTCCTGTCCTGTCCTGAGTTTATAGGTGAGTTAGTAAGAGACAATAACAAAATGACCACACAAAGAAATACAGCATTGTCATTGTAATAAGTAATGTGAAAGGTACCAAAATATGTCACTCCAAAATATGCCTCTTTTTCATATAGATTACTTGGGGTTTTGTTTTGTTCTGTTTTTGTTTTTGTCTTCTACATATGAATCATTTTGATCCAAAGGCCATTGAGGACCACCAGCAGATGGAAAAGCTCTAAAAATGGCACAAGTTTTCCTTTCATAAAGGAAATTAACATTTATAAAAGAAACTTCCATTTGTAAAGGGTGTATCCCTTCCCTTGCCTTGAAGAGGACTCTTAACAGCTCTTATCAATGGAGAAGGCTAGTCTACTTAAATCTGCATAGCAGGGGCATCTGAGTGACTCAGTTAAGTATCCAACTCTTGATTTCAGCTCAGGTCATGACCCCAGGGTCTTGATCTTAGGGTCATGAGATCAAGCCCTGTGTCAAGCACCACACCTGGTGTGGAGCTTGCTTAAGATTAATTTCTGCCCTGGGGGGCCTGGGTGGTTCAGCGGTTGAGTGTCTGCCTTTGGCTCAGGTCTTGATCCCAGGGTCCTGGGATGGAGTCCCACAAAGGGCTCCCCGCAGGGAGCCCACTTCTCTTTTGCCTATGTCTCTGCCATTTTCTTTGTGTCTCTTATGAATAAATAAATACATCTTCAATGAAAAAAAATTATTTATGCCCCTCATGACCCACTCAGGCTCTTTCTCTAAAAAAAAAAAAAGCAAATCTGCATAACAAACCTTACTATACTTTGTTTACTATACTTTTCCTGGCCATCTTCTCCTTCTCCAGCACAAACCTAAAACCTCTTTTGTCTTAGCCTAAGATGGTATATAAGCCCAAATTCTTTTCTCTTAATTGAAATAAAGTGGATATGTGTTAACTACATTAGTTTCAGGTGTACAGTATAATAATTTGATATTTGTACATATCGCAAAATGATCACGGTAAGTTTAGTTAACATCTGTCACCACACATAATTTTTTTTTCTTATGGTGGGAACTTTAAGCTTCACTTTCTTTTTTTTTTTTTTTTTTTTTTTATTATTTATGATAGTCACAGAGAGAGAGAGAGAGGCAGAGACATAGGCAGAGGGAGAAGCAGGCTCCATGCACCGGGAGCCTGATGTGGGATTCGATCCTGGGTCTCCAGGATCGCACCCTGGGCCAAAGGCAGGCGCCGAACTGCTGCGCCACCCAGGGATCCCTAAGCTTCGCTTTCTTAGCTAACTTTCAAATATATATTATTACCTATAGTCATCAGGCTATACATTACATCCCTGAGACTTACTTTATAACTGGAAGTTTGTACCTTTTCATGATCTTCACCCATTTCTCTTACCCTTACCCCCAAATCGAAATTCAAAACACCCTTTTGGATTGCTCATCACTCGGTGTTCCCATGTATACATTCACAGCATACATGTTAATAAACTTCTGTTTGTTTTTCTCTGGTTTTGGCCAATCTAATTTACAGAGCCCCAGCTTGGAGAGTTCCTACATATGTATGAATATGATTAGATTTCTATTTAAAGTGCCACATTAGTACACTGTAGAGACTGAGTTGGTGGGTAGTAAGGCAAGAGGAGACGTATGGAGCCCAGTTAGAAAGCTGTTGAAGTGTTTAAGTCTGAGATAATTACAACCAGAATGAGAAGAATATAGTAAGGAAGAAAATAAATTTGAGTTTACAGGTTATGAAGCACTGAAAAGTTCACAACTACTGTCTAAAACTGAAAGGCTGTTGAATAGATTAAGAAAAGACATAGCAGCTATGAAATTTAATATACACATGATGCTGGTAAAAAAAAAATAAGACAATATGTAAAACTGAGGATTATTTAATCATTCAATTATCTCTTCTACTCTCATCACTTTTAGTGAAATGGAATTTATTAATCTTCTTTGTAGATTTGAATATGAGGAGGCTAACCTTGAGAGAAATGAAGTGTCTCTCCTATGATCACTCAGGTAAAGGGTGACACAAGGTTCCAAGGTTCCAAGGTTGAAGCCTGTCTCATGACCTCATTATTTCCTGTTTGAAATAAGTTTGCTGGTTGTTGAAGTAAACCATTAGAACATATCTCTGATCTAATAGATAGTATATTGTCTACTTTTTGAGAATGGTTTCAAATAACATTTTCCAATGTATCTAGGATCCTATTAAGTACTACATGAAAACGAAAAGAGCTCTATAAAAAAAAAGTTGCAAAATCTTTATTGAACAGTGCTGTTTTAGATTGAATTGTGGCTCTGAATCTTTTGCCTTTATTGCCTCCACATATTTGCCATGGCCCTATTATGGATATGTTTTACCATTTCCTGACTTCGGGCTTCATGAAATAACTTCCTTTGACCAAAGGCATATAAGCAGAATGAGCAGTGTGCCAGTTCTAAGCTAGATCGTAGGGGGTCACACATGTTTGTGCTTATTATCCTGAGCCTTTGCTACTGTTATGAGAGAAAGGGACATCTCTAACTACCTCTCTGACTCAAGAAGAATGAGACACTGAAACAGATCTGTCCACTCCTTCAGTCCTTATGTTACCAAGCACAACCCCAGCCACTACTACGTACAGACTACCACCTGGTCATATCCAGCCTAGACTAGCCAAGTCCCAGATGACAAAGAGATGACCAAAGTTATTTTAATCTACTGAATTTTGAAGCGATTTGGTACAGAGCATTTTTTGTGATTTCTCAGAATCTTTAATATGCTGGGAGTCTTAGGATTCCTCCTTTGGAGGAGTGCTTCTCTAATCCAACATTAAGAAATGCTCTGTTAGAGGGGACCCTAGGTGGATCATTTAGTTAAGTGCCTGACTCTTGATTTCAGCTCAGGTCATGATCTCATGGTTATGAGGTAGGGACCCACCTCCAGCTCTGCACTCATCATAGAGTCAGCTTGAGTTTCTCCCTCTCTCTCTCTCTCTGCCTCTGCTCATGTTCTCTCAAAATAAATCAGCAAAATCTGTTTAAAAAAAAAAAAAGAAATGCAATGTTAGAATAAGAGCAATCAGAAGTAATATTTTAAAAAGAAATAATATTTTCCCTATTTTAGTTCAGTATATGTTAGTTTTTCTGGGTAGCCAATGAACATAGTAATATATGCCATTTTATAGGATACTGAATGGGACATTTCTTATCAACTTGCAAAATTTGGCTAAATCACCAAATTGCAATAATAAGTGATATATTACGCCCACATTTAAACAGAGCTACAAACATAATCCCACAGAATTTACTAAATACATGATTACATTCATCCTTGACTATTCACTACTATCGATCACTTCCCATCTCTGTTAAAAGTGACTGGAAGGTTCATAGAGGATATTACTCAGAGGAAATATATAAGAGTTAAGCATGCTGTGGCTTCTCTGTTTGCCTTCTCTGTGGGGAGACGAAGGTGTGCATCTCTACTGTTCTACCACCATCAGGAGTGGAGAGGTGCTTAAAAGAGTCATTCATAGAGATAAGAGTTATCCATAAGAAATAAAACTACCCCTCTCTCTCTCAGTATCTGGATCTTAGGCTTGCTGAGCTATAAATTTCCTAATGATATAAGTCATCAGAGAATTTTTAGGAAAAACTGACATAAGTCCCCAGGATTTGGGGATATATGTAATAAGAAATACTGGTACACACTTCTCTTGAGAAATTCAGAAAATAGAACGTCAGCCTTAATGACCAAGTAAAGGAAGTAGACAGTACAAGAAGCAGACAGTCCTGCACCTTAGTTTTTCTAGGCAGCATATGAGCATAGTAAGATATGTCATGTTTTAAAATGAGCATACTGGGACGCCTGGGTGGCTCAGCAGTTGTGTGTCTGCCTTTGGTTCAGGGTGTAATCCTGGCCCCGGGATTGAATTCCACATCGGGCTCCCCACGGGGAGCCTGCTCCTCCCTCTGTCTATGTCTCTGCCTCTCTCTCTGTGTGTGTCTCATGAATAAATAAATACAATCTTTAAAAAAATAAGTAAAAATAAAATGAGCATAGTAAGATATGTTATATTTTAGGATGTTGAATGGAATATCTCCTATCAACTCAAAAAAATTGGCTAAATCTGGCATCTTGTTCATGCAGAAAGCATGAGTTTCCTTAGGCCACTTGATCTGGAGCTGTAGAGTAGGACACAGAATCGAGAAAAGTGTGAAAAGAGGCCAGCCAAAAAAGTATTACGTGTTATGTCTAAGTTCACATAAACTCCTATATACCTGATATGAAAAACCATATTGATAGATTACAAGTATTCAACCAATAAAATATTTCCTCTATTTCCCTGTTACATTCAAATCCTACCTTGGTAGTAACAGAAGGATGGGGAAAGAGTTGGAACAAGAGAGAAACAAACAGTAGGTCTCATCCTTACTGCAGGTACCAGGCTATGGATCTGGTGTAAAGAGAGGGAGAGAAAAAGCTTTAAAATTTATTTAATCTCAAACTAGACTATTTTTGAAATTAGAAGGTGACTGTATACAGCTACAGGATTTGCCAGAGATATTTTCATCACATGGGGGAAAGGAGACCTATAGAAGAAGACAGTAATAGGTAAAGAATACAGAGTAAAGCTTTCTTTCATTGCATTTTACTAATTTAAGACCAGTTTTTTAAAACTAGCTTCTCAGCTTCTGGACTGTAATCTATGTCTTTGTTTAGGGTTGGGGGCTGGCCACAGTGGGTCTCACTGTGGGACTGGGCATCCTAAAAAGACCAACCATGTGGTTTAGAGAAGGGGGTCTAAGTCACATGGTATCAGCTGACAAGGTATAAGGGGTTGAATATTTCTCTTTCCCCAAAAGTCATGTGGTAAATCCTAATGCTTAATGTGATAATATTTGGAGATGGGGCTTTTGGGAGATAATTAGGGTTAGATGAGTTAAGGCAGGTACAGCCCTGGTCTGATGGGATTAGTACCTTTATTAGAAGAGACACCAAAGAGCTCTCTCTGTAAATACACGGCAGGATGGTGGCTACCAACAAGCCTAGAGAAGGGGCCTCAGCAAACGTACCTTACCAACACCTTGCTCTTAGGTTTTTCAGCTTTCAGAACTATTTTTAAAAAATCAAAAGCAACTGCATGTGGTTCAAGCCACACAGTCTATTGTATTTTGTTAGGGAGGTCCAAGCACAGTAATACACCTGGAGACGGAGTTAACCACATGGCAACCAACCAGTCAAGCCTCAATAAAAACTCTGGACGTTGAAACAGGTGAACTGCCCTGGTTGTCAATACTTAGCATGGATTGTCACCATAGCAATGCCAGGGGAGTAACTCATCCAAAAGACAAGGGAACCTTCATGTTTAGACACCTCCCAGATTGCCCTATGCATCTCTTCCTTGGGCTGCTTTTTTAAATGTATTATTTCCCTACAATAATTCATAGCTCTGAGTATACTAACTTTCAGTGAGTTCTGTATTTCTACCAAATTACTGAAATCAATGGTTTTTGTTACTCCCCAAAGTTGCTGTTGATGTCACAAGCCTTGGTCAGAGTTAGCAGTCTGGAGGCCTGTGTCCTCAAACCTTATAGTCTGGCTAACTCTGGTAGCATTTTATACCATCTGTAAGAATTAATATTTTTTAAGTCTAATGGAATTCACATAAATCAAGTCATGTTGTCTATATAATTGATCGTATTAACACATTGATAGTGCATACTTTTCCAATATATAAAACAAAATGTGATACCTGTCATTTTAGAACATTTTAGATAATAGAACAAAAAAGAAAATTAAAATCCTCAGTAATCACATCAGCTGGATATATGCAATATGAATATGTTAACATTTTAGTGTATTAATGTATATATTTTGGGATTCATGGATTATAAAATATTGTTCTGCAGAAAGGTTGCAGTTACTTCCTAGGCACAGCTGGATTTGGATTTCTAGGCTCAAATAATGTCATTTTCTAGTCTATTTTTTTTTTAATTGCTATGCTTTCTATATGTGAGCTTCATTCTTAGGCTTCACATAGTGATGAAATGGCTGCAGTAGCTCTAACTTCATATATTCTCAGCTTCAAGTTTAGTAGGACCGCCTCTATACTAGTAAACCCCAGAAATATCCTAAGATCCGGATGCATCCTCAAAGACACATGCTCAGCCAGTAATGATTAGCTTGAGCCTTGATTATACGTGTCACCACTGGGGTGTGGGTGGGGTCTCTAAATAAGTTTCAGAGCCTGGTCAGAAGAGAGGGCAATAACTGCTGGAAAGTTCAGGCAAAAACAAATCTTCATCACATTATAACTAGAAACTATTCGTTTTTCTCTATGAGCTATTTCCAAAATTCACCAAAAGTTTTTAGAGTTTCCTTTCTGGATTTTTTTTTAATGAGATGTTAAAGCAATATATTTTGTCTATTATACTTGTTAAGTATAATTACTTACCAGGTTTTCATGAACATTCAATTTGAATACTTTTTTTGTGTGTAGAAATTTTTCTAAGGGACCCAAACTGTCCATCATATGTGACTTCTTTCATTCATTTTGTGTGCTTTTTTTTTTCTTAAAGTCTTCGCTGTAATAAAAATTCACCTATTGGAGCACCTGGCTGGCTCAATCCATAGAGCATGCACATCTCAGTGTTGTGAGTTCATGCACCACATTGGGCATGGGGCCTAATTAGAAATCGCTTTTTAATTCACCTTTAATTCTCACTGCTTATTGTCTTGTTTTTGCATTGGGCTTTGTGTTGTATATTTCTGAATAGTAATTGCATACTTATTTATCATCCTCCATATAACACACAAAGAAAATCGCATTGGCATGCTGAAGGAGTTCTTCATATCTTCCTGAAATTTGACCTGCCTGGTTTTCTCTGTTTGAAAATACAGATAACTGTGTAAACTGTTCCTATCCTTTAATAAAAAATTAAAGAAATCTGCCATATTCTAGAATCCTTAAGAATTGTGCTTCTTCTACATTGTTTGTGAAGACCAGCTGTCTTCAGAGCCTTGCAACCCCAGATCTTACCAATTCCCGTCGTAACAGGGGATGAATTCCTAATGACAGTATAATGTGTGTTGTGGTCATGTTTGCTATGATTTGATAGTCTAAGGTCATTCCTCAGAAGAGAGAGGAAACAATCCATTGGATAAAGATTTTGTCTCATATCCTCGTTACAAAAGTTTTTACTCTGCCTTTTTCTTGTTTGGATATACTTGTAATTCAGCACCTTGCAACATTCTGGAATCACACCAGGAAACATCCCTGAAAATAGTCAAAGACAGGAGCAGAGTAGGAAAATTTTGCTTCATTGTCTGTAACAAGACCACTGCCTCTGATACCTCTTAAATAGCAGAAGGAAACTGTCAAGAGCCCCTCAGCTAAAAGATTCCCAGGGGCTTCACTAAAATGCTGTAGTCTTCTAAATAACATGACTTTCTGACTAATTTGTGGCCATATGTTTCCTATCTTTTTCTTGATTGGTGGGGCCTGTGAGAATTAGTACCATCTAATTCTATGGGAGGGATGGAGAAACAAATTCAGTGCAATGGTTCAAGAATGATTATAATAAAAGTATATGTGCATCAGGAGCCTAATTGAAGGGCCAAATCTGTGAATACACTATGCATACAATCAGTTCTTCTATTTTTTAAAGATGTTATTTATTCATTTCTAGAGAGAGAGAGAACACCCAAGTGGGGAGAAGCACACTGGAAGGGAGGGCAATAAAGAATCTAGAGCAGGGCCCCTGGGTGGCTCAGTGGTTTAGCATCTGCCTTCAGCTCAGGTCATGATCCCAGGGTCCTGGGATCCAGGCCCACATCAAGCTCCCCGCAGGGTGCCTGTTTCTCCCTCTGTCTCTGTGACTCCTATGAATAAATAAATAACAGTTTAAAAAAAAAAAAAAAACAATCTGAATCAAAGCCCCACACTGGGCAATCCTACAACCTAGATCATGACCCGAGCCAAAACCAAGAATCAGAGGCTCAATAGACTGAGCCATCCAGCTGCCCCTCTGTCAGTTATTTTCATGTAAAAGTGAAAAGTCTCCTTAGAACAGGTGTGAAAGGACCCTAAATTCTGATGGTTAACATCAGAACCAACCAAAAATCAATGCCTGAGAGGCACCAGGAAGATTTTTTCTTGTCTCACTTCACCATAATATCAACATTCAAACAATCCTCAAACACCATGAGAATTACCTCTTAACTAGCACTTGAACTTATCCACTTTATTGTAATTGCCATTTTAGAATGAAGCCACCAGCATGCTTCAGGTGTGTTACGTCCTAGGAGCCACACTGCATACCCAGTCCATCTCCGATCTTGCCATTGTCCTTCTTTCCATTGCAACATGAGTGAGTGATCTTCCGCAATTCGGGTCTTTAACTTTGCACCTCAGGGACTCCTCTTTGCTCTTTCTATTGTGTCTAACCTTCTCAAAATGACCCTCAAGGTCTTCAGGATCTTACCTCTCCAGTTTTCTCTCTTCCCATTCTCCTGACGTGCTCAAGGCTTCCCGCAGACTGAAGCTGGCTCATGACGGTACGTCCACTCTTATTCTGCAAGTCTTGCTCCAGGCTTTCCTTTTTGAATATTGTATTCTTTCCTCTTTGAATATTGTACTCTCCTTGCAGCCATATGTCTTATCTTGCGTTTTGTTAGTTTAAGGAGAGATGATTCTTTAGGTCCTATCCTACAGAACATCTTCTTCAGGAATCCTCCTCAGACACTCCAAATCAGGGCTAGTTGCCTCTCCAATGTATGCCTGTAGTACCCTGGATATCTAATATTCTTTAGGATACCACTTCGTAATTGCCTGCTTTCAGTTTTGTTTTGGTTTTGGGGGGTCATACTTAACCATAAACTACCTAGGCAGAGCACAGAGCTTTTGTGTTCATCAATGTAGTTCTGATGTAAGCTAGATTTTTAATCATCATTCATGCCCTGACTCAACAAAGAACTCACCCTACGTTTGGCAAAAGTAAAAGTGTCATCTTGAACATCTTCCACCAAGGAAGAGGACTAATGTCCTCGGATTTAGCCTTGGGAGATCTGCTTGAAGTGCCTTGTGGGGGGAAAGCTATGAGACATGTAGATGGCAATTAATAAAGGAGTGTGCAATATTAAAGTTGGTAAAAAGAAAGAAAAAAATAGAAAGCTAGGGGAGAAGAAGTCCCAAATGGTGCCAAATCATCAGAACAATGAAGAGGTGGAAAAGAAGAAGTTTTAGAAGTGCCATAGAATGAAGAGGTGCCTACTTAGGATTGTGTAAGGAAAAGGAAGAGATGTTAGATGTGCTTTGTGACTCTCAGAGACAAAGGCAATTTTTACTTTTAGTGTCCTTGTCCTCCACATTCTTTGAATAACATATCATACAGTGGTGTGGCTTTGAGGGAAGCAAGTATAAAAACTGTGTATAATTAAAAACTGGCCATGTTTCAAAATAATACTATAACTGCTAGCATTTATTAAGCATTTACTTAGAGCCAGATGAAGTGTAAAATACTTTGTATGCATCATCGCAATTATGGGAGGCTGAATAATGGCTCCTAAATTTATCTACATCTAAATCCCCAGGACCTGTGAATATTTCATTATCTAGTAAAAGGAACTTTGAAGATGTGATTAAATTAAGTGCCTCGAAATGGGAAAATGATCCTGAATTATCCTTGTGGGTCCTAAATGTAATCACAAGGAATGCCAGTAGCCACTAGATGTTAAAAAAAATAATAATAATTAAAAATAAAGCAGGAAACACATTCTCCCTTCAGAGCCTCCAGAAGGAACCCATCTCACCAACACCTGGATTCTAATTCAGTGAAACTAATTTAGGACTTCTGAGTCTAGAACTGTAGGAGAATAAATTTGCGTGTTCATGTCACTAAGTTTGTGGTAAATTGTTACAGCAGCAACAGGAAACTAATACACCACTTAATTCTCAAACCCACTCAAACTATTATTGGAAGCCCAGGGAAGTTAAATAAGTTGACAGAAGCAGAATTCAACTCAAGCAGTCTGATTCCAAATCCTTGTCCTCAACTACTACACTGCATTCTATGGCAGGAAAACTGAGTATATATTTGTGGTCAGTTCAATCACATGATGTGGGTTTTTGATTAACCAACAGAATAAGAATACAAAAATGGAAATGTACCTTTGGGGAAAATTTGTTTGGAAATGGTTTTCAGCTAGTTTTAAGTTTCAGATTCCTGACTGTTTCCCACAATAAAATAAGAGCTCCTTCTATTGTATTAAAGGTTTTTTCAAACTATCCTAAGACTGACATATTAATTCATTAGTGATTCTAATCACGTCATTATTATGTTCGCAAAAATAATATACTGAATTATAACTAATGCATGATTCTGTTTCAAAGAAAAAAAGGTATAAAAAAGTTCCTGATGTGCATAGCTGAGTACTAGAGACTGGAACTTACAAGTTAGCAGACATGAATTTCAGCTGTAGATTTGCTCCTTAGAGTATAACATTGAACAAGCAATTTAACCTCTCTCGATGCCCTTATCTATAAAATGTGGAGTTTGCCCTATCAGCCACCTTTCTTTTCTAAGATCCTAGGAGTCTGTGATTCAATTTGTTCCTTAAGCTTGTTGGTGACACTGGATTTTTCCATATAAGAAGTTGTACTCTGCCTTTTCTGAACATACTGCTTATAGTTTGATTCTAAACAGAAATTCATCCTTTGGCCTATTAACAACAGCTTTGGGAACTCTTTGATGTAATTTCAGGCTGAGACATTTTTAGTGACACTGGATAGCGAGAATTCGGTAGAGGTGGTGGGGGAACATTGGGTGCTTAGCATCTATCAGGTACTTCTGCATATTATCTATTTAATCCTTGCAATAACCCTTCAAAATAACTGTGTCTTCCTAATTTAGTAGTTGATGAATCTATAAATAATTTACCAGGATTTTTAAGTTAATTAGTGGCAAATATCATTATCCCAAATCTTTGCCTTTTCCACAATTCCATATTACATAATACAAAAATAATAGCTTCTGTATGTCAAACACTGTAGAACCTTTTATTTTCTAAAGATGGTTATGCAATATATGTACCCCGTCCCATATGTTCTTGCAAAATGATTCCAAATCTTCCCACCAAGAGGTGGGGTTCAATTGTATCTGGGCAGGGAATTGTGGCTGTTTTAACAGAGTATGGTGGAATGATTTTCTGGTACTTCTGAGCTAGATTTCATAACAGATGCAGTGGCCACTTGGCACCCTCCTAGGACACTCCTCCTTGCAACCCAGCCACCATGCTGTGAGGAAGCTCAAACTAGCCCTCACAGAAAGAAGCTCATATAAAGAGGTATTGGGCTCCCCTGATAGCAGCTAGTATCGACTCTAGATGTATAAATTGATAATTTCTTTGATAATTTCAGCTTCTATCTTCAGCTGAGGCCAACGACATTGCAGAGCAAATACAAACCATCCCTACTGTGCTTCTGGACACACAGAACCCACAAACATGGCTGTTTTACATCATAAAGTTTTGGAATAATTTGTTAAGAATCCCCAGTAGCTGGAATAAGTATGGGTCATTTATATGGTAACTTAACATTTTTCCACTTTACAGAAAACTGGCTCAAAGATTATATGACTCACTGCAAGCCACACAGTTAGTATATATAAAAATACTGAGATTAAAAATCAGGCTGCTTCTCCTCCACAAGTACTTATGCCCCATTCACTTTACTATATTATCTCCTAAAAGAATCCAAATTTGGATGTGATTGAACTTTACAGATACTCACCAGCCTATAGTAAGTATAAGCCACATTTTAATATGACATTAGATTTATGATATTTCATCAATTCAAGGCCATTCTGTATATGCATTCGGGTGCATCAACATACAAACAAAAGCAAATATGATTTTAGAAAACCACATTACTATCATAAAAAAAAAAAAAAAAAAAAAAGGGATCCCTGGGTGGCGCAGTGGTTTAGCGCCTGCGTTTGGCCCAGGGCGTGATCCTGGAGACCCGGGATCGAATCCCACATCGGGCTCCCGGTGCATGGAGCCTGCTTCTCCCTCTGCCTGTGTCTCTGCCTCTCTCTCTCTCTCTCTGTGACTATCATAAAAAAAAAAAAAAAAAAAAAAAAAAGAAAACCACATTATTTCTAGGTCATTTCTATTTTATATCCATTTTTATCAGTTTCATTGACTTTAGGGTATATTGTTATTTTGTCATTTTACATTAGAAAGCATAGAATTTTGTTTTGTTATAATTTTTGAGAGTTTTAGTTTTCACCAGCAAAAAAGCAATTAATACATTAATGTGGCAATGCAATGTTTTATTCAAGTACATTGAATAATTTGAGTACATCAAAATTGATTTCAAATAAGACTTCAGAAGCAGATGTGGTTGGTTGCCTATCCAGAAAGCCATTCTATCTTCAATTTGCTCTCAGAAATCTGATTTTATTTGTCATTCACCAGTCCCCTTCCCTATTGGGAATAGACCGTTTTTTAAAAGTAAGTTAAAATGAATTTTGCTAAAGATTTTTGTCTTTCAGGAAAAAGATCTTTTAAAAGAAATAATATGACAATTAGAAGGAGGAACTTCTCAAGTAACATTTTAAAGTAAAACTTAAAATTCACTGATGGATAAAACATATAATATCCTGTATTTAGTTCATTCTAACTTCAAGCATTATTACATCAAAGTCCTTAATCTTTTGATTAATCTTTTGTTTTCTGTTGCTTATGACTTGTTACCATCTTCCTTGTGTTTTAAGGGTAGTTTATTATAAACAGTTTCCTTTTTTTAAGGATTTTTTTTTTTCACACACAAGCAGGGGGAACAGCAGAAGGAGAAAGAGAAACAGACTCCCCACTGAGCAGGGAGTCTGATGCCATTAGTGGCCTGATCTTAGGACTTTGAGATCATGATGTGAGCTGAAGGCAGACCCTTAAGCAACTGAGCCACACAAGCACCCCACACCTCTTCCTTTTTAAAGTCGAGTCACTGAAACACCAAAAATAGTATTTGGTCTGATTATTTCTTTTAAATATTCGTCCATAATATGTCTCTTGCATTTCCTCTCTGAAATCAGGCAGTTTTTCAATTTTTTTTAAACTCTGTGTACATAGGTCAGTCATTTCATTGTGAGATTAAATGTTGACCTCCCTGTCTTTAAACATAAAAAAGTACAAATGCTGGTATATAGACTCTCTAAATCTTCACTATGCCTTTTCAAGTATAATACACAGTTCTTTTTAAAGAGGAGAATATTCTCAGAGTAAATCAAGTATTTCAAATGGTGCAGGATACTTGAGACGAGTTTTAAGATGTTGTGCCTTTTAGTAGTAATTTAATAAATTCAAGTGCCAGCTAACTTCCTGACAAATTTTTGTCACTGATAGAATCTAGCTCACAATGAATGAAATCGCAGTTGTTTTTAAACCAAACATATGTTTCTAATAACACTCTTGTGTATGCACTGAAGTGTTTTCAATGTAGATGAGGTACTGCAGTGACATCATCCTCTAAATTCTCTTTAGGTAAACCAGATGGTTGAATGTGTATGTAGTAAGAATGCTGTTAAACTGTCCAGAGAGAATAGTTTAATAATCTTTAAGAATGTCACTAATACCCAACATGTGTATTTTTAAATGGATATTTATACTGAAAAAACTGATGTCCCAAATCTGTTTCAAACAATTCTCAGTTAAACTAAATGATAAAAGTTGCAGGATTTTTTTTAAAGAACCCCCCCCCCCGAAAAAAAAAAAACCTTAAAAACTTTAAGATGTAAGATTTCTGTATAGCAGCTAGCAATTTTGTTACCATATTATAAAATTAACAACATTAAAATTGGTACCATACTACAAATAAATAGCTATGATTTTTTTACATCTAAAACGAAAAGGAAAGAGACTGCTAAAGAAGTTTGGAAGTGAAACAAATAAGCAAACAAATAAGAAAAAGGGAAAATGGGAAAGGAGAAGCAGAAGTCAAGCTTCTCTTTCCATATGAAATCTTAGAGCCTAGAGATTTGACAAATAAATCTTGTCTCCATGGTTTTCTTATGCATTCCATATACACAATGTCATGGGAAGAGATTAGTTTCTTACGATGACGGAATAAGTCTAATTGAGGTTGGAACTGAAAGAATCAACATAAACTGAGTTGATCCAATGAGAAAGAAAAGTGAAATAGATTCTAAATTCGATACTTGAGATTTTTATCAATGAATTGCATTGTAATTAATGGTTTGCTCTGGATCCTACCCAATAAGCTTCCTCCCACCCCGAAACTTGAAATATTAGAAAGAAGTTGATCAGAAGAAAATAGATAAAGTTAGAAGAGTTTTAGTAAAGAAAGTGCACGTTTTCATTGTAAGTTGTAAGAGGACATTAATAGCATTTTATTTACACATTCAAAGTTAAATAAGTTTGAATTCATATTCCAAAGTTTGGGCTAGATTTTATCTCTCTGAGGATGTCATAAATCACTACTTAATCTTGCATAGAGTATATAAAATGACAATTAAAATTTCAGATGAACAATCTATATACTTTGATTCTGAAAACTACCCAGACTGTTAGAATGCCAGTATTTACCAGGGCTGAAGATGTCTTAGATTCCATTGTAATATAAAGTTTTGTGGCATCTCACTGCATTACCTTGAGGAAGAAAAATATAGCGAAGCCCAAATTACTTTGATCTTAGAAAGAGAAATGACTTTCCTGCTGGTGATTCTGGAAGAAAAAACTGAGCATGTCTTTTGACAACTTCTGTGCTTCTCTTTTGTCTGCAGGAGGCAAATATTCTGGTCTGTTTGTTGTCTTATTCATAAGAGTCTAGGGAAGAGGTCTGCTTTGTCGACTCTGGGATTGTGCAATTTTCCCATTAATGCATGAGTTAGTCTAATAAAGAGATTAATTATTAACAAGCCAACTTAGACTTACATCTAAATTCATATTTTCCAGTTAGTCATGAGAGAAATGAATGTGACCTCTCCCCCTTGTCTGACCTCTAAGTCTATTTCTCAGTTGGTTCCAAACTTGAGAACAGAATAAATTTTAAGAAAAGAATAAAGAATTCAATGTGTTTTATGTAAGATACACTCTACCTGAATTTTCCATCTTATGAAATATATGAAAAATAAGTTCAAAATATTGAATCAGAATAATATTCCACCTAACCCCATGTCTTACAGAGATATTAAAGGATATTTGCAAAGTTCTTAAAATCAACTTTTATGAGATCAAGGATTGCCTTTATGATTATAGGAAGGCATAAATTTACCACAAAACTTCTAACCTGGAAGTTCTGACCTCTAAAATGTTGCATGAATTATCTGTGGCAAATCTAATATTGAATCAGGAAATCAGGAAGCTAGAGTTCTATTTATGGAACGAAGCTTTGCAAAAAATACATAAACATCATCAAACAATGTCTTCCATGTTGACTTTTCTCTGCTTACCTGTTTCTGACTAGTATATATACAATGGTGTAAGATTACATGAAGACAGAAGAAGCAAAGGATCAAGTTAAAACTCCAAGAGGAATTTATAATCGTATAGAAACAACTTATTTTGATGTTCCCATTCAAGAAAGAGACCTAATGACAATAAATTCCTAACCCAAAACAGCCATAGTTGGCTCAGTAAAAACAGGGTTACCAAAGTAGAAAACTTTTTGCAAGATGTTAGAGTAAAACTATTTCCAAATTTACATGAGAAAACTTACTGTCATAAACTGAATAAAATTGAGTAAGGGTGAGCATATAATAAGCAAATAATTATAATTATAACTAATCCTCACTGATGCTAACCTTATGCTAGGGTATGTACATTTTCTCTTTTAAGCCCCAAAACTCAGTAAAAGTATTGTAATTATTATATCCACTTTACAGACAGGGAAATGAGGCTTAGGGAATTGATGTAAGTATCCCAAACATATGCAACTAGTAAAATGCTGAATCCCAAATCAAATTTAAGCCAGTCCATGTCCTAAGCTCAAGTTAAAATGTGTACCATGGTGATAAAAAAAAATAAAAAAAGAAGAAAGAAGAAAAGAGAGAGAGAGAAGAAGGAGAAAAAGAAGAAAGAAAGAAAGAAAGAAAGAAAGAAAGAAAGAAAGAAAGAAAGAAAGAAAGAAAGAAAGAAAGAAAGAAAGAAAGAAAGAAAAGAAAGAAAGAGAGAGAGAAGAAAGAAAAGAAAAAGAAAAAAGGGAGGGAGGAAAGAAAGAAAAATTTAGCTAAAAACAATTATACTTGCAAAAGCTCAGTTACATAGATTACAATCTAAGCATGACAAATTACAAATCAGAAAATCTATATAAATTATTTATAGAAGTTTCTGGCACATAAAAAGCATTAATAATACTTGGTTAATAATATTTTACTCTGTAAAATATGCTTAAATAAATATGTGTATAAAATATTTTATACATAAAAATTTAGGTATATTTTACCTAATAGCTGAGGCTTTCCATTATCCTACTTTCATCAAAGCTACTGGATTACTTGTTTCCATTTGAGTTGTCCAATCAGCTATTATGTTTTGTTAATTAATATAAATGTGTCATACTAATCAAATTTAGAAATACATTCTCAATGGATATATTATGCTATTATTCATGCATAAAATTGCAATTATTGATCCAAATTATTAGGATCTGAACTTTAAATTGTTGGATTTTTCCACTAGTAGAAATGAGTTCGTAATGATCTACAATTCTCAAGATTCCTTTTATATTTTAATTAAATGATATATAAAAATTATATAAAAAGTTGGTAGAGATTCTGCTTAAATTTAAAGGGTTAACTCAAGAAACTAAAGGATTATGTCTGTTTAGGAATAAAACGAACCTTGAAATAAAGCCAATTTTCATGTACCTGGTCCTGACTTTTTAACAGACTAGAAACATGTTTTTAATTTTTAATGTGCATACAAATCACCCGAGGATTTATTAAATGCAAATCCTGACTCATAGGGGATAGGACAGGTCTGAGATTCTAAATTTCTAACAAGATCCCTGGTAATACTAGGGTAGTTGTTTTATTGACCCCATTTTAAATGGCAAGAGATTAGAGAATGTAGCTAGCCATTGGTCACATGCAAGAGACACTTAATAAATTGTCTTCCAGTATCTCTTTTCTGGGAATATTCCCTTTTCTTTCCCTCAATAGTGATACACTGGCAGTCATCATGATCATACTTGATTGTCTTTCACACCTGGAGGGTATGCCCTGAGCTCAGCCAATCAGTTGCTTTCAAATTGTGAAACCTGAGACCCAGAGAGTCAATTTAGTAATTCTCAATAACCTTGTGACTTTACATAAATTTCAGAGCGTTTGTGGCCGTTTTCTACCTAGGGGACAGGGAAAGAGAAAAAACGGTTTTGTAATGAAAGAGAAAAATAAAGCACAATATACAGAGAGAAATAGACATGAGATGCAGCAAGAGAGTAATTTAATGGATTTTTTAGTATGTTCACATTCAAATTCTATTCCCGAGGCCCAAGTATATTGCTGCCCTAATAAATTACCTTTTTGCTCAGGCTGAGTGGGTTTCTATTTCACACAACCTAAGGAGTGCTAACTTTACTAAAGTGTAATGTACTTTATCTTTATACATCTAAAAGCACATGAACTTGGTATCCATAATCACAGCCTCATTTATGTGAAGTGCCAGGAATCTGCACTAAGCAGGCACAGTATGTATATAATATATATTATACACATGGACATTATTGTAATGAATTTTTTGCATCAAATGTTTTATTTCACTACATCTGTCACTTTAGAATTTTGTTCTAAATAAGTAAACATGGCAATCATTAAACTTACAGATGTGCAATGATAGAAAAATCTATTAAATGACATATGAGTGAATATTATATTCCATAAGCTAAACAAACTACCTTTTAAAAATTTATGCATTTCTCCTTTCAAAAGCTCAGGACTTAATTATAATGAGGAAAAATCTTACATTGAATACATATGTTGATTGCTGACAAAGGGACCAGAATGGTATTTTCCTTTAGATATTTTAAATTACTCTAGTGCTTACATATTATTCTCAATATCTATTCATATTTACTGCTTAAAAGTTTAGCCTGATTAAGCAAAATGTTTACAAATAAGCAATGCTATCAAAACATCATCAGTTTTGGGGCTTTGGCCAAATCAACTCCCTGTAAGCATTTCATGAAGAATTCTGTAACTGAATAGCTAATAAACCCATCTAACCTTAAATCGTGTACTGAATCCACATATTTATAGCAATCAGATCATTTCAGTAGCACAGGTGTTATAAAGCTATCACAGAAACTAGGATCTAAAGAAAGTATCAGACTTCCTTCTCCTCAAATATTTATATTAAATGCAACGTAAGCTCAAAGCCTGGTTGTTAATCCTAAGCACAACCAATTACATTGAATAAATCACCAACATTAAATTCCAGGAGCAAATCTATAGAATTGGATTTGTGAAGCAGTAACTCAGACTGGTCCTCTGGTCAATTTGCAGCCAAAATTCATATTGTACAGTTAATGCATAAAAACTTGTCATAAATTTACAGTAAAGTTAGTGGAGATTGCTAAGACTTCCAGGGATCTGGAAGAGGCAAATGAAAATCTTCTCTAGAAGAGCAAAGCTTTATCATAGGACTCAAATAATTCCCATGAATAAATTCCCTTCAAAACACAAGCAGCACTAACAAAAATAAAATAAATCAAAAAGAACTTAAAAAAAGACATTATGTAAGAACAATATGTGTATATAGTGATATCTATAGTGTTCTTACACATAAGATAAATATATACTTGGACTATATATATATGTATATATTTCTACATATATATACTGCATTTTAGAGCAGATATCAGACAGTGAATTTATATATTAGACAGCAGAAATAGAACATAAATTCATCATATATTCACATTATCAGAATAAAAAGTAATAATCCTGGCTAGGATTAAAGAAACAAAAGACTAGTTTGAATCTATCTTCAAGGAACTGGGAATAAAAAAATAAGCAGTTTGAAAAAGACCAAACTATAAAAAATTCATATTTTAATTTTCAAAAATATATGAAAACTGAAATTTAAAACTCAGTGAATGATTATAACATCAGCTTAGACACAACAGAGGGACAAAGTTAATAGAATGAAAGATAGAAGTTTATAAATAGTGCAGCATAGAGGAAACATGTAGAAACTAAGAAGGTTAAGATGATGAAATTAACTGAGAAAGTCTAACATACTTCTATTTAGGTGATCTAGCTAGACAGAAGTATAAATTGGTAAAAAGAACATGATTGGGACGCCCGGGTGGCTCAGTGGTTGAGCATCTGCTTTTGGCTCAGGACATGATCGTAGAGTCTGGGGATAGAGTCCCACATCAGGCTTCCTGCATGGAGCCTGCTTCTCCCTTTGCCTGTGTCTCTGCCTCTCTCTCTCTCTCTCTGTGTCTTTCATGGATGAATAAATAAAATCTTTAAGAAAAAAGAACATGATTGAGAATACTCTATAACTAATGCAAAATGTCAAACAAAAGATTCAAGAAATCCAAGGTCATATTTGTCGAACAAATTTTTAAAAATCCATACACGGGAACATCTTAATGAAATTACAGAACATCAAGTAAAAAGACAGAATATTAAAATAAGATAGAGAAAAAGACAAGTTATTTTCAAAGGAATGAAAGATAGTCAAATTTTTAACAATAAAAATTTAATCCAAAAGATAGAATTCTATCAAATGTTCAGAGAAAAAATCATGCCAAATATTACAGACAATAGAAAAGAGGAAATCCTCCAAACTCATTCTACAATTCCTGGATATATACGATATTAAAATCTGAAAAATTTGTTGTAAGAAAGTAAAATTACAGAAGCATTTCACTCAATATAGATGCAATATCCTAAAGAAAATAGCCAAATGAATCCAAATATATTTTTTGAATAATATTCCTTGGCCAAAATGGTATCCCAGTTATAGAGAATAGGTGAATATCTTCAAATTCATACATGTAATTTAACACATTAACAGATTAAAAAGGGGAAAAATCATCACTTACTTAAGGTTGGAAAATGTTTAATAAAATCCAATACCCATATTAGTAAATAGGAATAGAATAGAATGTCTTTAATCTTATAAAGAGGAAAATCTTAGGTAAATACCATCCTGAAAGGGGAAATGTTAGAAGAGTTATCTTATTATCTAGTACTTTTACGTGATATTATATTAGCAGAATTAGCAAGCATTAAGACAAGACCAAAAAAAATTGAATATAAAGGTGCAAGGTAGAAATTGTATCATAATTTATATAGAAAATCAAAAAGTCTATAAATTGCTGCAAGTCATTTAGTATATTGGTGACATGTAAAATTAATATTTAATTAAGTAGCAATACCAAATTTGTTCATTTAGTATATTGGTGACATATAAAATTAATATTTAGTTAAATAGCAATACCAATACCAAATTTGTATCAGTGTATTTCTAATTACTAGTAACAACCTTAAAATGCAATTAAGCATATATCACAATTTACAGTATTATCAGACTATCAGGAATCTTTAAAAATGTTCAAGACTGCTCAGGGGAAATTTCTTAACATTTTATTAACAGATATTATATTAAAAGACATCTAAATATATAAAGTGATGTTCCATGCCCTTGGGCTGGAAAACCTGATATTTAGAAATAGTATGTCTCTTGATCATGATCATGTCCATTATGATTCCAATGTGTAACAAAGTGTTTCAAGCAACATAAGGCGATTCTAAAATTTTACATGGAAGAGTAAAGGGCCAGTAGTAGCCAGAGAATAGGGAGAAGTAAATTGCCCACCCAGTACCAGGAATTATTACAGTGTAAACTGGAACAAGGATAAAGAAAATGACAACCGAATTAGAAAACTCAAAAATATACCCACACATGTTGATATATGACAGAGGTGACATTTCAGATCGGTTGGGAAAGGAAGAATGTTTGGGGGAAAGAAATGGCTGTCCATATGGAAAAAAGATTAAATTGAAGCCACTTCACCCATATAGAAAGTGCAAAGAAATAAAAACGTAAATGTCAAAAATGCAATGTTTTAAATGTCTAGTAGAAAAACCTATCTGAAAACTTTTTCAATTTAGGGATATGGAAAAGTTTCTTAAAAATACATTTTTTAAAAAGTTGACCATAAATAAGAAGACTTACAAATTTGACTAGATCACAACGGAGAACTGTTAATAAAGCAAAAGACATATAAAAGCAAGTGGAAAATGTGGTAAGATGGAAAAATACTTACAATGTACATAAACAACCAAATATTGAGATGTCATAAAAAACCCTCCACAAATCAATATGAAAACTTTTTGAAAGATAAAAGAAACGATCAAAAGGGTCAAAGAGATTTTTCCAAGAAAAATTCATATGGCCAAATAACATCAGTAGTGACCAGGGAAATGCAAAATAAGACTACGCTGAAATATCATTTTATACACACCTAATAAGAGAGAGTGAAATGAATGACCATTCCAAGAGGAAGAGATAGAAACAAATCCAGGTCTTGGAAAAGGCCAAATGTTTGCTTAATTTCTCTAAGAAAAGAAATAAAGAGCAATACAACAAATTAAGTGCAAATTTTAATATTTATTTAGAGTGAGAAAATAAATCATAAATTACAAGTTTTAAAAAGCTAAAAAATACCAGAAGCTGAAACAAATAAACAACTCTTTAAAAATTTCCTTTTGGACATACCTACATAATAGTAGTTCCCTAAACCTCGAGGCTGCATGCTTTCTTACAGCTCTTTATATAATAACGATTTTGGAACGTTTTTAGTAAAGAGAACAGAAAGATATTTCCAATATTTTAAAAATGGTTGAAATTATTTTTTTTAATATCTGGAGTGAAGGAAATGTTTCAGCTTTATGACTTAATTTTAGTGATGTGCCAGTTTAATAAGGACACTGACTTTTCCTAATTTTTAGAAATCCTCAAAATTAGGAAAAACCTCAGATGTGAGCTATGAAATTTCAGGGCTTTTAAAATATTCTTGTGTAGAGAAATATATTAAAGAATTCTGTTTTCATTAACCAAATTATTGTTGCTAGTGTCATTGTGTGGTATATTTATTGATGTTAGTATTGTGTATTTTTTTTTCTTTAAATATAAACCATGCCTTGGAACTCAAAGGGCAAGATACATCAAATGTTCTAAGACATGCTCCCTAATGCTGACAAATACCAAACATGAGACGGAGCACAATGATGTGCTTACTTGTGGCATGCTACAGATATGAGCCCTATGAAACACAGGGGGTCTAATAAATTCTATTGTTTAAAGTGTATATTTATAATTGTACATGTGAATTACTGAATATACCCCTGACAGGGGAGAGCTTCTATTCTGACTAAGCATCAAGAACAATAATAACCACAGCAAAGTACAAGAATCAAATCCTCTGCTGGCAATTTTAAACCTCATTGATTAGAAGAATTTTCCACTGAGAGGTTCCTGCATTCATACTCTTCAAAATGCATTTCTCCTCCACATCACACAAATGTTTGGTGCCAGGTACCGTAGGAAAAGTTCACATGGCAGTTCAGCTTTAGGGTCAGAAATTATGTGCCCTGATGCCAGGTGAGTCAGCAGTATGCAAAGTTGGAAGACTTCTGGAAGGAATTCCTACATCAATATGGCAAACAAGAATTAAATATTCAGGAAAGTGACTCTATAAATCATGTAACTATATCTTTCTGTACCTAAAGTACTTACCCCCTCAGCTGAACGCCCCAAATTCCATGGCCATTCCATTGCCATCCATCGGGTGGAGCATATACAATCAGTAGTTGAAAGAGTGAGGTCATAGCAGTGACACACAACCTATTTTCAATAGATGCTCACTTAATAAAGTGACTTGACTGACTAATTGAAGAGTCATGGCACAGATGATGGACTGGTTTTGTGGTCACGAAGTTCACTTGGATAGGCAAAGAAGCCTGAGTTCTACGTTAAACTGTTTAGTTTTATTAAGTAAATTGGTTTTCAATAAAATGCTTTTAAATTTTCTTAATCTCATTGCTCATTGAATGCAAAACTAACCTTTGACAACGTATCTCCTTGTGTCAGGTTTTATTCCTCCTCTGAGTTTAAAAGAGTGAGGTATCTAGGAGATGCTTGAAATAAATTGGAATTAATAACAAATTTGCACAGAAAGCTCCATTATGTAACTACTTCCTATCATCTAATCTCTTTTACCTGTAGCTAGGCCGGATGCACAAGATCATCTGAAACCATTTAAAAATTATTTTAATTAAGGCTGGTCCCTTAGTTAAGTGAATATGTCCTTCATGCTGCAAAGTGACCTCCTGCCAAAAGCATTTCATTCAACTGAGAATAAGGACATCTGACATGCCTTCCTCCTGAAGCTGGTGCTCATGTACCCTCGCATGAGCTCCACAAATTCAGTTCTATTAAAAGTAATGAAGTAGGAATGTCAGTACAATTATTTGCAAAAGGTTTGTGTCTGTTCAGGTTTTTTCACAGTTCAAGGTAATGGCTGCTGCAGGCTTATAAAATTCCTGCACACTTGTAACTGTTTTGTTTTGTTTTGTCTTTTAGACACCAAAAAGTCTTACCTGGAAGATAATTTGGGTCTCAAAATTAGTCACTAGCAATGAAATAGAGAGCGTCCAGTTCACAATATTGTAACAGAGACTTAAAAAAAATAAAAATGATTGTTTACAATGTTGTAATGGCAATCATGGAGTTGGAGATAGTTGGAGATAGGCCAGCTGGTTTTTACTCGTTGTATGACTTGGGGCAAAGTTACTTAGATTCTCAAATATAACACAAAGGGAAATGGAATCATCTAACTCTTAAGATTGTGCTTATGTGAATACTGAGATAAAATATGAACAACATTTAGTCTGGCATGAGCCATACAGTGTTTAGTAAATGTTCTCTCTCATCAATAATAATAAAAATATTACTAAAAATAGTAAAAAGAAAATGTTGACTGAACTCTATTCCATGCATGTCTAGATTTAATTTTGTTGATAATGATTTGCAAATGTTCCTTTTGCTGTGTTTTTTTTTTTAAGATTTTATTTATTTACTTGAAAGAGACAGCACGAGCAGAGAGGGAGAAGCAGACTCCCCGCCAGGCAGTGAGCCCAACATAGGGCTTGATCCCAAGACCCCAAGACCATGACTTGCACCAAAGGTAGACACTCAATTGACTGAACCACCCAGGCACCCCAATTTACAAATATTTCTTTTCATCTATGACTCTGTATTGTAGAGATGAGCCAAGGTTGTAGAAACGGTACAGAGAGTTGTAAGCAGACTTCTCAGATGATCTCTAATGATTCCTGCCTCCTGTTATTCATGTCCTTTTATGTTCCCCTTACTTGTGTATGGGATGAACCTAGTGACTGCATCTAGTGAACTTCATCAACCTAGTGACTGCATCCCCTTACTTGTGTATGGGATGACTCTATAAATCATGTAACTATAAATCATGACTCTATAAATCATGTAATCAGTTCATCTAATGAACTGAATCCAGGAAAGGTGATGGGATGGTACTACCAAGCCTAGTCAGACTAAAATCTGACTGCCATTGCTAGCACACCTTTCACTTGTCTTCTTGCCTGTTTGCTCTCATGAAGCAAGCTGCCATGTTGTGGATTGCACCAGAGAGAGAGGTCTAAGTGGTAAGGAATTGAGGGCAGCCTCTGACCAATAGTCAGTGAAAAACTGAGCAACGACTTGGTGAGTAAACTTGGAAGTGGAACGTTACTCAGTTGAACCTTATGATAACTATGGTCTTGGCTGACATCTTGATTGACTGCAACTTGAAAACAGAACACCTAGCCTCGCCACACTTGGATCGCTGATGGATTGAAAAGGAATAAATATTGTTGTTTTAAGCCACTAAATTTCAGGGTAGTATTTTATGTAGCTATAAATAACTAATATAAGGAAGAAAGACTTGAAATTTGAGCCATGTTTTCCAATAAATCAAATAATCTTTAAAAGGGAGTTGGGGAACATGAGTTAGGAGTTTTATGTATAAACTCCAAACTGTTTACAAAACTGTTTTGTAAAAGAGATTATACCTATTCTGTTTTTTAAAATATAAGCCTTGTTTCTATTCCTTTTTAAGTATTCTTCTCCCATAAAAATGAATCCAAACAAAAATTATTTCAGAAACTGTCTCTGTGCCCAACTGATGTATTTATGATATTAAAGATGACTACTTCTATGGGTTTAAAAGGCTTTATAAAGATTTATATATGATTTTCTGGAGGTAAATTGGTAATAAAAAAGGATAACCATAGGATATTAGGCAATAAGCTCTCAAGTCCAGAAACAAAGTAATTTATCTTTGTAGCCATAGCACTTACCACAGAATCCTGCACACAGAACCCCTGCGCACATTTGCTTTTCTTGCTGACTGAAAACAACTGGATTTTGTAAAAAGAGCTATGTAAATAGAACATAAATTTTGGAGCCAGCAGATTTTATTCCAAATGCTGCTTCTGTGCACCCCATTATATGACCTCAGACAAGTCAATTATTTCCTTAGAAAATGAAAAATATACCTCAATTTAATCTGATAAAAGGAAAAAAAATTAAGAAAATCTGTCAAGAGAGACATAGTCCTTATAGATATTAAAATATATTGTAAAGATAATAATTTTAAATGGGAGTCAACAGAAAAAGAGTAATCTAATTCCTTAATATGGTAAAATAATAAATGAATACAAACAACCTGTCAGAAAGATATCCAGAGGATATAAAGCATTATTTCACAGGAGAACATACATGATTTGCTTTGTACAACCATGAAAAGAGCTCAGATTACCCCTTCCTTCTTTAGTTCATTCATGAAAGGCAACATAAAGCAGTGTTGTACAACTTTTCATCCTTAGGCTGACAAAGCTCAAAACTAATGATGATCTCTAATGTTAGCCATGGTGTCAGAAGATGAACTCTCATAAACTAACTGTAAGAGTACAATTAAGTAGACATGATTAAGGGAAATTTGCCACTGTCTATTGAGATTAAAAATCTACATACCTGCTATTCTAGAAAATACTAAAAAAGATGGTTGTGGTGGCATAATGTTGGATCTTCCAAAATTCCATCATAAAAAGTAAGATAGCAAAACCAAGAGCTCACAAGACCTTTTACTATAGGCAATTATAGAAAAAATGGCAACAACATATCTCCATGGGCTCCAAATACAGGCGGATGGAGATAAACCAACAACAACCATAAAATTGGATTATATAGCATCTATAGGAGTAACCAGAATGAAGGAAATGGGAATCTGAATAATCTGAAAGAAGGAGCCCAAAATTCCAACAGTCTCACCAGAAAGCACAGCAGCTGAACATAGAGAAGCTTTCTGTACAATCTGATTCCTGGTACATGAGTTCCAGGGTAAGGTCTCATAGGCTGGAACAGTCTAGTTTTTGTAAACACTCAAAACTCACCAGTGGAAACCTTCCATTTTGGACAAAGTTCCACAATGAGAGGAAATTGTTGGAAATAGGACCCAACGTGAGTAAGATAGAGATAATTTAGGTGAAAAAAGAAGGTCCAGAAAAGGACTTGACCAGGAGAATTCAGGAAGTACAAAACCATATATTTTAGCACTTCACTAAAACAAGAAGGAGCCCTGGAACTATGAAGCTAGAAAAAATGCTCTAAGGCCACCTGTGTTGCTCAGTTGGTTCAGCAGCCAACTCTTGATTTTGCCTCAGATGATAATCTTAGGGTTCTATGATCAAGCCCTATGTCTGGCTCTGCACTTGGCAGGGAGTCTGCTTGAAGATTCTCTCTCTCCCTCTCCCTCTGCCTCTCCCATTGTTCTATCTCTCTCTCTAAAATTAAAAAAAAAAATACACATTTTTAGAAATGTTAAAAGAAGAAAGGAAAAGGAAAAGAAAAGATATTCTGATTCACTTCTCCTTTCTAACAGTTCAGGAAAACTAAAATTTCACATAGGAAAGAAGCTACAGAAAGTAATTGACTTGAAACCCATATAAGGTTTTTGGAAGTAACAAAAGAATGTGAAGCAGAAAACCTCCTACAGACATGAAAGCACACCAGAAATGGTCAAAAGAAAGGAAAACTATTAACTAAAAATTTCAAATGAATTAAGGAAATAATAAAATAAGTTATAAAAGAACAATATAGATGAGAATTTTAAAAGTTTAAGCAAGATGACTGAACTCAAAAAAATACAAATAAAAGAAAGAATAAATTCAGTAATAAAAAATAATTATAAAAACCAGGTGAGCTACTAAACTCAGACAATCTTAAAAGAAATACAAAGAAAAAAGGAAAATTGTAAAAACAAACAAAAGTGAGGAAAGCAATAAGAAATTTTGAGGGCAAGACAGGTTTAAAAATAGGAAAATAAGCTCCAGTAAATCTATAATAGTAATCCCTGAAGAAGAAACCAACAAAATGAAATAGAAGGAAAAGTAACTCCAATATATGTATACTAGATGTCCCCAAACAAGAATGTCAATGCCAAGAAACAGAAAAGTATTAAAAATTATAATTCAGGAAAACCATCATTAAATGAAAACAATATTAGAAAGGTATGCATACTAGAAAACCTGACCCAGAATTGCCAGTATGGAAGATATATTTTAATAATGTTACAGATATTTGAAGAAAAAGAAAAAAAAATATTCTGTGAACATTAAGGCAAAATACCAAGTTATTTATGAGGAAAAGAAAATCAGAACGTCGTCAGATTTTCTATAGCACCATTTTATGCCAAGGGAATAACATATTTATCATATTTTATACACTCAAAAGCAAAAATGAGTCAATGATTTTTTTCAGCCAAACTGTCTTTTAGGTATCTGTGAATTTTTTCATAATTAGCCTTTTTTGAATATCCATTAACTCAGCATATATATACTGTTTAAAATGAATCATTCCTGGCCAGCCCGGGTGGCTCAGCGGTTTAGCGCCGCCTTCAGCTCAGGGTGTCATCCTGGAGACCTGGGTTAGAGTCCCATGTCCGGCTCCCTGCATGGAGCCTGCTTCTCCCTCTGCCTGTGTCTTCTGTCTCTGTCTCTGTTTCTCTCTCTCTCTCTGTGTCTCTCATGAATAAATAAAATCTTAAAAATAAAAATAAATAAATAAATAAATAATAAATAAAATGAATCATTCCTAAGAGATCCACTGAGAAATTAGCCTCAGGCAATGAAGGTGACTGGAAACATATTGATATAAATGTTGATGTGATTATCAGTGGCTACCAATACCTATGGAGATAACCAGACATTATTTGCTTCCTGATGGAATAAAACATCACCTATGATGGTCTTGCCAAAACCATTTTGCCTGAATCTACTGAAGCCTCTGGATTCAACTATATTATTGTAGAAAATATGCAGAGAATGGAGGAATTTGGCAAAGAGCCACAGTGGCGCATCAAGCAAAATCCAGATTGTTGTAAACTCCACAAAGCAGACAACATGGTTTCTTTAAGAGACACACGTGTGTACACGCACACACACAGCCAGGAAATAAAAAAGCTTAAGAAATCTAATCAGTTTCAGTGAGTGAACGGTATCTGGTGCCTGATCCAAACTATAAACCAATTGACGATTGAAAATGTAAACACTGACTAGATATTTTAGAATTTTTAAAGAATTATTTTTAATTTTAAGGAGTACAAATGGTATCCCAGTTATACTTAAGTTAAAATAGTTATAATCCCTCAGAAATACCTATTGAAATATGTGTGGATGAAATGACATGATTTGTTTCATAAATCGCGATGCAAATCATAAATATGAATTCCTTCAAAATGAAATAGGAAGGGAGGAGATGGATAGCTATATAAATGAAACAACACTGGATAATTTTTAGTAATGTTTGAAGGTGGATGGTAAGTATATGGAGGGGGGTTATATTGATCTATTTTAGTATATGTTAAAAATATCCCATAATAAGTTAAAAATGCATATGCTTTTGACTTGGCAATTCTAGTTTATCTATAGATATGCTAACATAAGTATAAAGAATATGGGTAGAAAAGATACCAGAAAGCTGGAATTAACTTAAATTGGAGGTTGAATCCGGTTGAAAAGCCTACTGTTATAAAGAATGAAAAAAAAAATAATATATATATATATTGCATAGGAAGCTGTCTATGGACCACTTAAATGTCTAAAAAAGCTATTTGCAGAAAATTGTTTCTCTTAAGTAACATATTAAATCTGTATATAAAAATGTGGGTTAGTGAAAAATAGATATTTATGCATGTATGTGTGTATATATAGATATGCATGAAAACATACACATACATGTCTGTAAATATATACACATTGGCATATTCCCAGAAACTTTTTAGAAACATTTCTACCAAAATGAGACCAGTGACAAATTTTATAAAATGCTATTTTTAACGTTGCTATTATTGCTTATCCATTCATCCGCTCATTCATTCAACACATAGTTCTTTTGTGCCTGCTCTGTGTCACGTGCTACTCCAGGTACTGGGAAAAATGAATAACCCAGACATAAGTCACCATCCTCTTGAAAATAGGACCTGAAGAGACAGAGAATATGCCAGACAAATAAGTGAAAATATTACATGATAAGGAAAAATAAACAAAGGCAGTAGGATGAGGAGATTGCGGGAGTTTTAAATGGGTTGGCTAGCAGGGGACTCCCTGAGGGGGGTGTGTGAGGTAACTACGGGGCTTTGTCTGTGGAGGAGCATCACAGTGGAGGCAACAGAAATTGCAAGGTCCGCCAGCAGGAGCACATCTTCTGTCTTTCAGGACTAGCACAAAGAAACATGTTTGAGAGGACAGGGTGAGGGCAAAGTAGTAGGAGCTGAATGCAGAGGGAAGTGTGTGGAGTCCTTCACATGGGGCCTTGTAGGTCTTTGTAAGGACTTACTTTTGGGTGCTGAGTGTGATGGTACAGGCCATCAGATGTTTTTTTGTTTTTTGTATTTTTGCAACACTAGCTTTGGGGAGTTTGCTTATGTAGTTATTTGTTGTGATTTATAAGTTTGTATTGTTTCCATACGGAAATATTTATAAAAAGACATCTGCAGCTGCCTTCATATAATTTGGAAGTCTGACCGTTTCCAAACAAGAAAAGCATTAGCTTGCCTTGCCAGTTGGCAGTCATCTCCTTAAGGACCCATCAAATGAAACCTTGAGTCATTTTTAAATACTTATGTGTTTACCTCTAATAATCTTCACTAGCTTTTCCTTGTAACTACTTGCTAAAACAAGTTTCACCTGCTAAGACACATCTAGTTATACGTTTCCTGTTTGCTCCTTTTAATTCTAAATAACAGACAGACATGCATGTGGAAAAAAATGGAGAATGTAGATACATCTGAAAATGCCTCTGTGAGCAACATTTTATCAATAAGTATTTATCATCTGTAAGTGATATATGGTGCTAGCCACGGGTGTCTTGTGTTACTTGAACAGAGAGTTAAATCTTACGAAAGCCTTCCAGCAGAATGACGTGGCCTCATCAAGAGAAAAGTTAAATTGCATATGTGGCCTTCTGCCCCTTGATGGGACATTACAGCATTTGTTAAATGCCTCCTCATGCTGTGTTTGCCATTATGGCCTTGCTGAGCCTTATCTAGGGCTGGTTTCTAACCCAGTAGTTAAGTGTTGGTATAGACAGCTTTTATACACGAGTCAATAAAGAAAAGAAAGATTTGTGTTGCTATCAGGTTTTAATTGAAGCATACTTGAGTATCTTTTGACTAACTACTTCCTTGCCATTTCCATAATGATTACAACCTAGAGAGGAAACTCTTCTGATAACTGTGGGCTAGTAATGAGAAATCATGCTGTGCTGGAGCGAAATGATAGCTGAGATTTTCCCCCATAATAATACATAATCCATGAAGAGTTTAGCATTAAATGGAATAATCCAGTCTTCAGCAGTCTATGATGAGACCTTGATTGCAAAGCTGCAGTTTAGTGTTGAAATATAAAGCCCTGTCATTTTTATGTCTTAAAAAAAAAGGAATGACTGGCTTGTGCCTGGGATGTCTGCCATCCTCTCCATCATCATCTTCAGAAGCACCCCACATTATTTCCAAATATTTCTTGCACAGGCAAGGACCAACATTCCAAAAAACCTCAGCTAATTTTATTAATCTGCCTGTTATTATTACCTTTTGAACAATGGCATTATTATTACCTCTTCCTACTTCCCATAATTATTTTCAAAAAAAGAAAATAACTTTAAGTGACTTACTGTTCTTTGGGTTAGGAAGTGTGGTTAGCTGCAGGCAACAGGGAAGTCTAAATAGCAAGGACTAAAACAAGGTTGTCAGTTATTTTTGCTCAGGGTAAAAAAAAATAGGTCTGAAAGTGGGCAATTTGAGGTCATACAGGAGTGGCATATAGCAGCGACCTATGCCCCGTCAGTCCTCTGCTTTGCCATCTTTGGTGCAGTGCTTTCTTTTTCAAGGTGGTCCAATGGTCCAAGTTGTCTACTAGAGTTCTAACCATGATAGTTATATTCCAACAAAAAGAGGAAGTAGGGTAAGAAGGGTGAAGAACAGACTGCCCAGCTGAGGCAGCCCCCTTTAAAGAAACTTCCTAGAAGCAATATCACTGATTGCTACCTACAACTCATTGATCACCTCTAGCTAGAAGAAGGCAGCTGGGGGGTGGGGGGGGGCGTAGTAATAGAGACTTTTAGTGGGGCACATTGCAACTTTACTAGAATATCAGGGTTTTATTAGTATAGTCATAGTAGTTTAATTGTATACATTACATGTGTGTGAAGCACAACTGTGTGTCATGAGTTCTAAGTGCTTTTCATAGATTAACTTGTTTAGTTTTCACAACAACCCTATGAAGGAGAATAAAATTATTATTCATGTTTGGCAGATGTGGAAACTGAAGCACTGAAGGATTAAGCAACTTGCCTACAGTCAGATGTGAGCCACGATTTGAAGCTTGACTTTCTGGTTCATGAAGAGTATACCCCTAACCACAAATGCCAGGCTGACAAACTTTTTTTTTTTTTTTTAAGGGCCAGATCCTAAATATGCTAGGCTTGTCAGCTCCAAGGTCTTTCTGCAGCTATTCAACTCCCCCTTGTGACTCAAAAACCAGCCATGGATGCCTGCAAAAGGAGTGGGTAAGGCTGTGTTCCAGTAACAACTGCAGGCCATACTCTGTGTATCCACTGCAAATATCCATCTGCCTCTCCAAGAAGGACAATGATGACTGGGTAGGTACCATGCAATTGTTCATTCACCAAAAAGTGAGTGTGTCATCTTCAACCTTTGACTTATAAAATAGAGCATAATTGAAATCCTGCTAATCTACAATGAAGGTTAGAAATTAGTGGATCATGGACTTGGTAATGGATATCTAATGTTCGTTCTAACTTGATTTCCTTCTTTTATATCCTATCACTTATCCTCTTAATAAATATTCAGTTTATGCTTTGTCAAAGGAGATCACAATGAAGGTTAGTTAATATATTAAAGCTTTTGTAAATTTTGCGGTTAAGAAAAATGTTTGTTTAATCTAGTCTTCCTGAATTTACTTCTCTCCCAAATTCTTCTTTCCCAAAGAGAGCCCCTCTACCCACACATACCATCTCCTCCACACACACACACACACACACACACACACACACACACAATGTCTCAAAAGAGAAGTTTATCAGAGTAGCTTGGGGAAACATTGACCTAAGTCTTCGAGTAACTTCCGTATGCTTCATTGCTGTGGAAATGTCATCATGATAGAGATCATTTTGAAGGCTCGATAACTTCTTCTAAACCCTTTAAATAAGAGGTGTAATATAAACATCAATTTACTAGGGAACCACTAACCTTTGAGATCAGTAGATCATTTTTTTCTTTTCTTTTGAAGAACTACAAAATGGAAATAGTTATCCAAAGGCTTTATCTCTAGTCCTTTGTGTCTCAGTTTTCAACACAGTAAACACTCTTGCCAAGGTATGGTAGATTTTGGCAGAGAAAATAACCTCAGCAGGATGTGTTTAAAAAAAAATCTGTTACTTGCTAGCAATCCTTCACATTCTTCCATTTTTCTGTGTTACTTTTCTTCCTCAAACCTGCTTAATATAGTTTGGAGTTCAAGTTTAAAGTTCTAAGTGGATTGCTAACAGTGTATTACAAGGAGATCAGATAATGGCAGCCAAATTAAATGCAGGTCAGATCATCCATCCTCTCATTTAAACAAAACAAAACAAAACAAAACACTTATTGGATACCTGCTATGGGCAAGGCATTGTTTGGGGCATAATGTTAAATGTTTGTGAAATAATTGGAAATAATTATTTGCCTAAGCTGTTTCTATCTAGCAGTAGTTATTAGCCCACCGACTCTAATGGTATACTGTAACTTAATATGTAGTAGTAAATAAATATCTAATGGAATAATTAAATTTCAATAGGGACATAATTGCTGAATAGCATACTCAAACTCTGGAGCCATCAGAGCTTCTGCTCATTTAATCAAAAAAGGTTTTATTATTCACATAGACTGCTTATATTTTACCGCTAAAGGATGGTCTATACAGCACCTATTTTCTGGAACAGTCACATCAGGATTTATTTGTAGCACAACATGTTTAGTTACAATAGTCTTTTGAGAGTTATAATCCTTTTAAGCGCTCTCTTTTCTTAAAAGCATTTTCAAACACTTTGGGTTTGAGACTATATAAGCCCCAAATGTGATTTAATCCTCTGTAGTTTGGTTAGTTCTTGAAGTTGGTATTCCTCTAAGAAGAGTGAAAGTATATGTCGGTTTTGTATGTTGTTAGCATCTGTGTAGGATGATGAGAACTGGTTGATCATCCTTTCACCTTACAAACTTTAGTGTCCTTAAATTATGCAACTGCTCTAACATAAAGTCTATACACATGGACAAAAGATTAGCCCTTTTTTTTAGCAATCGAGTTCCACAAATCCAAAATCTGGGCTTTTAAATCTAGCAAACCTTCAACAAGGCATTACCATTCAACTGAATTTTGTTTTTAAACTTGGCAAAATTTAATTGTATCTGTAATTAAATCACAATTAGTCTTTAATTATTCTAATTAAAGATTTGTATCATTTCCTTATGATGGTCTCCCCTGTAGCTTGTTTTAAATTAAATCTACTGGAAATAATAAGTAATTTCTTCTGATGTATGTCCAAGTCTCAGCATCTCAGATTTGGAACACTTCAAGCTATGTTTTTAATGAGACCACTCAATTAGTTTTTATTTTTGTCTATGGAAATGCTGGAAATGCTTCAAAGAAAAATCGAAATTTAGTAGCCCTTTTTCTACTTCATTTATTCACAAAAATCTTAACCGCTTCCACTTAGAATAAAACTGAAGATATTGAGATATTGATAAATAAAACACAATTTTACATACATATGTCTCATTGATCAAAAGAGGCAGAACTGTAATTGTTTTTCATTTCTGACATTCTTTAGGTAGAGGTGGACACCCTATGGCATTATATGAGAGGTTGGATCTTCTTAACTCAAGAATGTGGAGGATCCCAGAATATGTTGCATACATATTCCTCCTCAAATTTTTGTGAAATTTGGGGGAGGAAATGCTAAGATTTGTTTTGTTTGCTAGAATATATATATATATATATATACACACATGCACACACACACCAATCATATATATGTATATATAAATATATACATAAAATATAAATACATTTATATACATAAATATATACATGAATTGTTTATTATATATAGTTTATCTATAAGTTGTTTTCTAGAATATATATAAAATATTATTAATAGAATATATTAAATATACATTGCTTCTTTTTCCTTCTAGTGTATGTGTGTTGGAAGATAAGATCAGCAATCCATATTCAAAAAAACACTTGGGTACAAGGTGTATGTTTGGAAAAATTCCCACAACTTTATCTGAAAGACTAACTGGTGACAGCATTCTTTCGAACAAACCGTTCTTTTATTTAGATGTATGCATTGTGGTGGGGTGTATCCCTCAGCTCTAAGCCTTCAGGCTTGGTGAGAATAACAGCTTTTCTGGCTATCTCTTGCTAATCCTGGATTAAACCTAATAGCATTTTCATTTCTACCCTTTTTTCAGGAAGAGTTTTCATCAAAACCAATTTAATTAGCTTTTCAAGGACACATAAGTGTTTAGAAAAAGTAGTAGTATTTCTCTACTTGGAATTTTCAAGTAAAACTTGAAAACAGAGTAAAACTCAGGACCTCAGAAGAGTCCAGAGGAAAACTAAATATTTGATTCTGCTTTTCAAATGTTTACAATTAAAGCTTAGTAAGAAGACAGAAATAATTGTAACCAATAGAAATGTGCAGCTTTGTAAATGTGATTGAATTTTGAGATTAATAATTGCTTTTGATGAGCATGACACTGGTGAGATAGAAATGGAACTGAGTAAAGATAGAGGTCAGCTGGATATGAGATATGGCTTAGCTATGAAAGAGTGAAGTTTTCAAGCTTCTTGTCTCAGATGGACCAGGCTAGCTGTAGCCTTGTAAGAACTGACACTAACACAGGTGCATTTGTCCAGTGTCCCCCTCACACCAGCATCTGGTAGGAATTTGCTGCCCTAGTTGGGGAAACTGGCAAAACCAGGTTCAGAGTAAGGAGTAAGAACCAATCATGGTGAACCTGAATCCTTCCTTGGATTTTTCTTACCACAGTCTTTTTATATTTCCTTGGAACTATTTGATTGAAAGCCCAAAGCTGCTACCAAAAGTGACTTTGTCAATAAAAAGAGGCTGCCTGTTATTACAATAAGAAGAGGGAAAGATTCTTAAGCATTCATTATATGTCGGCCACTGTTCTAAGCACACTAGTGACTTGCAATTTTAACTCTATTATTCCAATAGCCTTATTTGGTAGATTTTATTATTATCCATATTTTATAGAGGAGGGAATTGAGATAGAAGGGAACATGCTCCAAATCACAAGACTAGAAAATGGGAGAAGGAAGCTTTCAATTCAGTCCGTCTATATTCAAAATCTGACTCAACTGCCATAAAACACTGACTCTCAGTGGAAAAAAAAAATCAAACTGGTACATGGGGAAAACAAGGAGAAACAGAGAAATGAGAAACAGGGAAAGTCTTTGTATTCATTGTCCTGGTTTCCAAATAGCCCTTGCCTCACCTTTTCCCTCCCTGATTAGGTAAGTCAGTAAATCCCATTAAAGGTATTTTACAGGGGTGCCTGGGTTGCTCAGTAGGTTAAGCATCTGACTTTGGCTCAGGTTGTAATCCCAGGGGTCCTGGGATCGAATCCTGCATCAGGGTCCCTGCTCTTCAGAGAGCCTGCTTCTCCCCTCCCTCTGTCACTCTCCCTGCTTGTGCTCTTTCTTTCTACCAAATAAATACATAAAATCTGTAAAAAAAAAAGTATTTATACTTTTGTTTAGCTTAAGTAAATGTGAATTATGATTCTTTACTTAAAATTAAAGGATCATTTAAAATACTCTAGTAAGATGGATACCCAGTGGCACAGTCAGTTGAGTGTCCAACTCTTGGTTTTGGCTCAGGTCAGGATCTCAGGGCTGTGAGATCGAGTGGAATCACACTCTGCACTCAGTGGGAAGTCTGTTTGAGTTTCTCTCTCTCCCTCTGTGCCTCCCACTGTTTGCACTGTCTCCCCCTCTCTCTCTCTATCAAATAAATCTTAAAAAATATTACTCTTGTAAGAGAAGAGAAAATAGATCACATCTGAGGCAGACATATTGCAATATGAAGACTAAGCCAGGAAAATATGAAAAAAGTAGTAAAAATGAGCTGCTGAGATTATCCTGATCTAAGAATTAGCTCTAGCGTGAATGAGCTATGATATTCAACAACTGAACCGCATATACTCTTTGGTCCTCAGTTTACTTACCTGTGAAGTAAAGGGATTGAAATAATTTACTTCAAGGGATGTTTCAGATCCACAATTCTGTGAATTTATACTGCACAGAAAGAAACAAATGGCTTAAAATCTTTAAAAAAAAAGAAGAAAGAAAAAAAAGAAAGAAAGAAAGACAGAAAGAGAAAGAAGAAAGAAAGAAAGAAAGAAAAAGAAAGAAAGAGAAAGAAGAAAGAAGGAAAGAAAGAAAGAAAGAAAGAAAGAAAGAAGAAAGAAAGAAAGAAAGAAAGAAAGAAAGAAAGAAAGAAAGAAAGAAAGAAAGAAAGAAAAGGGACCCGTGGGTGGCTCAGTGGTTGAGAGTCTGCCTTCAGCTCAGGGTGTGATCCCGAGGTACTGGAAGCAAGACCCACATCGGGCTCCCTACAAGGAGCCTGCTTCTCCCTCTGTGTGTGTCTCTGCCTCTCTCTGTGTGTCTCTCGTGAGTAAATAAATAAAATCTTTTTTTAAAAAATGGCTTAGAAAGAAGGGAAACAAAAGAAAGGACTGCCTGATGAATAAATATCAAGGTTGAGTGGAAGAAGATGCTGATTTATAGAGCAGAGAAACCTCAGTTCATATGTAAGTGACCTTTGCAAAACACAGAAATGACAGGGGGAAAGAGTAAGATTAAGATTAAACATACGAAAAGACTGAGTATGAGATTGCTATTATAAAAGAGAAAAGAGATTCCATATTTCTATGAGACTGGATGGAGTTTAGCCCAAATCTGAGGGAGACTGGTCAGGGATTGGTTGGCTGAAGGCGATGACTGTTCGGGGCGGAGGAGAGCTTAGATATAGCTTTGTGAAAAATAATGGAAAAAAAATCATTCTAAACTTAGCCCAGTAGGTTATACAAAGCAAATATGTGAAAGAAATGGAATGAATGATCTAAATAATATTTCTTAAAAGTGGGAGTACCTGGGTAACTCGGTGGTTGAGTGTCTGCCTTCCACTCAGGGTGTGATCATGGGGCTGCAGGATCGAGTCCCACATTGGGCTCCCTGCAGGGAGTCTGCTTTCTCCCTCTGCCTGTGTCTCTGCCTCTCTCTGTGTGTCTGTCAAGAATAAATAAATTAAAAGCAAAACAAAACAAAAAAACATTTCTGCTTCCCATATAAACTATTTTCTATTATTGCATAACTAAAGTAGCTGCCATCAAAGAAGTTTCTGGTGGGAGGTGGGGAAAATAGATGAAGGGGATTAAGAGGTAAAACTTTCAGTTATAAAACAAGTCATGGGGATGAAAAGTACAGCATAAGGAATCTAGTCGATAATATTGTACCAATGTTGTATGGTGTCTACACTTACTCTGGTGATCATTGAGAAATGTATTGAATTGTCAAATCATTATGTTGCACATCTGAAACTAATATAACGTTGTATGTCAACTGTATTTCAATAATTAATAACATTTTTTAAAAAGGAGCCAAGGCTCTAGATTCTCCTAAAATATGAGTATCAGATTTTGGTATTTACTACTTCTGTATCAGGGATAACATATAAATTCCACATGAATTGATAAATGGTTCCTTTCTGTGGTCCTTTTCCATGATTGTAACAGACATAGATGATCATGGAATTCTTCTTACTAATTTTGGATAAAGCCTATTGGAGACAGCTCTCCAAACAGGTGTTACCATTTGGCCAGTTGTCACTAGAGTAAAAGCTTATTTGACACTCCATCACTCTATCCATGAAAGTTATGTGTTAAGTAGCTAAGTGATTTAGATGTACTAATTCGGTGGATGGTTGCTAACCACTGAAGAAGTCTAGAGGGTATGACACCCCGACAGGGGCAGTTTTTCTCTCTAATGAATTGTTATTGGTTTCTCTCTTACCTTCCATGGGGTCTTCCATGCTCTTCCTGTTTAGAGAAACTCCTAGGAATCAAGATTAGTTGTTTATTAAAACATAAAAATAACAATATGAATTGGGTAACCTATAGAAGCTAAACACAAGCTGGGAGTCATATTGAAGAAACTCAAGTTATTATTTGTTATTCATTTTGAATAATACTTTTAAAAGACGACCTTTCATCAACTTATAGCTGCACTCTCTGAATTACAGGCAATTCACTTTAACAAGAAGTAGACTCTTGGATAGCTATGACGCTGTGCCAAAAACCACATAGATACGTGGTCTGACAATAGTCAAATGTCCAGAGAAAACTTGAAGAATTTTTGTTCTGTATAAACAATTCCTGATACGTGTCTGTGAATTTTGCCTGATGTAAAATTAATAACTGACTTCTTTTCTACTACGATATTTATGGACTCAAACTGGTGATAGGAACTCACATATTTTGAATAAGAATTTTTGTTCCATGAATTAAACAATAAAAGATACGGTTAAGAATCTAGTTAAATTTTGTGTGAACAATATACTCTCCATCTTTAAAAATTGGGAGGAAAACCATAATTAGGTGATTAACTGGGCTCATCTGATGAAAGAAGTTTTCTATTTCACTCTCTCTCATATATCTTCTGCTTAAAAACAAAATTGTATATTTAAACATGATTAATGAAAATACTTAACCAATATTTTTTAAATAGTTAACTCTGCAATTCTTAGCCCAAACTGCACATTAAATCACCTGTGGAGTTTTAAATTAACTTATACCTGGGCACCACCCCCAGAGATCCTGACTTAACTGTTTTTGAGTGAGGCATGGGCTTTCTTTTTTATTTTTATTTTTTAATTTTTTTTAACATGCTCTAGGTGATTCTAATTGAAGCCAAGGCTGGGAAACACTGAACTATTTTATTGACTCTCTTAATAACACATAAAAAAATAGATAAGTTAATATTCTCTTTTCAAAATAAATGATTAAAATGTTACACTGAATTAGTGTGTTTTACACAGGGATTTAGATGAGTTTTGACTTCTCTATCTTAGATTTTACTCTAATTTGAATTTTTTTTAAAGGTTTTATTTAGTCATGAGACACACACACACACACACACACACACACAGAGGCAGAGACACAGGCAGAGGGAGAAACAGGCTCCATGCAGGGAGCCTGATGTAGGACTCGATCCTAGGTCTCCAGGATCACGCCCAAGGCTGAGGGTGGTGCTAAACCGCTGAGCCACCCGGGCTGCCCTCCAATTTGAATTTTAAAGCCAAACATTAGTTATTATTTTTAACCTTTTAGGCAATTTATATACCACATAAGCTATGTATTTAGGTTATGACTATAAAACAATTACATTAAAATTTTAGATTATAGAAAAATAGCATTTTATACTTAAAAGTAAAAATTTAAAAAAGACTGAGCTTAAAAGGAAAGTTTCTATTCTTTTTCCAGTTTTTATCTCTTCTTATTGTGTTCTTCGGCATTAACAGAATTAATAGAATTCTGTTTTCATCAGTTACAATGAAATGGTGGCAATTACCACTGTGCTAAGGAATTTCCAAGACTGTGAGAAATCATTTAGCTTTAAGACCTATAAAATGCAAGACAAGAGGCTTATATTTTAATTCACTCACCTTTCTTCCTTCCATATTTAAAAATAACTCTTAATTTCTGGACTATGACTGAACTGGTAGAATTGACAGTATATACTGAAGATAAAATAATTATTCTCATATCTTATATAAGCAAGGCAGAACAGTAAAATAAAAATATAGTGGAGTTTTGGGATATGATTTCACCATTTGGAAATATAAAATATATATATCTTATTTTGAAGATTCAGATATGTCCCTTTTTTAGAGAATTGCGATTATCTGAAAGATCATGTTCATTGTAAGGATTATCTAAGTACGTGGGAATTTGTGTCTAATACCATGGTGTGTTTTGACCTTAACACACAACATACAATCAGCAATATAGACAAGATCTTTTATTTCAATTTATACTTAAAATCTTTGGAGCCTGTTAACATTCTTGATACTTTTGGATAAGACGCTAACATTTTCTGATGCCATGACTGGGAATAAATCCTGTATGAAGCATTCCAGGTAAGTAGAAAAAAGTAAGCTGACTTTAGATATTACACTGAGACAAGATTCTTCACTGTCAGTAAACTTTTTAGTATTGTAATAAAACAATTAATTATAACTGTTATTTTTAGAAATGAATTGATCTACAAAATTCAAAATGATGCAACTTTCTGGGCATTTTAAAATTTTCCACTTTGTGCCATATCTATCTATGTGACTATGCCCCATTTTACATACAAATAGAAGACGGGCAGTATCTCTCACTTCAACAATTAGATCTTTTACATACTCAAAAAATTAGTTTAAATTTCTCTAATAAATCGTCCTACTGTGTTATATATAAATGTTAATGAGGAAAACTCCACTTTGCTAAGATCTTTCATATAGGCAATTACTAGACATATGCATGTGTTTTACATATAAATGCAATTACATATAGGCACGAACACAGAAACACACAGCCTCCCCCTCTACCATGTTATTTTAGACATAAAATGATGGAGTAGAACAATAATGCTTCAGCTTCAGTTCTACTGTATTCATTACCAACTTTGAGAATCCACTTTGTATATACTTCCCAAAATATTTACAGATGTATTTTTCTGTAAAATTGAGGACTTCTGGATTGTCCTGAGACAAAAAGAAACTCTTGTTAATCCTTTCCTATGATGCATTCCCTAGTGTCCATAAATCACTAGCTAGGGGCAAAAAACCCTAAGGAAGGCATAATGTGTTTCTGAAGAAGAGACAAAGACCATGTAAGAGCCTTGGTACTGGGTGGAATGACCATGCAGACATGTGTGAGCTTGTTTGAAACTGAGATCCCAGTCACACTTCCAGCATTTCACTGACATAGAATACTTAGAAAAAAAGTGAAAAACTCAATTGTAAGAAAAATATTTTGGATAGTGTTTCACAAACTGAGTTCCATGGATTAATACTGCTCAATGTATTGCTCCTTAGATTCCTTGAGGATTTCAGGGCCAGATGATTTTTTTTTAAAAAAAGACTTATCTATTTATTTGAGAGGGAGTGTTTGATCACAAGCAGGAGGAGATAGGGAGAGAAAGAGAGAAAGAAAGAAGAGAGAGAGAGAGAGAATTAGACACCCTGCTGAGGAGCCCCAACACAGGAATAGATCTCATGATTAGGTGATCATGACCTAAGCCAGAACCAAGAGTCAGCCACTCAACCAACTGAGCCATCCAGGAGCCCCCCAGGGCCAGGTAATTTTAGAAACAGTGTAATATAACCCTTGGAATTTTGCAGTGTATTCTCTGAAATTCTACAATAAAAAAAAAATCTGTTACTTTGTTTAATCTAGCATCTCTCAGGTATAATTAAATTTAGAACCAATTTTTCCCCCATCAAATAAGACCTGTTGAATACAGATTATAAAATGCTGTATTTGATCGCTAGATATACAATTGGTAAAACTGTTGCGTGAAGACTAAATATTGAGAGATTGCATATATAAAGACCTAGAAATTTATGCTGCTTTGACAATGGAATGAAATAGTCCCATAGATCAGAGTAGAACTTTAACTAGAATTTGATTTAAAAGTATACCACTATTCTTTTTTTTTTTTAAGATTTTCATTTATTTATTTATTTATGAGAGACAACAGTGAGAGAGAGAGAGACAGAGAGAGAAAGGCAGAGACATAGGCTGAGGGGGAAGCAGGCTCCCTGCAAGGAGCCCAATGTGGGACTTGATCCTGGACCCTGGGATCACGCTCTGGGCCAAAGGCAGATGCTCAACCCCTGAGCCACCCAGGCATCCCAGAATTATACTATTATTCTCTATCCATTATGTGTACTGGTGTAGGAGTGGAGGAGTAGTAATACAAACAAGACACACACATACTAACTTGGAATCTGCTTCAGAATTTTCTAAATAAAGGCTTCATGTGTGCCAAGTAATATATATATGTATATATATAATATACATTTGTGTATATGTATATATGTACATATATGTACATATATGTATGTATAACATATATAATACACTTTTATACTTATATAGCACATACAAAATATTGTATTTACTTTAGAGATGAGAAACCTATTCTTAGAAAAGTAATTTGTTCAAAGATACAGAATTGGTGAAACCTCAATCTTTCCCTCAATTGCCTAGTTAAATGGAATTTATATAAACTTTGAGCGTCTTAAAGTGGGATCCATATTTTTTCAACAGTCTCTTAGCGGTCTGTTACCCACCTGCCTCCTTATTTAAATGAAAAGGGGTGCGTTAATTTTTTTTTTCAATTAGTCATTTAGTTGATGCAGCATAACATTGTTAAAAATAAAAATGGACTTTAGACTGTGAGATTTTGGTTCAAAATTCACTAGCTCTATGACTATAAAATCTGAATTTAAATTTCCTCTGTGAAGTGAACATGAAATAAATCCATTTCACCATATTATTAGAAAGATTAAACGAGCCAATTCAAAGTGCCAGGTACACCCTGGGCACTCAGAATCTGATAATTGCTCTTGATTTTCTTTGCAAATATTCCTACGAAAATGTATTTTCAATATTATAAAGAAGTACCTGAATTAGATCTTTCCAGCTGTTATTTGTGTTAATTTTCCTGATGCTAAGAGTTAGTAAACTAAATGATCAGAGTCCCTGACACTACAAAATAGTGATTCTATGATGTTTGCCTTTTTGTGATCCACAACATGTACTAATTGTGCTCTTTATCCGAAAGAAGAAAGGCATGTCACAGCACAGAGCTCCATAGTCTCCTTTGAAACAGAAGTTCACCGATGACTGACCATCATAATTTCTACCCACCAGTCCCCCAGTTTGAGATGAGGAGAAATAAGATTAGGCGACAGATATAACTACATTTGATGATATCTCAGTATGGGCAAACTTGAAGGGCAAACAGTAAATTCTTATTTTAACTTCCTATCCTTCTGGAACAAACAAATCACCTTATAGATACCTTAGGTGGCAGTTCTCTGGAAACATTAAAAGGTAAAACGTGCTGGAATTTTGCTTTTAATGTATGCAGGGTGTGGGGATAGCCAGGAAATATATTAGAAGTCTGTTTCAATTATCCTGTAGTTTGAAATACTGTCCCAAAACCAAAGTTTTGGTACTCCCATATAATAACAGTGACTACATCACTTATTGTTTACTGACATTTTTTTATTGAGGTTTGTAGCTCATGATTTTACATGTGATTGTACAGAGCATTTATGAAAAAAAAAAGTCTGGGAAGATTGTACAAGGGCAAAAGAATCCAATAGATAAATCTGGTAGGTGTATATGATGAGATTAATTCCACGTGTAACTATATGAGAATGCTAAGAGAACAGAGCCTGCGATAGCTATATTCCTGTTCCTAAAAAAAAGAAATTGTTCCTATCAATGAGAAGTAACTTAGTTATTTTTAAAAACAAACTTTTTTTTTTTTAAAGATTTATCTTGAATTAGATTTAATGTTTGGCAAGTGGGAAAACCGTATGGAAAAACTTCCCAGATTATCCTTCTACTTCCAAATGCATTCACAGAAGCCCAGTGAAAGGAAATCAAGCTGACTCTATGGGTATTGATTTTGTAGTTCATAGGCAAAGATTAGTGCTAGAATATACAAAAAAGACTTGTTTATAAATGAACACATTCTGATTGTCTACAGCTGTTTCAAGACATATCATCTTTTATTACTTAGGATGGTAAAGGAAATCTTTATTCTGAAATGAGGCATGAAAACCAACTTTAAATGTTTTTTCCTCATCTTTCTTGATTCATGATGTTATTCAAAACATAAGACATTGTGACAACTTGAAATTCAAGGCGTTGAAAATGCTCCAGAAGACTCGGCAGTGGTCAGCATAAGAAGACACTGTGTTCTAGTCACTGTATCCTGAGTTCCCCCCACAAAGACCTCTACCTACTGTTAAAGAGTTGATGACATTCATAATTTTTGCCAAACATTTTCGAAGTCAACCAAGCCATTTCATTTTGAAGCCAGGATCATTTTGCCAGTTTTACCTTCAGAAAAATCAGGGAATTTGTAACCTTTAAAAAGTTACTTTAGGTATGGAATTTCAACACATTTCCTTGCCAATGTAGTGTGAAATTCTGCAGTCTTGGGCCATTGAGAAAAACTTAACTCTTTTAAAATTTAAAATCCTCCAATATTGGACTAACTGTAAATCTTTAATAACCTTAGTTCACAGAGTGGAACATTCTCATTTCAAAATTATTCATTCTGAATGGCAATGTTAATCTAAATTAGATCCTTAGAAGTCGGCTTTCCTTTCCTCTTCTTTCAAGCTTTCCTTTAGCATTCTAGAATGAAAGAAGCATTGGGAATACTTTTAGACACATTTGGATTATGGAGTACTTTGATAACAGGTCATACAACTGTCAGCAGAATTTAACGAATTGACTACAATAATTGAAGACAGAGAGGACTTGAGAGTAATATTTTTAGCTGTGTAATTATTTGTTCAGTCTCAATGTAATATTCATAGATATAATAGATTATCCTGTAATATGAATATTGCTTGGTTATGAATTATCTTGCACAATGTACATAATTCCAATTTAATATTAATTTAATGTTTATTAGAAAGATCCATAATAAAGCTCTAAAAGGTACAAAGCTACTAGTAGCATTAACTGTGTTGGCATACAATAGAGTAAGCAGATTAGAGAGTGAAAGTGACTTGAGGCAAAAATACTTGTATTTCAGAAATATTTATAAAATATTCATGTTTCCTTGAGACAAGGTGTGGCTAGACAAGATATATCTAGTGTGAAAAGTGTTTAGAGTTCCCTGTGGAATCAGCAGAATAAAATTATAATATGGTATACTTCAATTTTATTTGAACACATCAGTAGCATTTGGTACACTAAGATTTTTATCACGCTGAACGATTTCATTATTTTTTTCCTGGAATTTTTTTCTTTGTAATTCTAATTTAGGTCCTGCTACCTCACCAGAAGTCTGCCAATTTGGTTCTGCCCTTCTTCTGTTCATATTATGATTGAAAAGATCTGGTTATCCAAATGGAAGCTTTTTTTCCTCGTATAGTCTTCCTTGACTTCTTCATATAAAGTCAAAGTTCGCCTTTCACATGCCTTAAACATCATAGTTTGCATTTACCTTTGAAATACTCTAATGGGACACAAAGTAAATGAGAAAAAATTGTGTCACGTATTACTATGAGAAAGAAACATCAAAACATAGTTGAAATGAAGACATCTGAATAATAACTTAAAGGTCCTAAATGTTAGAGACGTGCTGACTTTTCATTTTTTGAAAGAGGGTATAGCAACAACTTTATTAAGAATGATAATAGGCAAAACCATAATAACTACCTGTTTCATTGCAAAAGTCACAAAGTTATTTCCTCTGAAGCTGTAAATAAAAGGAATCAAAGTATGTAAGTATGTGAATAGGTGAAATTTAAAGATTTATTTCACTTTTAAAACAAAGGGGGTAAGTAGAAGTAATCAGGATATTTAACAAATAGGAAAGATTCCTCTTCTGGCCTAGGCAGGAAAGAAGCAGCTACCAACACTTTTTAATTAGAAGTGAAAATTCAGATATTTATCAATATTTTTCAGATGGCTTAAAAATGATGGATTTGGTGATTTCACAACTGAATTTATGGTTGGGATCCGTCAAATCTATTTTATGATCTCAAAGAATCTCTCCACGTTGAATTAATTCACTTGCACAAAAATGCTTCTATATGATATTTTGTAATGTTTCTGCTTCACTCTTATGCTTCCACGTTCCTAATTTATTAATGCACAGAAATCTAACATAAGAAATATTTAAAGTATTTTTAGAAATGCATAGCAAGTATTTATGCGGTAAGTTATAATCATGAACTAATTAAATCTTAATACCTTGGTACTACAATATACCAGGAAGATTGTACAATCGTTATTTATCTCAGATACTTTTGTTAGACAAGAAAATATATTCATGTCAATATTTTTAGAATTGCTCAAAATCGAATTAGGGTTTGGGTTTATTTCTCTCTCTCTCTCTCTCTAAATCTGAATTGACATTCACAGTAGTTCTAGAGTGTTTTGTTTGTTCCAAAAACATCTCAAGTGGTAGCACTTTGGTACAGTACAAATGGATAACTAAAGATAGATTATTCTTTCACTAATAGGAGATGATTATTGATGAGTTTGGAGTTGATCTTGGACAACCCAGAAACTATTTTTCTTTTCCCTGTTGGTCTCTATGATGCAGAAAGTCAATCTAACCTTTTTAATGTCATTTTTTAAAGTAATCAAACCAATCAATCAATCTGAACATGTGTGGGGAAAAAGCTGAAGATATTGTGTAAAACTAAGTCTACAGGTTCTATGTGAATATTACCAATTCTCTTATATGTTTATCTCCATTACCATGAAAAGTTTCATCATACCAACTAAGTTAAAAACACTAAATTTTAAAGATCTTTTATCAATATGTTGACACTTTTAGGCTAATGGGGATTTTAAAAATACATATCATAAACCACACTTTAATTTAGAGTCTTTGTGAATTTGTTGGACAGGAAGTTAAGGGTATTTCCATTATCATCATTTGATTAATGCAGTTTCCTGATTATTTTTATTTCAAAGTAATTGTTCTCACACAAGAGCTTTTTTGTCATTATGATTATTCTAGCATAGCAATTTATTCTTCAACTATGGTATTTTTAACTTTGATAGAGTGGAACCAGAGGGATACTCAAAAAACTTAATGGAAGTTAAACCTATTTCTCCCTCACAAAATTTAGATTTCTCCATAAATATTATCAACTAGGAACACGGGCTGTGCAACAATCCAATAGTCTGTGAATCAGCTAAACATGAGGTTTGTTAGCTAGTGTCTTGATAAAGTACCATGGAAATAGACCTCAAAAAGAAAAAAAAAAGAAGTTTAAGAGTAAAATATTATAAAAATATTATTTCACTAGGAAATAATAATTGGGTCTGTCTCATTGGCATAACTTTAACTCGCAGCTATCAATTATGTGCTATGTATGTACAGTACGTCTGTTTGATGAAAATTTACCTCTTTATAGAAAATCATATAAACACATCAGAAATATGCAGATAAGTAGGTCATGAATGGCGCAGGGTACTGAAACATAGTCAACCAAAGGTGGGGAAAAAAAACAAGAAAAAATTTAAAATTATTAATTTTTCAATAGCTACAGAAGGAAATACATGGGTAAAGAATCAAGCTCAGGAATTCAACCCTTGCTAGTGTAGAACGGACTAAATCAATACATGTTAGATATACACAAATTTCTATTGAAATGTATACATAATTAACTCCTTTATCTACAGTTTTGTTTGTATTATAGTGGCATAAAACTTGGGGGAACAATCTCTTTCTGTAAAAGTCTTTGGGATCTTAAGTCTTTTTCAAAGCACAATTCTGATGTACTCAAATTTTAAAATCTCATCCTTTCATCTTGATTCAAGAGCTTGGTAGTAACTGACAGTACTAAATCGCCTTCTGCATCAGTTTGTGTTCAATTGATTTTCCTCAGCTTGGTCTATGTAAAGCTGGGGAGGCTACCTGTTTCAAATTTCCATGTAATGAAATGTAAGAGATAACGGGCAGGGAGGTAGCAATATCAGAAAATCAGAATTGGCAGCATCAGCAAGCTGAGTTGAGGTAGTTTCCCCATTGTTCTGTGAAACTAGCTTCTTACCGACAGAGCTGCTTTCACAGAGATTTCTGTTGAACTGGCAAAGCAAGCATAAGTGCTCATAATCCACAGATCACATCTGTGTTTCTGAAGTTACCTTAAACTTGTCTAAAAAGGGTTCTTTCATTGCCAGATGTACTCTATGCAACAGATAGGCTAACCACCTGTCAGGTGCTAATATTGCCATAGTGTGGTATGTGAGAACCTAATTACCAGTAAAGCTTGAGGGTCTCCTGCAACTTAAAAAAAAAAAAATCCAGATACTTAAAAAATACTTATGTTAAGTGACCAAAAAGGAATGATGCATAAGATATTCTGAGGTGATATTAAGGTTTTGATGTACTCTGGCCCAGCATAGAAAATCTTTTTTTTGTCTTATATTTTTAAACTATATATAGGTTACTGGCTATTCTGTAAACTACTCCTTCTCATCTTAATTTAGGAAATTAATTTATAGATGGGTGGTGTTTAGATTTTGGGAGAAAAAAGAAAAAATAAATCACCAGAATATCACATAGTATAAGAGAAATTATAATTTGGCAAATTCATTCTGACTTTGCTCTAGAAGGGATTCCATCCTTAGACAGACACTCTTGGTAAACGTTCTTCAGTAATTGGAGATCTGCAAAGTTACTTTGGAAGGGCTTTTTTCCATATAGGGGACAAGAAAAATTAGCATAAATATCTTCTATTATCTTTATAAAATGGATATTCTTTTTGCCACTATTCTGGCAGTTTTTAGCCAATTGAGTGACTTTAAATTTCTACCATCGAAATGGAACTTACAAGGAAGGAAAATACATGACCCACCCACTCATCCAATTCAATACTTAAATCTCTGATTGAAGCTGGTTTTTATACCAGGCAGAGTGACTGCAGCTGTTTTATAAAATAAGCACACAGTAACATATATTAACCTGCTTAACAGTGAGTTATATATCTTATTTTTTCCAACATAAACGTGTCCATCCTATTTTCCTGGTTTACTCTCTCTGCAAAAACGGTATAATTTTGTGCTTAGGTTATCCATCTAGGCAGATTTGATTTCTTTCGCATGGCTCCTTTGGGCCATAGAGGATTGGCAAAGTATATATAAGGAAAACAGAAGAAAGACGAGAAAAATGAAAAGAATAATTAATCATATAGTACATACATCAAAACAATATCTTCTAAATCTCAATCAGTTGTTTATTGGTTGGCAAACAAGTTTCACTTTTACAACAAATATTAGTAATGAGGTCATCCAACTTTGAGACCATACAAAATGGATCATAAATTTAAAAAAAATTATATGTGCTGCTAATTTACCTCTTGTATTCCTACATTACTTAAAATCCTGTCAAATAAATAAATTTTCCTGTTAATAAACAGAAGAGTCTTTTTAAAAAAAAATCACTTCAAAATAACTTGACCTTTCGTTTCTTACTACAAGGGAGTGAATTTCCTTTAAAAATTGGTAGTGCAGGTGCCCACTTGGAGATCAGACTGAGCATTCAGCACTTTAACGCCTATGGGATATCTTTTTTTTTTTTTTCACATGCAGAAGCCCCACTAGTTCTATTGACACCTCTTGACTTCTAGAATCATAGCTACTGTCTTGGTGATAAACTGCTTGCCAAATATGCTTTGCATTACAACAGATGTGCACTGTAAACATAAAAGTTTGTCCTGCTCTAATTTGCAAAAATGCTTCTGGAAATACTCTGACTGAATAAAGATATATAGTGAGGGAAGGAAGTCTAATTTTATTTATTTTATTTTTTTTGTAAAAAATAATTTGTTTGTATTACTAGAAAATGATTCTTATAAAGTGATAGTTTCATTTATTTATTTATTTATTTTTTTGCCAGGTGAAGTTTTAAAGGAAAAAAGCAATAAGAAAAAGCAGAAAGAAAGAAAGAAAGAAAGAAAGGAAAAAAGAGAAAGAAAAAAAGCAAAAAGAGAAAAAAGGAAAGAAAATGAAGGAAGGAAGAAAAGAAAGAAGAAAGGAAGGAAACTTTGCTCTCCTACTGGTAGACAAACTTGCAAGACCAGCACGAAAGAAAAAGAAAATATCTCTTTTTTTCCACTACATTAACAGGACTCAAATTCTGGAGGAACAGAAAGCTGACTATATGTGCAATGCTAGTATCTGTACATTACATAGAAATTGTTCAATTTTTTTTCTGCCATTAGTTTTATCATCAGTTAATACAGCAAATCATAAAATATGCATTTAGCATATAATTCTAGAATTCCCCTCCATTTCATTATTAATTTTGTTGTTTTATTTTGTATTCCACAGCTATCCCGGCTGTGGTGAATTCAGGTTGTGAGTGACGAAAAACCACTATGTGATACAGTTTTGCTTTGTTTTTATGTTTGTTTGTGCAGCACTCCAATCTAGATGCAGCATTGTTACTAATTTCAAACAACCATTCTGGCCTTTTAAAAATCAGGTCCTTGTAACGATAGTAACAGAGCATCAGAGATGTTAGAACAAACACAACAGAATTCAACAAGGCCACAATGAGCGCCATTTTCTTCATATCTCGTTCATTAACATAATGAAGTCTCCATCTGAGGGGGAAAGACAGGAAAGGAGAGGGCACAGGGGAATTTCAGCAGTTATCTTTCTCCCCTGGGCTGACCTAAAAATCCCAGTTTAAAAAAAAAAAAAAAGTCTGAGAGTTTGTCTTTCGAGAACAGCATAAAGATTTAGGAGTACACACATTATTACCACTGCTTATAGCAACTCAGAACAGTCAACCAGGTGTTAGCAGTTTTGTTGGTTTGAATTTCTGTGTCATCTTCTATAGACTAGTGACCAAATGAGCTGGTCCTTTTGCACTGCCCTCTGGAGGGGTCCCATCTTTGTTTGGAGGAACTATAAATCCATCACTGCTACCGCGACCTAGCTGGTAGTAGGTGTGCAGCTGATGGACGTGGTTTCTGGAGCCTAGGTTTGGCATGCTCTTGTAGTAAACATCTTCGGCATCACCACATTTGGCCGGTGGGGGTTCGGTCTGGGTGCTGGTGGTAACGCTCTCTGCGGCAGGCACACCAGCCAGTGCCGGCATGCTGGTGTACAGAGAGTCCCTGTGGGGTGACTGGAGATCTTCTGTGTGCTCGTTGGTTAGCAAAGGGAAAAAGCTCTCACTGTGGTCTTGGGGGAGCCGCCTTCTGGTGTAATGGTGTGGCTGGTGGTTCTCTGCAGAGTAAACTCTTGGGGGAAGCAAAGGAGCATCAGATTCCTCATGAATGAGTTCCAGGCCCAAACTCTCCTCATGGTTAAAGGAGGTGGCATCATCCAGGACAATGGCATCGTCTTCACTCCCACTGCCGAGGTTATTCACCAGCTTGTTCATCAGATTCCTGTTCTGTTCACTGGAGCGCTCGTGGTTGTTCAGGTAAGACGGGATATAGTTGGAAGTGAGTTCCTTCAGAATCTTTTTCTCTAGGGCGGTCTCGTTGTGGTTATAGCCACGGTCTATGATTTGCACACAGTTGCTCAGGTATTCACCACTGGCAATGCTGTAACTATTGCCATGGTTACCATTCAGTGGTAGAGTATCCATGACACTTGTATCCCTGGCATTGTTCAGAAGCCCCTCTGAAAAAGATTACAAAACACTATGACATTTACATCCAATTGGCCAGAGAACACACACACACACACACACACACACACACACACACACACAAAAGCAAACACATTCGACTATGAAGTATGTATAAATTGCTAGCATGTTCAATTAAGTATAAAATGTTTGCAAATAAACAGAAAATACTATTAAATCTATATGCACATATCTATATATACACTTGGACAATTGATAGAAACCCTATAAGTGGAAAAGTATCTAAAAGAAATCTTGAAAATAATAATTTAAAAAAATCTATAAATTTGCAATTTCCACACACACAAACATTGCCTGATTTTATCTGAAGCATATTTGGTTATAACTTAGAAAAAAATAACACAAAATTTTGGTGTTATCATTCATATACACATCAAAGTCAATTCAGTAATTCATTACCTTTAATTTTACATGTCTTAGCTTTAGACTAGGTGTAGTATTAACATAATTCATGTGTGGTGCTTTGAATATGCTGGTCAAAAGTACAAGAAATCAAGCAGTTTCTAACAATTTGATATATAACTTTGTAAGATTCAAATTAATTCCTACACACAAAACCACAAAAGGGTTATGTTAAATTTGTCAGTGATGTAGTCATGAAATAATGCTTAGTCAAGTAAATGGCACATCAAAATGATTTGTACATAGGAACTTTCAAAACAAAAATATTTGGATTTACTTTCTAAATTTTTTTTTCTACATATAAACCCATTAGTGATTGTTTAGGGTCAGGAGGTAATACTACAAAAGAATGTGTAAAGACACAGGGATCTGATTCCTAAAAACATAGTGTCCGTATTAAAGATTCCATGCCATAATGAGTGATGACTTTGTGTGCATATTAAACTTTGAGTTTAAAGGAGATTAAACATTTTATTCTGGGAAGAAATAGCTGCAGTGAAATAAAATTTAACCACATGCTTCTTCAAGGTTTTTGCATTCTCTTGAATAAACAGAAATCCAAGAATCTATAGTTCCAAAATCAGTTCAAATGCAACCACAAAAGAAAATAGGACACAACATTTAACCAATACTCATAAATAAGAAAGGATATTTCTTTACAGAACAATTAATTGAAGAATTCTATAAACTTCTCAATACACTTCTAACTTGTGAAAATATAGCATTCATTCTATATCTGTGATGCAGTTATGCTTATCAAATTGAACTAGTTTGTTGCTGGATTAAATAAAGTGTCCCCAATATATCAATTTTATATGGACTTCTGATGCATACGCTGTACTCAAGTAATAGCTTTTCAAAAACAGCAATGCATAAAATATTCATTAAAAAGCAGCCATCACAGACATAGGGTGAAGCGATTTATTTTCATGTTATAAGATATCTTGTAGACAAATCCACAATGTTAAGAAAAAATAAAAGTAAATGCTCTTTAAAGGGCCATATGTGATGGGTGATTGCTGCTGTGGAGGCCGCTATGGTATGCTGGATGGTTATGGTTGAGTGACTGATGCATTGAAACGTGTGTATTATTTCTGTTGTCAATGCATTAGGTACAGGTTGGAAACAGCCATAGTAAAATAAAGTGGACATGTTGCATGTGACATACATTTGTATGATGGAATGTACTAATAAAAATTAAAAGTTTATGCATTACTTAGCAAAAATAAATGCTTAATTTAAAAACAATTTAACTCACACAAACATTACATGAGACTTAACAACTATGTTGATCATGTGACACAATAAAAGAATCAGACAACAAAAGCGTCTAATCTCTATTAACATAAATTTATATAAGTCGATTCAAAGGCTCTTTAGTTTTTAAATTGTGAGATGAACTGTTTTTAATAACTACATCATCTATATGTGATGCAATAAAAGTGAACTAAAAAAAATTACATTTGATATGCAATGTTTAGCTTTACTCCCATACTTGTCTCTCTGTAGGGCTCTAAACGACAGCATGAAGAAAAGGAAAGAAAAAACAACAAGTAAGCTTACAGCGACAGTAGAAGAAACATGAGTAAAAAGCAAATTGATGATATGCAGAAAAAAGAGTCAAAGGAAATAATTTCCACTGCCCCAAAAATTCATGAGTCCGTGTTACATGGTTTATCATAATTAAAAATACTGAAATGTTAGTTAGAAAATAAGAAACCCCCCTTAACACATGCTAATAAAATGAGTCTTTAATAAGCGTTTGTACAGTTTATACATGTCAAACAAAAAACACATTTGTTTTAAAGTTAAGATTATCACACCAACCAAGGAGAGTAAATATTCAAGGGCAAGCCATGGCGATTCCCACAACTAAATTTCAATACTGCATATATTTATGTGTATGTATGTCTGAACATACCTGCTTCTAAGGAATGTTATTTAACTTTACATTTTTTCAGTAAAATTAAAAATAAAAGCTTTAGCTTGTATGTAGAGGAAAAACCCCACAGTTTCACGTTTCCATAATTGTGTGTTTTTTCCTTTATGTATCTTTTCTCTTCATGTGAAAAAGGTTATCTTTCCCCCACTGTACCTATAACACATGCTTCTTATCATTTGTGAATAATACTGATCAGAATTGTCATTTCTGGAACTCTTATTCAAAAGTTGAGTAACTATGGAGAAAGAAAAAGGTTAAATCCAACCATTATTTGGTATCAAGATAACGTGAAGGGAAGAAAAATACCATCATCAATATCGGATTTTCTTCAGGATTGTTGCACAATCATTTGCAATCAAACACTTTTAGAGTCGATCCTTTAAAAAACAATACTAGCAAAATTATTTTTAAAAAAACACTTATATTTTAATCAGGTCATCAAGGACAGCTCTTGCTGATTTTGTTTACAGGACGGTTAAATCATCACAAAAATAAAAACCAGGAAGCTCACTGGGCTAGCTCATTTCAGGAGATTCCAACTGGTTATAAGTCAACCGTTGCTTTAGAGATATGGTTTTTGTCCTTAAAAGTTGATTTGCTTCTAAGAAAAGACTGACAGTATTTCAAGATGGAGGGAAAGTTCTTTTGAAGTTTCCAAATAACTTTAGAAAAATAATTTGAATTGAAGAGCCAAACCAGTATACTAACAGATGGAAATCGTTGGTAAGCTCATGATGGCTCCTTCCTTAAATGACAGAATTTTTTTTTTTTTTTAATGACAGAATTTTAGAACTGGAAAGCTCATGAGAGATGACTGAAGTTCAACCCCTGCTTTTCTGAGATGAAGCAACTACAGCCGAGACTGGCTGAGCCTTACCTAACCCCATCCTGCTAATAGTGGCAGAACTGAGATCAGAAAGAAAATCTCATAGATTTCCTCTGTGCACTACCATCTATGCCCTCTTCACATCAGCCTTAGGCTTTGAAGCCATAACAGAATACTTATTTATATATTTTATAATATAATCTTGTATTTTTACTGACTCTAATGTATTCTTTATTATATCCTGTCCTGAGGATATGTCTTTCTTTAAGTTTGAGGAGAGGATTAAATTACTTTAAAATGTAAATTATTTTGTAAAATCATGACTTCTTCTCTATTTTATGGCTTGTTGACAGGTTAATCTATAGCGAGATTTATCTTACAAAAATTGAATTCTCCAGTACTGACAAGAAGATAATGGTCCAGCAATACTATGCATGAAGTTTTAAATATTTCGACAGATAGAATCTGAATCCAATATAATAAAAGTATGTTACTCATCTTTATTCCTAACTCTATATGCTTCAGTAACTCTATAAACACATCTTTACATATTCAAATAAAGACACTGCAAACAAATATGGATACTTTAAATCTGAATACTTAAAATCTGAATGCTTCTTTGGTTGGATGGCATTGGTGCAACTGAATTAGAGAACCCACAGAACAGAACCAAGTGGTAATTCAACATAAACCACTCCAGTACATACCGAGCCACCTATATTTCATGTAAGATTTCCCCTTGCCAGTAAGAATATTAAGTGCATTCATCTGAAAGCATAAGATTAGTAGCAGTATGACAATCACTAAGATTTATTTTTGGTCAGTGGTAAAATAATTATTTTAAGCACTACCATAAACCATAGTTTAACATCTTAAAAAATATTAAAACATAAAACAGTTAAGCAGTTTCACTTCTGACTCTGAAAAACATTAATAAAATTATTTACTTTTGTTTTTAAGAAAACTTAGTAGACTTTTTAATTCACTGAAAAAAAAAAAAACAATTAATCCATTCAGAAGACTCCTTTGTGTATTTATTGATAATCTTAAGAGCAATATCTGGGAATACATTTCACAGGAATAAAATCTTATACCTATATGGTATTATTTTAAATTTTGCATTGACAGAATTTCACTTTGATAGTGTTCCATCCTTAGAAAAATCCCCTAATTTAGGATACTGGTAAAAAGAAAATAAGACAAGAAGGCAGATATTGAATTATGGCAAACATAGAGATTAATAATTGTTAGTTTTTCATTACATAAGATATTAGAAGTTATAACTGAATAATTAAGAAAGCTGAACAAAAGGTTATCTAACTTTTTACTCGTTTTATAACAACATTAAATAAAACAATTTTTATTATTTTTCTAACAATTCTTCCTGTAAAGTGAACAACGCAGAACAGTTTAATTTGCGGATATGGTATAAATCTTCACTAAACATTAATGAAAACTTACTAATATGTCAGCACATTGTAAAATATTTATAATGACACAATTATCTGTCAATTAGCTTAATAAAAAAAACAAAACAAACAAAAACCCAAGCCTTCATAAGGTCTGCTAAATTGCTCTGTCAAGCCACATTTGTTGTGTTGTGAAATGCATGTACACTTCATGGAGTGCCACAAGGAAATAGGGATTTTGACAAAGGAGAGACAATTTAGAAGGGGAACCGTGAAGAAAGACCCAGAAACTATCTCACACTGATGGCACGAAGATTGTTTTACTGGGGAAATGGAGGACTGAACGAAGCCAGATGAGCTGCTTTCAAAGGATTTAAAAGGACTGACACAGAGAGCAGAAGAATACTTTGCTCTTCTGGGCTCTAGAGGGCAAATCAAAGCGTCCTGGCCAGAGGCAAATTTCAGCTCAGTGGAAGGAAAAAATATATATATATGTAGCAAATGGAGCATTTCAACAATTGAATGTACGAAATCCCGAGGTGAGAAGGGTCCCATTAGAGGAGACAGGCACAGGCTGACAGAATGGCAGCAATGTGGGGAAGAGGATTCATGAGCTCCATCTTTTCTTTTGATTCTAAAAGTCTGTGATTCTTAGGCATGCAGGCCTTATGAAACTTGATAAATCAAAAGTTCGCTTAATTACTTCATCCTACTGAGAAACAGTTTGACCATGTTCCTGAAGTCACTTCTCTATTACTGACTTCAGTATTTTTGAAATAATTTGAAATCATCCTTTGGATCTGGCAAGGTGTCACCTAGGAAACTCAGAAGGTTTTAGACACCCAATGGCAGTGCTGCAACAAGCATACTTTTATGGAATGGCCATTCACACCAAGTTTTACGCGCTCACGACACTGATATTTTACCTCTGACTGAGAAGGAAAAGAAAACGCAAAGATTCCCACAGAGAATAATAGAAATTTTATTCAAAATTGTCTGGGAAAGTTAAATACTGCTAATCTATCACATCCAACTTCAAAGAACCACTTAAGCCTCTTTGTTACAGTGAATTTTCTTTCAAATATAATATTATACAAGTGGATCCCCAACTAGGACTTTTCTTTTAGGAAACTTTTATTTGAATAGATTTTTCCTGTGGTCTCTTCCAAATGATATTTTTAATTTCTTGTGCTCCAATATATATTTTTTATTCTTAGAAAAGGTAAAGCCATGTCTAAACACCTACAATATAAGTGGTTTTAAAGAGATCTACACTTACTTGTTTGAGATGCAATTAAATTTTTATATCATTGAAAGCTGGAGGATATTCAGAAGAACCATATCCCAAAGCCTTGTTTTTCACACACAGCCACAGTAGAAAAAAAAATCATGACCCTCTGAGCCAGCTTACATTGGCAATGGCAAGCTAGTGTCAAACCTGACTTGCTATGTGCAGTTCAATGGCAGATTGAATGGTTCTTTTCTCCACAGCTTAGTTCAATGTGATTTTCCATGGAGTTGACCTAACTGCTTTCCCCAGTACCGATGCCTTGTGCCTAGAGTGTGCTTCATGCCGTGATAAAGTAAGATTCTGTTCTTGACCTTTTAACATTGAGACTATTGAATCAAGTCTTCCTTTATCTTACTTACCTTAGGCAAAAATTTCATTTCTCAAAATAAATACATAAATATTTAATATAAATCAATCAACAACAAGAAAAGCACTGACACATCACAATACATTTTATAACATTACAGAGAAACAAACACAGATTGATGAATCAAGCATTTGTTTATCAGAAGGAAGGAATCCATTTGTTACTAAGGAAAACCTAAGGAAAATGGAAAATAAAAGCATCAAGAGGGGTGGAAAGCGAAAGGAGTCTGTGTGTCTGCTTCCAAAAGAAAGAAAAGGGGTGGAAGGAAAGAAAAATAGAATGTGGCTATAAAAGCTACATAAAATGGGACTCTCACTTGAAAAAATTAAGATAAACTCCAGCACACCTTGTGCGTTGTACATGCTGACAGAAGGGTTGTTACAGACCGCCGGTTCCCCAAGCAATGTATTATAGGGATTGTTAGTACCATGCGGACGAAGCAGAGCATTGCTTATAAGATGATTAGCCATGGCTCCTGGAGCAGCCCCATAGAAAGACAGAGAAAAAAAAAAAAAAAGGTCAATCAGGCAAATGTGTTTGAAAAAAAGAAAGGAAACATTTAGAATGACAACAGTTGATATAGTCCTGATTACAGGCAGGCAGCTAATTAGACTCAAAAATATATGCCACTAAAGCACACATGTTTCCAATAATGCACATATCCGAGAGTCAATGGGAAAGAAAATGGTTTACAATGTTGATTAAGCCACATTTAGGGTGTTCTCTTTCCCAAAGTATAAGCAAGAATATACTCCCATGCTTGCTAAAAATAATTTTTAAAAATTAAAAAAAAGCAAAATATAGTTTTCCATACAAACAAAACAAAACAAAACAAAAGCTGAAAAAAAATTTAAAACACAGAAAGAAAAGCCAAAATAAACAAAACATTCCCTCATTCACAGAAACCATTGGGTTGTTTTCAATGAAAATTAAAAAAAAAAGAATAAAAGGCAACATTTATGATAAAACACTCATTTGGAGAGCAGTTGTTGACACAACAGAAGAATTTGACATTTCTTAAAAATTATCTGAAAAGGAATTCCTTAAGTTGAAATAAAATAAAATATAATCACTCTTATTAGTACACCATAGTAAGCATACTAATTAGGTGAATTTACAAATCTGATAGAATAATCATATGGATTCACTTCGTAATATCCAGCACATATATAATTCCATTTTCCATTTTCCAACTGGTTGTTTGAACTTTGGCACAGTAAAGTCACAAAGTTAAATTATTCCATCTCTTTGTGAATAGATGTACTTCGTTCCTAACATATTATTAGTATGAGCTGCAATCTCCCACCTTCCAAAACTGTTTAACCAAAAAAAGCAAAAGATCAGAGGAACAGTTTTATTAAATATAACTAAGCCATGTATAAAAAATGTTTATGTTACATGACAAAGAAAATGTGACTGATGAAAGGAAAATGCAAATTGTATGGAGATAGGTTGAACACAGGTAACTTCGATATATATATATTAGAAAATGAAAATACAATCCATAGACCAAGAGAAAATATTTGCAAACAAATTCACAAATATTTGCGATTCAACAAAAGACTAGTATCTGGAACATAGAAAGAGCTCTCAAAAGTCAACAGTTAAACAACAATGACAAGAACAGAAACCTCAAAACAGAAAACAAACAAAAAACACCCCCTCCAATCCAATAAAAAATGGGCCAAAGAGATAAATAGACATTTTATAGCAGAGGACATACAGGTGGCAAATAAGCCCATGAAAAGAATTGCTACCAGCTATTAGGGAAATACAGATTA